>NW_020954681.1:4286598-4298422 GCF_900497805.2 Vombatus ursinus
AATTCCAGGATAGGTTGGAATATGTGTGTTGTGTTCCTGGCTAATGATTCTTGAGTGAAACTGCAAATAAATCAATAGTCACACTGAGTCCAACCAGGCACCAATCTCAGACCCAGCTCTTTTAAAGTGGAGAAATTGCTTACAGCATTGATATTTCAGGCCTGTTGTTCAGGGGTCAGTGAGTGCTTTTTTGACATAAAGCCTGTGGTATCAGACGCTGCTGTGTCTGAAGACCAGGAGTTTTCAGCATTTAAACTGTGGACCAGTCAGTATGAAATCAGGATTCATAGGTGATAGCTGATGGGTCATGGACCATGATGAAAATCTCTGAAAAAATGCAAGACTTCTCCTACCTGCTAAGGAGGCCCAGAACTCCTCACATATCCCGTAGCACTGTCAGATCTGATGTTATGTAACACAGCCCTTCATGATAGATTTGAGCAGTGGTCAGCAGTCAGCAAGCAATTATTAAGTGTCTACTATATGACTGGCACTGTGCTAGGGATACAAAGAAAGCCCAAAGACAGTCCCTGATCAAAAGACTTAGCTATCTCCCAAATATCTCGCCTATCTCGTCTCCTAGGCTGCCTCTACCAAATGCTGAGCAGCTCTTCTCTGAACTGAAGAGTCTTAGAGAGTTGCCTAAAGCATTGAGATGTTAAGTAAGTTGGCCAGGGCTGTAATCATTGTGTATCAGGGCTGGATTTGAGCCCCACTTTTCTGGTTCTGAGGCTGGCTCTCTAGCTACTAAGCCAAGCTGCTTCTGTACTAGCTAAAATGCCCCAAATTGCCATACCCTTTCCTTTGGGTACTCTGGAATGCAGATGACATTGTATTGATTGCATGAAGTCCATGGAATACTGCTTTCAAAACAAAAGCCATAATCACTCCAAAGAGTTCAGTGAACAATCCACACGGGGAAAAAAAAAAACAAAAAACAAAAAACGAAACAAAACAAAAAAAAAGAATGAAGAATGCCTGTCTTCCACACTATGATTTGCAGTTGGATGGACAGCCTGTAGAACAGGCCCATCAGTACATCTATCTTGGACAGACGCTGCAAATAAACAATGAGCCTGCCCCAGAACTGAAGGAAGAGAGCTGGCTAAATTGCATTTGGGAAACTTCGAAGCTCTGTTAATGGCCCCAGGCTTTTCTCTGAAACATAGGCCCATCTTTTTGACACCAATATTCTTCCGGTGACGTCATATAGCCGTGAGTCACAGCATATCACAAGCTCTGAAAATTTAAAGTTGCAGGTTGCCCAAAGGACAATGGAGAGGTGCATGATGGGCATGAGTAGACAGCACTTAATGAAAAATTGTTCATATGAATGGATGTAAGAGATATAATTCTAAAGAAAAGGAGGTAGCCCAGTCATGTAGGCATGGCAAGGGAAAACTGATGTGTGCCAATCACACAAAGGTCATCCATTGAGAGATACAAATAGCAGATATCCTCAGGCTCTTGGCTATACCTAGTATAAAGGATTTGGGGAAGGATATGGACAATAGTGACAGTGTGGACTTTCTTAGAGGGAGCTGCCCTGGAAACCAGGGAGACCTAGATTCAGATCCTGCTTCTGACACATAATGGGATGGGTGACTGCATAAGTTATTTAACATCTCAGCGTTTTAAGACTATTGGTTGGGGCAGCTAGGTGGCACAGTGGATAGAGCTCCGGCCTTGGAATCAGGAGGACCTGAGTTCAAATCCACCCTCAGACACATAACACTTACTAGCTGTGTGACTCTGGGCAAGTCACTTAACTCTGATCGCCTCACGAAAAAGCAAAAAAACAAAACAAAACAAAACTATAGGTTCTAGATAAAGTGCTACCCTACATTAGTAGAGGGAATTCTTCACCAACAACTCTCTGTACCAATAGAATTGCAGGTCCAAAACCTATCCTCTATCTGTATCCCATGAACAACAGTCATTCCAAATCAGAAGGTGTGTATGGGTTGCATTCTATACCACTGGAGGAAGTCTTCCCACTACTGAGATCACAGATCAATTCATATATCAAAGTCAATGCAAGGCACTATATTACATACTCAAGTAGATAGATAAGGATGTTAAAAAAACACAGTCCCTGCCTCTAGGATCAAATAAAAACTTGGTTTAGTCTTTAAAGCCTTTCACAACCAGATGCCAATCTGTCTTTGCAACCTCATTGAAAATTACTTGAGTCCCAAATGATATGATCTAGCCAGATTGGCCTTCTCTTTGTTCCTCAAACCCAATATCCCATCTCTCATTTCCATGCATTTGCACTAGTCATTCTCCATGCCTGGAATGCACTTCCCCTTCACCTCCACAACAAGAATCCTTCTCTTCCTTCAAGACAAAGCTCAAATAAGGTTATCATTATTTTTTAATTTATTTATTTATTTTTAGTTTTCAGCAATCACTTCCATAATGCTTTTGAGTTCTAGATTTTCTCCCCCTCCCTCCTTACCTCTCTCCCCAAGAAGGCATGCAATCTGATATAGGCTTTACATATACATTCCTATTAAACATATTTTCATATTAGTCATGTTGTAAAGAAGAATTAGAACCAATAAGAAGAATCACAAGAAAAAAGAAACAAAACAGAACAGAAAAAAAAAGAGCAAACAGTATGCTTCAATCTGCATTCAGACTCCATAGTTCTTTCTCGGGATGTGGATAGCATTTTCCATCATGAGACCTTTGGAGATGTCTTAGATCCTTGCATTGCTGAGAAGAGCCAAGTCTATCAAAGTTAGTCATCACACAATGTGGCTGTTACTGTGTACAATGTTCTGCTGGTTCTACTCACTTCACTCAGCATATATGTCTTTCCAGGTTTTTCTGAAGTCTGCCTGTTCATCATTTTTTTTTTTGGTGAGGCAATCAGGGTTAAGTGACTTGCCCACGGTCACACAGCTAGGAAATATTATGTGTCTGAGGCCGGATTTGAACTCAGGTCCTCCTGACTCCAGGGCAGGTGCTCTATCTGCTGCGTCACCTAGCTGCCTGTTCATCATTTCTTGTAGCACAATAGTATTCTGTTACATTTATATACCATAACTTGTTCCCCAATTGATGGGCATCCCCTCAATTTCCAATTCTTTGCCACCACAGAAAAAGCTGCTATAAATATTTTTGTACATGTAGGTCCTTTTCCCTTTTTATGATCTCTTTGGGATACAGACCTAGAAGTGCCATTGCTGGGTAGCAGGGTATGCACATTTTTATAGCCCTTTGGGCATAGTTCCACATTGCTTTCCAAAATGGTTGGATCAGTTCACAATTCCACCAATAGTGCATTAATGTTCCAATTTTCTCACAGCTTCCCCAACATTTATCATTTTCCTGTTTTGTCATGTTAGCCAAGCTGATAGGTGTAATGTGGTACCTCAGAGTTGTTTTGATTTGCATTTCTCTGATCAATAGTGATTTAGAGCATTTTTATATGACTATAGATAGCTTTAATTTCTTCATCTGAAAACTGCCTGTTCATATCCTTTGACCATTTATCAATTGGGGAATGACTTATAGTCTCATAAATTTGACATAGTTCTCTATATATTTTAGAAATGAGGCCCTTATCAGAGATACTGGTTGTAAAAATTCTTTCCCAGTTTTCTGCTTCCCTCCTAATCTTGGTTACATTGCCTTTGTTTGTGCAAAAACTTTTCAAATTTAATGTAATCAAAATTATCCATTTTGCATTTCATAATGTTCTCTATCTCTTGTTTGGTCATAAATTCTTCTGTTCTCCATAAATCTGACAGGTAAACTATTCCTTGCTTTCCCAGTTTGCTTATAGTATTGGCCTTTATATCTAAATCGAGTAACCATTTTGACTTTATTTTGGTAAATGGTGTAAGCTTTTGGTCTGTGCCTAGTTTTTGCCATGCATTTTTCCCAGCAACTTTTGTCAAATAGTAAGTTCTTATCTATGGTTATCATTCTTATGGCAATCATTAGCAAATATCACCTTCTACATGAAGCCTTTCCTGATGCCTACCCCTGTTAGCATCATACTTCCCAAGCTCGTGTATTTGTCTTTAACTACATTGGATTTATTTTCTTCATATTCTGTATATCTATATGTATACTTGTTTTCTTCTCTGTTAGAGTGATAGTTCCTTCTGAATAGAGATTTTTTTTCATTCATTATATTTGTATCCCCAAAGCCTAACACAGCACAGTGTCTGGCACATAGTAGGCACTTAATAAATGCTTGTTGAGTAATTGAAGGTTAAACTAGGAAAATGGGGTCCAAAGTCACCAAAGCCAAGAAAATGACTAAATCTGGAGAGGAAAATCTGAATCACCAGGTGAGAAACAAAGCTTTCAAGCAGAGTCATAGGACCAAATGTCCGTGGAGATAGAGGAAAGTACCTGCAATTGAGCATCAAGGTGATAGCATCACCATACTATGGTGCTGTATGCATGTGTGTGTGTGTGTGTGTGTGTGTGTGTGTGTGTGTGTTTGAGAGAGAGAGAGAGAGAGAGGAAGAGAAAGAAAGAAAGAAAGGGAAAGAAAGAAAGAAAGGAGGGAGAGAATGGGTATCTGGAAGGCCCACATAGGTAGAGAATATATGTGTTGTATATGATATTTTTTAAAAGAGTGCAGTGAATCAATCTCATCCAAGCCCACCTTGTCCCAATCAAATGACATCCCAAGAAACCTCTAATTTAGCTCCAAAATGGAAGAGCTCACAGACCATCTTAGAGGAAAAAGACAAGCATAGAGAACTCAGATTAGGCAGCTTCTTTAAATGGACATTTTTTTTTTACTTTGCATCAGCATATTCCTACACAGGCCTGGGAGAGGTACAATTTGAAAAAACTGAAACAAGTATGTATCAGGGCAAGAGAAAATCCAAGAAGAAAGTCAGTAATTAAACCAATAGCCTCACAGAACCAAAGGCACAAAGTAGAAGTAGAATGAACTAGAGATCCTAATGTAAGGATGTGAATTTGACTTCAGAGGAATCCCTGAGAATTGGTGGGATGGGTTTTATGGATATAATTTGGTTCTAGAAAACTTTATCCACAAAGTGCAGAATGGATAAAATGCAAGTTGAAGTGTAGTATATTAAGAATTCAAATACATATACATACATATGTGTTATATATGCATATATACATATATATATGCACACATCTATGTATATAAACACACACTAGGTGGCACAATGAATGGTGTTGGACTTGGAGTCAGGAAGACCCAAGTTCAAATCCTGCCCCATTCCCTAGCTATGTGACCCTCGACAAGTCACCTGACCTCTCTGAGCTTCACTTTCCTCATCTATAAAATGGGGATGATAACGCCTACTTCATAGGGTTATTGTGAGGATCAAATGAGATAATACATACAGTACTTGATAAATTTTAAAATGCTAATTAAATTCTAGCTATTATTATATGCCTATGTGGGGAAATTGAGGAAAACATGGTGGACAACATTTGAGTAAGGATAAATGGAATTAAAAACAGAAGCATTATTGATGTAGGGTTTTAATGCAGACTGCCTGGACAGAATTAGATAAAGAATTTGGAAAATATCACAAAACTGGCATCAAAGCATGATATTGTAGTGATGGAGGACTTCAGCTCCCCAGACATCTGCTGGCGTGCTCTCTGCCAAAAACAGAGCAGCTGATAAATGTGTTACTTGCCTTAATGATAATTTCATCCTTCAAAAGATGGAGGAAGCTACAAGGGAAATTGCTATCCCTGACCTCCTCAAAACAGCAAAGGCAAAACTATTTGCTGAAATCAAAATGACAGACACTTTGGGGACAAATGAGTACACCCTCATGAGTTTGTGATACAGATGGAGAAGAAATCCAAGTGTAGTCTGATGAGTACTCTAGATTTGGAGAGATTCGATTTCAGAGGGCTCAGAGAAGGGATAGGTAAGATCCTAGTCTCCTGAAAAAAGTTGGCTTATGAGGGATAGGCAGCTTTGAAGAATGAGGTTCTGAAGACAAGCAGAAATGATTCCAATGAAAAGAAAAAAGGGAAACTGTCTAAAACGATTGATGTGGATGCACAGTGAGCTTGTCTACAAACTCAGATATCAAAAATTCAATTCCATTCAAGAAGTGTTTATTAAGCACCTACTATGTGCCAGGCACTGTGCTAGGTTCTGGGGATATAAATAAGAAAAAGAAAGACTGTCCTTGCCCTCGAGGAACTTACAATCTAATGGGAAGAAGCTGAAAAGCCAGGGCAGGGGAGACAGGACACTAGGGGGTACCTGGCATGGGGGCATCTTGTTGCATGCAGTTGAAACCAGGAAGAGCAGCAGATGGAAAGTAGAGTGAGCTGGAATTTTTGACAATTTCGGCCCTCTATAAAGGAAAGCTTTGGGAGGAGTTTAGTGCTCTACCCTCCAGCTCTCCAATTAGAGGGGAGAGGAGGCTGAGAGAAGACTTGAGCTATCAGTATGGTGACTGAGATTAGAAGAAATCAGCTTATCCTGGGAAGGGTATCTTGTCCCTTGGAGTTGAAACCAGGCAGAGTAGCAGATGGAAAGTGGAGTTGATGAAAGACATGGACAGAAGACAGAAGCTAAGGTCAATATGCCAGTATACCAAATAAATGATCTTTGATCTCATTAATGTGGGTATTCCCTGCGTTGATGTACAACATAACCTATCCATGTCTGCCCATCTTGCAATTCTTACCCATATTCTCCCACAAGTCTTTTTTTTTCTTTTTTGGTGAGGCAATTTGAGTTAAGTGCCTTGCCCAGGGTCACATAGCTAATAAGTGTCAAATGTCTGAGACTGGATTTGAACTCAGGTCCTCCTGACTCCGAGCCTGGGGCTCTATCCACTTCACCACCTAGCTGCCTCCCCCCCACCCCCAAGTCTTTTATAGAGGCTCCACTTAATGTGCTAGGGGCCTGCCCTTGTTTTCTTGACTACCAATAGAGCACTCAAGTATCCTTCAGTTATCCTGCAAGTGACACAGGTAATTGATGAACACAGAGAAGTACTTGGTCTTAGAAGAATTGTATCAGAAGTGCCGAAACCTGGAATGGTGAGTTAAGGCTGGCGATGAAAGCTAAAAACAGCAAAGAGGATATTTTTTAGTAATATTGGGGGCAAATAGAAGGATCAAAGAAAGGATAGAGTAGCAATCTGAGTTTGTAGACGAGCTCACTGTGCATCCACATCAATCGTTTTAGACAGTTCCCCTTTTTTCTCTTCATTGGAATCATTTCTGCTTGTCTTCAGAACCTCATTCTTCAAAGCTGCCTATCCCTCATTGATGATTATGTACAACAGTGAGAAATACTCAACTCTATTTTCTTCTGGTTTGTGTTTTGTTTATTTGTTTCCTTTCAGGAGGAGAATCTCTGTGTCAGAAAAGACTAAACAAAAATAGCTATATAGGGAGTACAGTGTCTGGTTGCTGGGGAAAACAGGACAAATGTTAGCTTCCCACATGCCATCCAGCCCCTTTCAGTCTTGTTCCTGAGGTGATTTGCATGGACTCAGGCTCATAACTAGGAAGATGATGGGAGATGAAAGGAACCTTCCCTCCCGCAACCCCATCCAGTCTATTCTCTGATAACTTAAATAAGTGTTTCAACTGAGAGATTTTAAGAGGAATCAAGAGAAGTTTCATCCAAAGGAGGGCCTTAATGACTAAGGACTTGATTATCTAGCCAGTTGAGTGTGGCTAGTTAGGGTCTAAAATCAAAAAGAGATCTCTCAGAGGGGAGAGAGGGGGAGGAGTCCTTTTGAGAAATTTAAGAGACATAAAAACAAAAGATAGCAATAAGAATTCTTTAGAAAAAAAGCCAAAAGAAGTAGTAGAACTACAGACCAGCAGATAGCAGTAGAGAGTAGCAAATGGCAGCAGCAAACAGCAAAGAGCAGCTCAAAGGAAATAAGAACAGAGAGTAATGGAGAGCAACTCAGTGGAAACCAGCAGAAAGAAGCCATATCAGCATGGGACTCCAGGCTTGTGGAGAAAGCAGCTTCCTGCCCAAAGATAGCCCCAGGGGACATCAAACTCTTTATGTCTCCTTCTCCCTGTCACATGTGTCTTGTATCCTATGTATCTGTGAATATGTAAGCTTCTTAAATAGTAATGGATGGTGGTGGTGGGGGTGACTGATTCAAACCCCTTCCATTACAAAATATTATTGATTTAATAGCAGTTTGGTTATATCTCTGCACCATGAGGCACATGTGACTAGATGGTATTAACATGCTAAATTAATACTTGGGAAGAAAGAGATCACTTTAAGAAAATTGGACTCTGGAGGCAATTTCCAGCAGTTATGTCATTTCCATAGTCGAAGCCATTTTCTAGAGCATAGCATGTAACTTCTTTCTCAGAACTGCTTGCTGTAAATGAACTCACTAAGATTAATAAAAAATTCCCACTTTTCGTATCTGTAATAAACCAAATAAATGAAAACTGAGCTTCATATAGTTAAAAAGAAATGAAAACATGTTATATCCTAAATATCTTGTCATAGATTGCTTTTCCACCTATCCACAGACTGTACAGTCTGTTTTGACCTTGCTGGTAAATTATTCTATATCTTTGGGGTCTGAACCATGCTGTGAATTCTGTCAGTACCATTTAACTCATCCCTCTGGCTTTATCCAAGGATCTTTTTTAGGAGCCCATTTTACCATTAGACAATTGACTGAGAGGTGCAAAAAATTCGAGATCCACCATGATCGTTGCTTAATGTTGAATATAAAAAGGTATAAATGTTGATTCTATAGAGCAAAATGACACTTAAAAAGCTCTTCTCCAATAACACATGTCCCATATATGTCAAAATCATAAGATTCCTTAAAGGATATAATTGCGATGATATTTAACTAATGATACCTATCTAAGTGACTAACCCTAACCCTAATCCTATGATGAGTAATGTCATGTGCCACATAAAACAAGGAGTCATATGCTTGCCAAACATGCTTGCCACTGTCATAGAAGATATCTAGTATAAAGTCCAAATGGCAGTGAGATTTGTTGTAGATGGTTAAGCCTTCCAGATGCCCTTGTTTGTGGATGATATTGTACTAACTATATTAAGCCCCTAGCACAGCAGAGCCTTCTAAATGAGATCCATAATTACCCAAAAGAGTTTGTCCTAACTATCCAAATAGTTAAATCAAGTGGATGAAGAATGTCTATTATCCAGACTATCATATCACATGCAGTTGGAAGGCAAGCCATAGAACTGGCCCATCAATAAATAGATCTTGGACAGACACTGGGGTTCAACAGTGAGCCCAGAATTAAAAAGGAATTGAGCAGGTTTGATTACCTTTGAGAAATTATACAGTGATTTTAGTGATCCCAAACTTCTCTTTCAGGCTTATTATTTTTTAAACATCATTATCTTTCGGGTGATTCTGCATGACTAAGTATTCTAGAACACCACAGTTCAGAAGAATTTAAGTTATGGGTCATCCAAAGAACAAGAGAGAGGTACATGTGGGACATGAGTAGATAACAACATCTTGCCTCTGAAGAATTGTCCAGGAGAAGTGGTATCGAGCATATTGTCAGAGAGATAAAGACGTGACCAGAAAAGATGGTGGGCTAGTCAGATGTATACTCCTTTGTCTGCCATTTAAAGCTTTTCTTCACTTGACTCCTTCCAATGAAATGTTTCAACAAAACAAAGAAAAAAGAAAATCAGAATTCAGTAAGAAGGGTAGTTGCTTCACTAAGTCTTTGACCTCTACACATACGAAATGATGTCACTATGCATTTAGGGAAGTTTAATTGCAAAGAAAAATATCTATGGTTAGCTAACTTATTTATATATCTGTAATTAACCTAGCTGCCATAAATAATTTTTATAGTTTCTTCGTTAGAAAACCTCAATCAATAGAACATTTGAAAAATACCTCTTAACATTAAACAACAGTCAATAGGACTTGCATGTCTAATAAATTTAGGGGAAAAAAATATGCCCGGGGCCAAAATGATCTTGTGCTTAGAAATCTTAATATCAGCTGGAGGCGATTTTCATTTTTTGTGACAAATGCATTCCTCCTTATATTTCTCCCTACAGAGATTCGTGACCCTGAGGAATGAAGTCACATCAGAATAAGCCATTCTTAAAAAGTTAGGAATGAACCACTACTTTCTTTTTGCCAGTACCTCAAACAATGGGGGTATTTGAGGAAGCAACTGAGGGGCACTGTTATGGCTGAGGTGAAGTGTGGCCCCAGCTATTTGCAGCTAGCTTGTTTGTCCAAGTGGGGTCAGGGCAAAATAAACATCAAGATAGGCATCAAAACCCAAAGGGCCCCATAGGGTTTGAGGCAGAGGGGGACAGGGGAGAGGAAGTCCCACTCATCTTGTCTTGGGGAAGGTAGAATCTGAAGGGAATGTCTCAGTGCTCAAGCCACCCAGGCCTAGGGCTTCTGAGATCCCTAACACTGTCTTGAGATGCCAGAGAGGGCTGTGAAGATCCAGAGCTCTGAACCTCAAAGAGCTTGTGAGGTGGGGGATTCAGAGCAAGAACTTCAAGGATCCAGAGTACCACCAAACAGGGCAGACCACCTCACCCTCAAGTGCAGTAGGCGGTACTTCAAGGCTTTCCCTGACTGTCAAAGGGCACAGGACACAAAATGGGCCAAAAGCTCTGCTCTAAGTGATCTCCAAGGTCCCTTCCAGCCTCAAGTTTCTGATTCTAGTTTAATATAATTTTTATTTGCAAATAAAATCTGATGGGACTGTATTCTTTTTACACAAGGAGTCAAAGTGTCCCTGCATAATTCCACTGCCTTGAGAAGAGAAAAACATAGGAAATGCTGATGGCTTCCTACTCTTACATGGAAGGGCTGAAATTTGAAGTAGTACATTGTTCAAGTACAAATAAATGGTCATCTGATCCAATTGACTCTCTCCTATTAAGTCTGTGGACTCTTCCATAGAAGTAATGCCAAGCAAACCCAACCTTAGGTTTACCCAAGTAAACTCAACCTGATGTATTACCCATCTTCTAAGACAAGTGTTCGCTAGAGTCACTAATGCAATCTCTGTTTACCTGGATGAATGGCAGGCAAAGTGGCTCAGATTCAGCATCCTAGGAGGAACAGGACTACTCTGAGAGGCTCTGTGTGACTAATCAGCCATTTTGCTGAGGCACTTTATACCTTCACTTTTCCTGGTTCAAGGAAGGTGAATTGGAAAACTGGTGGTCTCTGGATAAAATGTTGGTCCCAAAACCCAACCAGAGGTTAAAGAGGCAGGTTCTTGTTAAAGGGAGAGAGGATGGAGTAAGTATTTATGTAGCATCTACTATGTGCTATGCACTATACTAAGCGATTTACAGATATTTTCTTATTTGAGACTTACAACAGACCTGGGAGGTAGGTGCTACTATTATCTTCATTTTACAGTTGAGGAAACTGAAACAGACAGAGGTGAGACTTGTCCAGGGTCACACAGCTGGTAAGTGTCTAAGGCTGGATTTGAATTTAGGTCTTCTTGACTCTAGGCCCAGCTTTCTATCCACTGTTCTACCAAGCTGAGGGATGTATAAAAGGTGGGTAGACATAGAAACCTAGAAAGAAAGATGAACATGAGGAAGAGGGGATGAGGAAAGAAGAAATGAGGTCATGGAGAATAGCTGGTAAAATGAGAGTGGAAACACACATACACACAAAACAATTAAGGGGTAGGGAGCCTAGCAATAGAAACATAGAACAGGTAAGCCAATCAATCATTCAATCAACAAACGTTTATTATGCGTCTATTATATGCTAGATGTTTGGGGATACAGAAACAAAAATGAAAGTCGCTGCCCTCAAGATGCTAACACTCTATGGGTAGGGCAACATAT
>NW_020954681.1:4298822-4303511 GCF_900497805.2 Vombatus ursinus
AATCCGATGCAGAAATATCCAAAATAAATACAAGATAATTTGGCAGTGGGGGTTGTAGCAGCTGGGGTGAGTGAGTGGCTGGGCAGCAGTCAGAAGAGGACTCGTTTGGAAGGTAGAGATGAGGAGGGGCTGTATTGCAGGCATAGAGGACAACCCAGGCAAAGGTGTGATGACAGGAAATGAAAGTCATAGAATAACAGCATCTAAGAGTTATATCTAGAAGGTTTCTCTGAAGCCATTTAGTCCAACCTCATGGGAAACTAAGGCCCAGGGAGATTAAGTGACCAAGTGACACAGGAAACTCAGTATCAGAGGCAGGATTGGAATCCAGGTCCTCTGACTCCAGAGCTAGTGCTCTTTCCACTGTGAAAGGAACAGTCAGGCCAGTTTGGCTGCACTGTAGCACATGTGAAAGGGAGTGATGTGTATTGAGGCTGAAAAGGGAGGTTATGAAGAGCAGTAGAGATAATCCCATTGTGAAGAGAGGTAAGGGCTTGAAAAGATAGGAGAGCCCATGGGTGCGAAAAGGAAACATGTCAACTCTCAAGAGTCATCCTTAGAGTACTAAGGGCCTATATTACGAAGTGGGACCTTGTACTTCAGGACAGAGGCTCAAGGAGGTGGCAGGCAGGAGGAAAGGGAGGCACTACCAGGTCGTACTACCAATCATCCCAGGCTCTGACATACTATCATCTCAGAACTCCTCAGATCTCATCCTTTTTCTTCCAGACTTTTTTTTTTAATCATTGTTTTCAGGGAGTCTGATGATTCTTAAATTATCCTTCCTTGATTTATCTTCCAGGTCATTTTTTTTTCTTTTGGTAATTTTTTTTTAATTTTAAACTTAAATACAAAATGAGAAAAGAAAACAAAAACATTGACCTGTACACAGCAGACCATAAGAAAGGATTCAATATAAAACAATAAGTTTCCTTTTCAAGAAAATCTATATAATAAATACTACACATTGTTTTCAAAGCTGCCCAGCTTTTCTTTGCTTCCTTGTTGGTTTTCTTTTGTTCTCTGCTGTGCAATTTGTTTTTGATATTAGATTAAAATCTTATAATATATTAAAGATATCAGATACTAAATATTTTTAAATATCTTTTATTTTCTTTTTTTACTTCTGATTTTGTTCTGATATTTCTTGCATCTCACTGAATCATTGATTTCTCTGTGTTCTATTCTACTTTTCAGGGAGTTCCTTAATTGGGTATTTTAATCCTTTGTTTCATTTCTTCTAGGGATTAATGTCTCTGCAGAAAATCCAGTTTTTTCCTTTGAGTCTCTGCTTGCAGTTGTTAAAGAGTTAAATATGTAATAATTGTTAATACTAGATGGTATGATTTAATCATCCTACAACTTTAGGTTCTGGGCTGAGACTTTGTGTCTTTCTCAGAATCATGTTTTTAGATGCATAAAATAAAACACATAGGATTATAAAGGAGACCAATTACATTGAAATAGTTATCAGATTAATATCACATTTCTTGCCTTCAAAATGGGTAGGGGAGGGAGGGAGGGAATTTGGAATTTAAAAAAATTAATGAATGTTAAAAAATAAATAAGAAAATTTTTAAAAGAACAAAAAAAGGAAATAGTTATCAAAATACATTTAAAAACCAAAACAAGTACGTGGACCCCCAGGTTCAGAACCCCAGACCTCAGCCAACCCCCTCATTTTATATATAAGGAAACTGAGACCTAGAGAGGTTAAGTGATTTTCTCAAGGTCATGAAGGCAGTGAGTGAGTAGCAGAATCAGGATTCAAACCCAGGTCTTCTGACTACAGTTCTGGGGTTCATTCCACTAAATCAATTTGCCTGCTAGAAAGATAAGTAATAGATAGATCTGGCCATACTTTGAATTGTCCAGGCAGAAACACAAATAGTGGTGATAGCGTGTATCCCTAGATGCTTGTGTAACTATATATCACTCTGATTACAAAGTGTCTTATGGATCCCCACCACAACCCCATGAGGTGAATAGTGCCAGGAGTATTACATCCATTTTATAGATGAGGTGACTGAGGTTTAGAGAGGTTACGCAACTTGCCCAAAGTCACACAGCAGAAAGGAAATGGCAGAATTAGGACTAAAATTCAGCTCTTCTGACTCCAAGGCCAGTGTTCTTTCCTCTACAATATACTTTCTCACCCAGGTGGATCTTTACCCTCAGAATCACTGTTAGCAGTATGTATGCCTCCTAGAAAGCATTGTACTCTTGTGGATGATTAAATGTTTCCCACCTGTTGCTTGGTGGGGGGCTGGGGGCAGTGTTTGACATATAGAGCTCTATCACATACCTAGTATGAGCCATCAATTTATTATTTGGGCTCCCCACCACAAAGGACTGGATACCTTCTCCTTAATTACTGTCAGTGGCATCCAGTTACTTCAGGCAGCAAAGCTTCCCTCCAAAATCACATGACATGAGGCTGGAGGGATTTTCTCTCTTTGCCCACATGACAAATTAGTCATTTGCAAATGAGCACCTTGAGCCGAAGTGCAAGTTCTGACTGCTGATTTCCTGCTGTTTGGAAGAAAGATTATCACAAAGATATCTATTGACATTAGGCAAAAGCCCAAGGTATCATTAGACATATTCATTTATTGTAATTAATGTGCACGGAAAACTGTTTTTTTTTTCCTAAATTAAATCTCATTTCAAGGGTCTTCAAGAGACTTCAGTATTTATCAATATAGACTTTCTGTCCATTTGAAAGTTGTTTATTTTAGCAGGCTTCAGGGTGAAAAGCTACTGGAGGGTTCAGTGCTAGCATTTACACAGGGCCTTTGGACCTGTGTCACTACATTTCTATATGTGAGCCCAGCTACCATGAGGCTGGTGGAGGGCGGAGCTGGTAACCACCTCTGTTCCTTGCAGAGAATTTGAGTCTTGAAGTGGAGCCTTTCTTGAGAATTTGACTGCTCATGATAGATACAGAGCTGGCCTCAGTCAGGAAGACCTGCTTTCAAGTGCTGTTTCTGACATATACTGGCTATGGGACCCTGAACAAGTCACTTGATCTGGTAACTAGTTAAGGTGGGAGAAATAAAATAGATTGTAAAGTAGTCTGGCTTCTGGTTTATTTAGTGTTAGTAACCAACTCACAATAGTCATGTGATTGCTTCTGAAGACAGCTAATAAAATAACTCGTGTAGAAAAGGACATTAGAGCATTTGGTAGGCCATTGTGATACTTATAATGTTCCTAAGGAAGCCATTGTGTGTAGTGGACATAAGAATTAAGATTTGCTAAGTCTGGTTTGCAGTATCTTAGGAATATGATCTTGCCTGAGACAGGGAATGGCACTTATGGGTCTGTGCTGGTTCACAGATTACAAGACATAGAGCCATAAAGAGGAAGAGAACAAGCATTTATTAAGCACCTACTATGTACCAAGTACTATGCTAAGTACTTTAGAATTATCTCATTTGATCCTCACAACAACCTAGGGGGCGGGAAAGATGTTATTATTATCCCCATTTTATAGTTGAGGAAACTGAGGCACACAGAGGTTAAGTGAATTGTCTAGGGTCTCATATAGTATCTGAAGTCAGATTTGAACCCAGGTCTTCCTGACTTCAGGACCAGCACTCTATCCACTGCACTACCTAGCTGGCTCCTTTATAAATACCTCCTTACCCAATAAGGAACCCTGGGTTGGGAGGGCTCATATAGAATTAGAAGACATATAGAATATGATTTATAATATCCCTGACAAATGGTGATCCAACTGTTATTTGAAGATCTACTGTGAAGGTCTTTACCACCACCTTTTGAGACTGCCCTTTCTACTCTTGGAAGGGGGTCCAATGCCTGACAGAGAAGTTTGTATTTGATCCTGTAGCACTTCTCTGGTTATCCACAATCATTTCCAATCACTGACAGTTGCCCAACCGTCATACCCACCAGCTCTTTTGATACCTTAGAATGTAGTTCATCTGGGCCTGATGATGAAACTCATCAAGAACATCTATGTACTTTCCTATTATCTCCTTTCCTATCTTGGGTATTTTTATCTCTCCATTTTAATATAAAGATTATTCTCTTTTGCAGAGAAAAGCAAAATAAAAATTAAGCAGTTCTGCCTTCCCTCCATAGTCCAGAATCATTTCCCATTCACCCTGATCTTCTCCATTCTTTGATTCCCATATTCTCCCCCATCCCAATCAAGTTGACTCCAACCTTCTCATTTTACAGAGAAGGAAAATAAGACCCAGAGAAAATGAATGATTTATCTAGAGCATTTGAATCCTCTGCTGCATGTGTAATCACTTACTCATAATCGAATATTCCTTTCTTTAGGAAAAAAAGTCACAAGAAAAAACATCTCGGGGGTAGATAGTATACTCTTGAAACCTCCATTTATAGATATCTACCCTAACATAGAGAAAGCCACACCAAAGAGAATAACATCAAAGGATTAGGCAGGCAAACTTAATATATACTTTTTATCTGTGTACATGTGACATCTTTATACATGTGACATCTGTTTCCATACAACATATATGACAACTGTGATATGTGACTACCTTCTGACCCAGTTGAAATGTTTAGGGAAAGGAATAGTAATGTTCTTTCAATTTCCACTTCCAGGTTCTCTTCTCCCTCTCTCTCTCCCTCCCTCCTTCTCCTTTCTCTCTCTCTCTCTCTCTCTCTCTCTCTCTCTCTCTCTCCCTCTCC
>NW_020954681.1:4303611-4494410 GCF_900497805.2 Vombatus ursinus
CTCTCTCTCTCTCCCTCTCTCCCTCTCCCCCTTCCCCTCCCTCCCCCCTCTTAATGAGCATTTTTTCCAACTAGATCAGTCTTTTAAAAACCAAATCCTTTCCAAACATTCATATTTGTATGTTCCTAATTTCAATTTCTTTTCTACCTCTATTTTCATACCTTTTACAAACAGCTCATCTCTTCCTTTTTGCTCTTTGTCAAAATGGACTTTTGGCCTATTTCCACATGGAATTTGGGGAGTGAGGCTGTTCGCCCAACTGAAGATGATCCTTGGCGCATCCAATGTCCTGCAGTGATGGTTGTTGTTGCCTGACTAAGCACATCATTAAATAGACCCTCTTAGGTGGAACGTAAATAATAAGCGTTGCTGTAAATAAACACAGTAGATTCTTTGGCATCTCTTAGTCAGTGAATTTGGGCTCCATTCCCAGACATTTCACTGACTAAATTTGCAGCTGTGAACAAGCCATCCTGGGTCTTAGGTAACTCACCTGTAAAATGGGGATGCCATGAATGCAAACGTTGCCTGAAGATTAATCAACTTCCGTTTATAGAGAGCTGCTAAAATTCAAAATGGCGCTAGGACAAAAATCCCTAGATTCTGAGCTTACTTATAACAAGAACGATCACATACAAGTAAATGATAAATGCCTGTTTGTCTAGAAGGAATATCTTCCTGTTCATCTGAGGCGACAGACTTTAAGATTTTCTGGCAGGTTTGAAAACTTGAGAGAAGGTCAGCTGTTTCGATTCCCAGATTAATGAACCAATCTCAATAACTAAAATGAAGCATGATGCTAGATAGCCAAGGTGAACTGCATTGTGGTACAACTAAGAGCCATGGAACTTGAATTATGTAGCTTGGCCAACCCTACTGGGCCCAGTCCCAACCATACCAGTAAACAGTCAGCCGGCAACCATTAATTAAGCCCTTATTATGTTCCAGGCACTGAGCTAAGCCCTGGGAATTCAAAGAAAGGCAAAAAAGGTGGTTCCTGCCATCAAGCAGCTCCCATTCTACTGACGGGAATGCTAGCACCACTTCAGCAGAGGACTGTGGATGTAGCCACTGTGGAAGAAAGACCCCAATTAGTACACCTTTTATCTTAAACCAGTTTTAGGAATTTAGTAAGAAGGTAACGAAAAGTCCTTGTCCTGACAGCTATAGTCAGATTTTCCTCTAGCTTTTATTTAGTCAGAAGCCTAGGAGGCAAGTCACCAAACAAGGTAATTCATAAATCCCTATACTCAACTAGCACAGATAGCATTAGAAAGAGCAGCTCCCTCCAGATGATGCAGAATTAACCTCCCAACTTTTATGATAATGTAACCATTTGATTTGAGAAGACCAAAAGTAGAGACTACAGAAAAGCACAGTGTAGTGTATGAGAGAACAACACTTTCATAATTTTGCAAGATTTACCTTTCTGGAAATCACCCTTATTATCCAAAAAGATCTTTTCAGAAGGCGATTTTCCCAGGAGGTGATAACAAGGTTCTGTCAGTGTAGCCAAAGACTGCCAAGTCTGTGCTTTGAGTCAGATACCTCAAATCAGCAGGGAAGGGATGAGGGCTTGAGGAGGGAAGATTTCAAATCCCTAGATGCCCCGCCCCATTTCATGCAGTAGAAAAGTTTCTTCAACTTCTGCGAAAGAGGAAATGGTGGAAATTCATAGTGTCCTCTATGGGGAATCATGGCAGCGAAATGGATGGTCTCCTGGGGTGTGAGGAGAAAAATGGGAGATGGAGCCCGTGGGAACAGTGTTCCTTCCCCAGGTCCCTTAGTGCTGTGCCACCTTCTTGAAAAATATACCCATGATGGTGACATATGGCTAATAGAGTACCTTATTAATAATTCAGTAAAGTAAAATAAAGTTCATTTGGGATTGAAGAACTGTCCACTCCATTGGATTTGTGAAAAATAAATAGCAATGATGTGAAGGACATGAATAAATGAAAAGGAATTAATTCTTTACACATTTCACTATACTTTTTCCCTTACTGGAAAGGTTTGTTGTTGTTGGTTTTTTTTTTTTCGTAAACAAAACTTACTAACAGGAAGAAGTCTGCTTTTATTTCCTGTTGTCTATTTCCAGATTTAACTACAGATGGTTTGGAGAAGCAGCACAATATAAAAGAAAGCATCCTGATTTAGAGTCAGAGCACATGGGTTTGATTACTTAGGGCCTGGAGGGACCTTAAAGGCTCCCTAGACTAACCCCTGATTTTACAGATGAGGAACTGAGGTCTGAGACTAAATGACTTGCCCAAGGCCAGGGGTCAGAACAGGTAGTAAAGTCACAGAACCAGAATTTCAATACAGGTTATCTGATTTCAAATCCAGCTCATCATTGTGTCACAAACTGTGTATCCTTGCACCCACAATTTAATCTCTCTGCGCCTCAGTTTATTCATCTGTAAAATGAGGATGATAATACTTGGAGTCACTACCTCACATGGGAGGAAAAAAAGTGAGATAATGAATTGGAAAAGTGACTCTGATCTCTGGGCTGTTTTGTGATACGGAAGAGCCACTGGGGGCTGACGGTAGATTTGGTTCTAGAGGACCAATTATACTCTGGAATTTCGTGATTGTGGGGCACCATCTATGACAGTTCAGTTTGGAAGGGAAAAAGGATGTATGAAGAGATATAGTGTGATATAAGGCTGGAAAGCTAGTGTGGGATTAAATTAGAGAAAGCCTTGAATGCCAGGTTAAGGAAAGAAAGCATCCCAGAGAGTTTACAGCATCCTATCTTGGCTAGAGCCACTTTGGGGAATAATAATAACCAGTGTATCTATAGCATTTGGAGATTTACGAAGTGCCTTGTGCATGTCCCCTTATATTATTCTCACAAGAACTCTGTGAAGTAGGGAGTTGAGGATGGGGAGCTGGGGGTGGGAATATGGTGCACAGCAGGTGATCCTGACCTGTGATTTCATCAGTGTGAGTGAACTCCTCATGTTCAGATTCCCTCCACTGATAGAGATCAAGAACTCCTTTGTGGATTATAGTCTTAGAGAGTTTTTGGAGGCACTCAGAGATTGAATCGATGAATGATAAAGCATGTGAAATACTAGCATGCTTTCACATTTCCAAAGAATTATGTATTCTATCCCCTTTAATCCTGTGAAGTAGGTATTCTTATCTCCATTTTATAGATGAGGAAACTGAGGCAAAAAAGAGGTTAAGTGACTTTCCATGGTACTAAGTATCCAAGGCTGGATTTGAACTCAAGTCTTCCTGACTCCACGTCCAGCATTATATCTACTCTACCATTTAGCTGCCTTGTTTCTTAAATATCAGGCACTGTGTTAAGTACTAGGGAACAGCAACAAGAAAAGATACAAATACAAACAAGCAAGACAGTCCCTGCCCTGAAGTGGCTTATATTCTAATGAAGGATAATAACATGTGAACGAGAGCTTAGAAAGAGGAATGAGTTCCTTGAGAGCAGAGACTGTCTTTTGCCTTTATTTGTAGCCTCAGCCTTTAGTATGGTGTCTGACGAGGAATGGACACTTAACAAATGTTTATTGACTGCCTGACTGAATGAAGCAGGACTTGATCCCAAGACTTCCTAACTCCAAGGCTGGACCCCTAGCCAGTGTCATATTTTATGTTTTACAAAATCAATGTCTTCTTAGGTTGGTAATATTCCTGTTTTACAAATGAATAAACTGAGGCTCAGAGAGGTTAAGGACTTGCCCATAGTTACAGTTAGAGGGTGCCAAGTTCAGGGTTCTGTCAACTATACTAGAGACCACTGGCTCTCCCATCATCCTTTTAAAGGGAGGCCCCATTGTTTCTCTGTTAACAGGGTACAGGGCTCGGAGTCATTAAACTATAGAAAAAGGTGACAAGAGTTGAGATATCATGAAAGTAATCATCTCATGCAGCTATAAAAAAAAGCCCCTAAGCTTCAGGACTCTTGATGTTGTTATTTATTTTATCAGTTTTAAGTCTGTTGCTTCACTGTTTTTTTTTTTGGTGCTGTTTATAGATCAATTTGTAAATCATAAAATATACTACCTCCTACAAGCAATGTTTAATATAAAGTGGGACTCCCAGAAATCCCTGATTGTTTTCACTAAAGATGTGGATATATACTCTATTCCTTACATTGTTATGTTCTAGAGTTTTCTGTTATGAGATAGGTGAAAAATCTCTAGAGAAACAGAGTGCCAGGGGGCAGCTAGGTGGTGCTGCAGTGGATAGAGCACCAGCCCTGGAGTCAGGAGGACCTGAGTTCAAATCCAGCCTCAGACACTTACTAGCTGTGTGACCCTGGGCAAGTCACTCCACCACAATTGCAAAAAAAAAAAAAGAAAGAAAGAAAGAAGGAAAAGAAAGAAAGGAAGGAAGGAAGAAAGAAATAGAGTGCCTGTTCAGTCTCCAACAAAAGCCCAAATATTGGGCTGGCCCAGGAAGCGTTCTTTGGGTAGTCCATGCAGTGGTGGAAAATCACTGGAGCAGAGGTCAAAAAGCTCTGATTTCTAGTACTGGCTCCAATTCAAAAGCATTTTTTTAAGTTGTTTTTTTTTAATTAACAAACTTTTTTTTCCCTTCCCCCCCACCCCAACTTGCCTTTCCAATGAAAAAGACAAAAACAAAGACCTAGTAACAAATATCCATAGTCAAGCAAAAGAAATTCCTCCATTGACTATGTCCAGAAATTTTTGCCTTGTTCTGTGTCATGACCTTTGTGTCAGGAGGCAGAAAGGGCCTTCCAAGTACAAGGCACCTCTGAGTGTTGGGGGTACAAACACAAAAGGAAAACCAGTCGTTGCCTTCAGCCACTCAGATGCTAAGGAGCATTTTTTAAGAGTCTACCATGTGAAGAGACAACATCCAAACAACCATGTATGTGGGGCTCTTGGAGAATGTGAGATCTGAGTGGATTCTTGAAGGAATCCAGGAGGCAAAGGTAAGGATGGAGGGCATCCCAGACATGGAGTTGGGAGATGGCGCATTATGTGTGGGAGCAACAGCAAGGAGAGCAGTGTCATGGACACTTAGGGGGATCAAATGGTAGGAAGGAGCTAGGATGTGAAGGGCTTTAAAAGCCAAACAGTAGATTTTATGTTTGATCCTGGAGGTGATAGGGAGGCACAGCAGTTTATCAACTTGGGGGAGGTACAAAGTGGAAATAGATAGCACTGACGAGATAATTTGAGGAAGAAGGGAGTGCTAATAAGAGAGACTGAGGAAGCGGCTTCTTGTAAGAAGTGGAACGTGAGCTGGGAATGCTCAGAGATGGAGGTAAGGAAGGAGTCCATTCCAGGCATCTGGCCTTCGAAGACACTGAGGCTGGCTATGGAATGCCATGCATGGAGAACTGCAGCAAGTAGGCCCGTTTGTCTGGAACACAGAGCATGTGAAAGACTCATGTGCAATAAATCTGTAAAGGTAAACTGGAGTCAGTCTGTGAAGGGCTTTACATGCCAAGCCAAGGCAGGCTTATTTTATCTCACAGACAATAGAAAGCCACTGAAGATTCTGGACTTGGTCAGATATATGTCTGGCAGCTTTGTGGGGAATGGATGGGAGAGCAAAGGGCCTACAAGTCGGGAGTACAGGTAGGAGGCTGTTATAATAAATTAGGTAGGCAGCCATGGGGGGCTGAACTAAAAGGGTGACTTTATAAGTGGAGAGAAAGGGATAGATGCCAGCTGTGTTGTGGAGGTAGAGTTGGTCAGATTGGGGACCTGATGGGTATAAAGAGTAAGAGGAAGGGGATAGTAGAGTGCTGAACTTAGGAAAACCAGGGTTAGTCAAACACTAGCTGTGCGACCCTGAACAAGTCACTTAACGTCTCACAGCCTCAGTTTCCTCAACTATAAAATGAGGCTAACAATAGCACCTACTTCTCAGAGTTGTGGGGATAAAATGAAGAATGCATCTACTATATGCCAAGCACTGTGCTAAGTACTTTACAAATATTATATTTTCAAAATGCTTTGTCAACCTCAAAGTACTATATAAATGCTAGCAATTGTTATCATATAGTAGATGTGAAAAATTCAACCTGTCTTGGTAAGTTGTTTTTTTTTTTTCCCTCGGGCCAGATCTCTAATCTCATTGGTGTAGATCCATGTACATTGGTAACTGCTCTGGAATGGATAGTTTTAGAGCAAGGGTACTGAGCCGAGGCTCTGTGAACTTGTTCTTTTGCTATTTTGTTAACTTTATTTCAATAGAATTGGTTTCCTTTGTAATCTTCCATATTTTGTTTTATACATTTATTTTTTTATTTTTATTTTTTATTTTCAGGCAATTGGGGTTAAGTGACTTGCCCAGGGTCACACAACTAGTAAGCGTCAAGTGTTTGGTCTGAGGTCTAATTTGAACTCAGGTTGTCCTGACTTCAGGGCCAATGCTCTATCTACCGCGCCACCTAGCTGCCCTTATTTTTTAAAATCATGATTGTGAGGAGTCTCTTGGTGTCACCAGACCACCTTCCAGAGGGCGTCAGGACACACCAACAGGCAAAGAAGCTTGGGATGAGAGAGGTACCAGAGGCCCCATGAGGCCAAGAGCTTTGCTATCTCTAGACACTCAGCTGGTATATGTCAGAGGCAAGACTTGAACCCCTGTGCCACAAAGGGCTTAGAGTAGATGACGTCTACAATCCTTCTAACAGGACTTCTGCCTCGAAATTGACAATCTTGTGTTGTAAAAGGCATAAGTGCTGATCTTGGGGTCTAGAGACCCGGGTTTGAATCCTGGCTGTGCCATTGACCTAGCTTAGTGTCCTTAAAGCCTCCTCAGTTTTCTCCTCAGTTTCTTCATCTGGAAAAATGGGAATAATAATACTTGCCCTATGTACTTCACTAAGATTTTTGAGACACTCTGGATGTAATAATGCTTTAAAAACATAAATCGGTACGTAAATGTTTGCTGCTCCTCTTGTATTTTAAATCATTCTGGTCTTAAGTTCAGAAGTCAAAGGGATAGGGATAAGTCTTATGATTTCATTAATAGAAGGAACTCCTTCTAGGAATGCTGGGTAGCACCTTCTTTGCAACTTAGAAGTTGCCCAGGGCACCAAGAATTTCAGTGACTTGTCCAAGGTCACACAGCCAATAGGTGTCATAGGCAAGATTTGAACCCAGGGCTTCTTAACTGCCAGAACAGCTCTCTATCCACTTCAGTATGCTTCCTCCTTCAAGAATCTCAATTTCCTAAAAAAATTTTTTCAATTGAATTGCTATAAGTATATCATGTCTGATCCTGAAATTCTTAATATTTCTGGTTCATTCGACTTCCTTTTCATTGAAATTATTTTTAATAGTTACTTTGATTTAGGGATATATGAGCAAAATGCCCTTTTATAGAGGCAAAAAGAAGATAGTTAAAGAAATGTGTGGAGCTGAAGTTTTTGAAATGTGGTTGGTCTTTCCAGTAATAAAAACTCTATTGTCACCCAAATTCTAATAAACAAAGGCTTACCCCGGCATATTTATTACCACATAATAACAATAACAATAACAACAACTCACATTTCTATAGAGCTTAAAGATTTGCAGAGAGATTTATGTGCTATCTCATTTGATCCATTTCAGAGACGAGAGAAGTGAGACTGATCGAGGTTAGGTGACTGGCAGAAACAATTTGAATGTACCCGAATAGAGACTCAGATCCAGGTCTTCTGCCTCATAGAAGTCCCAGGATTTAGAGCTGAAAGGGACATTAGAGCTCCAACCTCCTCATTTAAAAGAGGAAATGGAGACCCTGAAAGGTTCATGACTTGTCCCAAGTCTCCCATGCAATGAACAGTCGGGCCTAGATTTTCATTCAGGTCCTCTGATGCCAAGTCAAGTGTTCTCTCCATTGCCCTGTACTAAGAGTTGGGAGAAGAGAGAGAGTGATGCAGATGGAAAAAAAGACCTTATGAGAGAGTTAAGACTTAAGGGCAGGGCAAGATTTAGGCAGCTGGATGGAGAAAGGAGGGATGTCAAGATCAAAAACTAAGGATTTTTGAGACCAGGCACAGGAGGTTGATGGGACACTAATGATGATAGCTTGACTGGAGCACACTGTGGGAAATATGGTGAGATGGTGAGAGTGGGTCCTGCCTGTGAAAGTCTTTGGAAGTTCGCCTGAGGAGCTTAAGATCACACAGGGTGGTATGGTGAATGGCCCACTGAACTTGGAACTGGGAGACCTAGCTTGGAATCTTGGCTCTTTAACTTACAACATGCAACTTGAAACAAGCCATTTAATATCACTTAATGCCACTTAATGTCACTACCAGTAATAAGAGTCTATTACAGTTAATAATGGGTTTTTCCTTTCTAGGCCTCAGTTTCTCTATCTATAAAGTGAAGAGATTGATCATCTCTAAGGTCCTTTTTTTCCTCTAAATTGTATGGTTCAATGTGATAAGAAGCCCTTGGATATTTTGGAACAGAGGAACAACTCAATGAAAGCTATATTTTAGGAAAATAAATCTGGCATTAGGGTACAGGGTGGGTTGGAAGGAAGAGAGTCCAGAGACAAGGAGAGCAGCTAAGAAAAATTGCAGTCTAACTTCAGTGCTTAGAAAACACCAGGAGTACCCGGGTGCACCTCAGCCTTGTTGCTGAACTATCTATTGGGAAGTGATTTCAACCTCCATCTAACTTAGCAGGACGCCTACTTTCTTTGCAGGGTGTTAGCAAATCCAATGTCTATAAAGTACTTGGGAAGTACTGGAGAAAAGGTACATCTCTATAGTCTCTAAATGTCTGTTTCCCTCGCTATCAAGTCATTCCAACAAACACACTAGGCTATAGGCAACATATGTGGGAAGATACATTTGTCCCAAGATTGTTCTCCTCTGGGATGCCATTATAATTATTGTTATTGTATTGTGCTTTAGTCATTTGTTTCATTTTGTCTGTGACTCATGTCCCTGTGACGGAGGCGGTAAATGGAATGAATGATCTTATTGAATATGAGCATAATAGAGAAGGCCCAAATATAGTTTTGTGTTTTACCATTTTCTGGCGTGTGAAATTATCAAAGACTATGCAGCAATGTTGCGAAGATACAAAAAGAGGCTGATCAAACATTATTGTGACACTTGGCCACCTTTGTCCAAAGGCCAGTACACGGTGTAAAAGGGGAAAAAAATTCAAATGTCCTAGGTAAAAAGTTTCAGATTTGGGTTCTATAAACAAGCTCCTTCAAAAATTTGAGCACAGAGTGAAGATAAGCATGGAGTCTGAGTATGGTCAAGTATTCTAGTCTGTAAGGGGATTCAGCAGACTGGTTTCCAGGCAGCTGAGTGGTATCTATGGTAGGGTTAGACTACAGAAGACACGTTTTAAAAATAATGCTTTTTTGTTGATACCTATTTTTTATATCACCTACATTTTTCACTATATCTCTCCCCACTCCCTTTCCAGAGAACCATCCTTTATAATGAAGAAAAAGTTCAGCAAAACTAATCAATATAACAAAAAGATTAACATTAGAGGTAGTGTTCTACACCCATGGTCTCCCATCTCTGCAAAGAAACAGGGGGATGTATTTTCTCATGTCTCTTCTTTGGGGCCAAGCCTAGTTATTATAATTTCGTAACATTCAGGTTGGATTATTTTGTTATTGTTCTTTCCATTTAAATTGTTGTAGACATTGTGCATATGTTCTCCTTGTTCTGCTTACTTCACTTTTGATCAGTTTTTATGAGTCTTCTTATGCTTCTCTGTATTTATCATATTCATCATTTCTTAAAGTACAGTAGTATTCTATTCACGTATCACAGCCTGTTTAGCCATTCCTCAGATGGTGGGCATAAACTTTGTTTTCCTGTTCTGGGCTACTACAAAAATCACTGCTATAAAGATTTTGGTGCATATGGGACCTTTTCTTTGTCATTGACTTCCTTGGAGTAGCCTAGCAGTAGAATCTCTGGGTGAAAGAGACTGGGCACTTTAGTCACTCTCTTCAAATAATTTCAAATTACTTTCCAGAATGGTTTGATTAATCCACAGCTTCATCAACAAAGCATTAACATGTCTTTCTTTTTCTAATTCTTCCAATATTTACTATTTCCCACCTTTTGTTTTTTTAAATTTTTTTCAATTACATGTAAAACTTTTTTTTACATTTGTTTTAAATTTTGAGTTCCTTTTTTTGGTTTGGTTTTTGGGAGGCAGTCTATATTTCATTTTTTTCAAATTATATGTAAAAACAATTTTTATCTTTTTTTAAATTTTGAATTCCAGATTCTCTCCTTCCTTACTCTACTCCCTTCCCATTGAAAAGATGAACAATTTGATATAGATCATACATGTGCAGTCATGCAAAAATATTTCCATATTAGTCACGAAGAAAACATCGACCAAAAAATAAAAAAAAATAAAGAAAAAGTCTGCTTCAATCCACAATCAAACTCCATCAGTTCTTTCTCTGGAGGTGGAGAGCATTTTTCATCATAAGGCCTTCAGAATTGTCATGGATCATTGTGTTGCTGAGAATAGCTAAGTCATTCACAGGTGATCATCATACAATATTACTGTTACCGTGTACCCTATTCTTCTGGTTCTGCTCACTTCACTTTGCATCAGTTCATGTAAGTCTTTCCAGGTTTTTCTGATAGCATCCTGCTCATCATTTCTTATAGCACAATAGTATTCCATTACAATCATTTACCACAACTTGTTCAGCCATTCCCTGACTGATGGGCATCCCCTCAATTTCCAATTCTTTGCCATCACAAAAAAGAGCTGCTAGAAATATTTTTGTACATATAGTTCCTTTCCCTTTTTTATTTCTTTGAGATACAGACCACTTGGTATTGCTGGGCCAAAGGGTATACAAACAATTTTATAGCCCTTTGGGCATAGTTCCAAATTGCTCACCAGAATGGTTGGATCAGTTCACAACTCCACCAACAATGCCTTAGTGTCCCAATTTTCCTACATCCCTTACTACATTTACTGTTTTCATTTTCTGTCATATTATCCAATCTTATAGGTGTGAGGTGGTGCCTAAGAGTGGTTTCAATTTTCATTTCTCTAATTAAAAGTGACTTAGAGCATTTTTTTCATATGATTATAGATAGCTTTGATTTCTTCATCTGAAAACTGCCTGTTTATTTCCTTGGACCATTTATCAATTGGGGAATGTCTTGTATTCTTAAATTTGACTCAGTTTTCTATATATTTGAGAAATGAGGCCTTTATCTGAGACATTTGCTGTAAACATTTCCCCCAGTTTTATGCTTTTCTTCTGATCCTGGCTGCCTTTGGTTTTGTTTGTACAAAACCTTTTAAATTTAATATAATAAAATATTCATTTTACATCCCTTAATGTTCTCTGTCTCTTATTTGTTCATAAATTCTTCCCTTATCCATAGATCTGACAGGCAAACTATTCCATGCTCCACTAATTTGCTTCTGGTACCACCCTTTATGTCTAAATCATGTAATCCACTCTGCTATCCACTTCTGTTTTATGGGTGAGCTCATCCCATTCAATTTACAGTTATGATTACTATGTATTTCTCTCCATCCTGCTTTTTCCTCCTGTTTATCCATTTTCTCTCTCTCTCTCTCTCTCCTTTCACCCTGTCCCTCCTCAAAAGTGTTTTGCTTCTGACCACAGCCTCCCCAAATCAGCACCCCCACCTTGTTGTTTGCTCATTTTCCAGCCTATTTATTGACTTTTAACTTTTTGTTAAAGTTAGGCTTTTCTCCAGGGTTGGAGGAGGCAATTGTCCCAAGCTTCAAGATTTCCATGCCACTGTTTTCTTTTTTTTTTTGGTGAGGCATTTGGAGTTAAGTGACTTGCCCAGAGTCACATAGCTAGTGAATGTTATGTGTCTGAAGCTAGATTTGAACTCAGGTCCTCCTGACTCTAGGGCTGGAGCTCTATCCACTATGCCACCTAGCTGCCCCCATGCTGCTGTTTTCAAAACTAGTTCTGGGGGTCTGTGAGTATTCACTTCTTCCCAGGTGGTATGATCTAAGGAGAGGTATATTTACTACTATCCTGGCTTGTGCTCTGGTCTGTAAGGGACCACAAGTACTCTTTTCTGCCCTGAAACTGAGTCCCCGTTCTTGCTAGAGCTCCTCCTCGCCCTGGGACTGCAATCTGGAACCACACATAGGCAATGAAACAGAGTCCTGTTCCCAGTGCCAGAAAAGGATCCCCTGTAATCTCCTTCTGATAGGTTGTCTGACCCCTTTACTGTCTGTGGCCTGAGAGGTCTGGAAGATGCCACTGCAGCTGCCAATTCAGTCACCCCCAAGGCCTGATGCTGGTTTTCTGGGGGCACAGCCTGCACTGAACTGAACTCTACTCATACCCCAGTGAGGTAGATCTTTCCTGCTGTCCCTCTAAGTTGTCTTGTGCTGGAAAATTGTTTCACCCCATCCTTTTGTTGGTTTTGCCACTTCAGAATTTGTTTTGAGGCATTATTTCAAATGTTGTTTGGAGGGGAATTTGGAAGAGCTCAAGCGAGTCCACGCCGTAACTCTGACATCTTGGCTCCACCCCCGTTCCCTACTTTTTATTATCTTCTCCAATTTTTGGTTGTGATCCAAGCCATCAAAAACCACATGAAACAATGTTCCGTATCACTAATAACTAGAACAATGCAAATTGAACACTTTGGAGCTTCCACCTTATATTGATCAGGTTGGCAAAAAAGACAAAAAAGGGAAAATGAGAAATATTGGAGAGGACTATTGGAAAACAGGAACACTAGTACACTATTGGTGGAGCTGCGAATTGCTCCAGCCATTTTGGAAAGCCATTTGGAGCTATGTCCCCAAAAGGACTAAAATGTACATGCTCTCTTTGACCTAGTTATGCTGTGACTGAGCATATACTCCAAAAGAAATCAAAGAAAGAAGAAAAGAATCTATATGTAAAAAAATAATAAAAAATAAACAAAAAAATAGAAACATTTATAGCAACTCTTTTAATGGTGGCCAAAAAATTGGAAACTAAGGAGATATTCATTTACTGGGTGGGGAACGGCTAAAGAAACTGTGGTATAGGGCTGTAATGGAATCCTGTTATGCTATAAGACATGATGGAATGGACAGTTTCAGAGGAAACTGGGATGACCTCTTTGAGTTTATGCAGAGCTAAGGAAGTAGAACTAAGAGGATGATGTATACAATGATAACATTATAGAGAAAAACAACTTTGGAAGACTTTAGAACTGTGATCAACACATTGATGAACAAGGAGTCTGAAAGAATGAAGTTGAAACATGCCACTCACCTAGTATCAGAGAGGTGATGAATTCAAACGACAGAAAAAGACATACATTTTCAGACATGGCCAACATGAAGATTTGTTTCACTAAACTATACATCTTTGCATTGGGGGCTTTACTTTGGGGGATTTTTAAAAATGGCTTAATTGGGGTGGGACAGGGGCACAGGGAGAGACAGAATAATGAAAGAATAAATAAAAACAAAATGTGGTGGGTGTGAGATGAAATCTCAGGGTTGTTTTGATTTGCATTTCTCTTATTAGTGATTTGAAGCATTCTTTCATATTCTTTTATAATATATGTGTGTGTGTGTGTGCGCATAACAATTCTTTTGGGAGCTTTCTTCATGTCCTTTGATAATAATAATAATAGCATTTATATGGCCCTTTAAGGTTTGTGAAGTATTTTGCATGTGTTATTATTATCCCTATTTTACAGGTGAGAAAATTGAGTCTGAGAGAGGTTAAATAACTTGCCGTGGGTTACATAACCAGTAAGTGTCCAAGGCAGGATTTGAACTAAAGTCTTCCTGACCCCAAGCCCAACACTCTATTCACTGTGACACCAAGCTGCCAACTTCCCTACTGGGTACTAGTCTTTGGTCATATATAAATTCCCTTTAACTGCTTCTCTGTTGAGGACTAGTTTTTGGTCTAATGTACACTGAAGATTTTTGCACATGATCAGGAATGTGATTTTAGTAAGATTGTTTTGGCAGCTGAACGGAGAAGGAAGAGGATGGAAGTGGTGAGGCCAGTCAGAAGGCTGGTATATTTCTCCAGGTGAGAGGAGACAAAAGCTTGAAGTGGGATGGTGCTCATCCGAGTGGAGAAAGATGAGAACTGGAGAGATGTCATGGAGGCAGAGTCGTCAAGATTTGGCAGCTGATATAGGGGAAGCTCAGGGAGAAAAGGAAGACTGATGGATTATGACACAGTTGCCAACCTGTATGACCAGTGCCCTTGACAGAAATAAGGAAATTGAGAGGAGGGGATGTGTGCGCATGGGGTGGAGGGAAGGGACATAGTTCAAATAACTTAGGAAAGCAGCCAACCTGCCCTTCGAGGCTTAGATGATTTATTCCTGTAAGTGATCTTGTACATCTTCTCCCATTCATGCTTGCATTCTGCCAGAGTTAGAGTTAACCTGCAATGGCCAGAGTTGGGTCCAAGATGAGGGATGGAAGGAAGGAGAAAGGAAGGCAAGGGAAGGGAAGGGAGCCAAACTGAGATCCCTAAATAACCTACCAATGGAATAGCCCAATCAAGATTTCACTGAACTTTATGCACAACCATGGATTCAAATATTGAGGTTAACCATTTGTGGTTTTGTTCTTCCTCGCATGGGGCCTTGCCTTCCTAGGGTCTTAATGAGTGGAGCCAGAGGTGGGGGTGGAGCATCCCAGGAGGGCTTAAGGTTAAGCATTGTATGTTTAAGATTAATTGTTGTATTTGTACATCCATCAACCTCCTTCCAGAAGTGCAGTTCCAACAGGGTTTGTCCAACTTGTCAGTCAATTCCAGTGGGTAGCCAAGTCTGGGAGGGGAAGGGGGCAGGACATCCACAGCTGAATTGTTTTCCATGAAAAGAAAACTATGTTTTAGACATCCTGATAACCATTAAGTGCTTTGAATGATCCCAAGCTACTCCCATGTGCCAAAGACCATTTCTAAAAACCCAAATGTTCTCTCAGTGATATTATATAGTTGCAAATCTTGGAACAGCGGAATCTCTATGGAATCAAAGTTACAATCAGTCAGTCAATGAGCATTTCTTAAGTACCGACTATGTGCTGGGCATTGGGGATAAAAAGAAAAGCAAAGGAAAGTCCCTGCTCTGGAGGAACTCTCAGTCTTATGGGGGAAGGAGGTGGAATACCTCCGGGGTCAATGGAAAGCAATGTAATTCCAAGAATGACCTCTGCTCAAGAAATGCAGTGAGGGATGTCACTAAGGAAACACAGTATGGTCACAAAAGGAAGGGAATTGGGCATGTGGCAATTAATCAATACGTATTTTATTTAAGGACTTACAGTGTGTCACACATTGCACTAAGTGATGTCAATACAAAGATAAAACTGTCTCTGCCCTCTAGGCACTTTCATTCCAGCAAGAGATACAACACGTATACATCTAGAGGTAGGGACTAGATCTGGTGGAGGGAAGCAGGATGGGCAAACTTCCTCTATGAATGCAGGCTGGCACCTTCTCTGTGATCTACGATCTCAGGGAGTTGTCCAGAGAACAGAGGTCAGTTCACTGAGACATTAAATGAAGATTAAGCCAGTAGGTGTTAGAGGCAAAACTTGAACTCAGGTCTCCTTAACCTCCAAGCCCAGCTGCCTGTCCACCATAGCACACTGTCTCTTCATATTCATATGGATACATCAATACAAAGTAACTGACAGTTGTTGGGGGGGAAAGGGAAGGCACTATTAGTTGTGGGCTTGGGGAATGCCTCCCATAGGGAGGCAGTGTTTGAACTGAACTTTTGAGAAAACTAGGGATTGTAAAAGGCAGAGGTGAGGAGGGTGTGCATTCCAGGCATGGGAGACTAGAGATGGAATGTTATGTGAAAGGAATAACAATCCAATTAGGGTGTATTGTAGTGTCTGTGAAGGGGAGTCATGTATAATATGCCTAGAAAGGTAAGGTTGGAGCCTTTCTCCAGCCTGCTTAATTCTAATGCCTTCTCTCTGTTGATTATTTCAAATCTATTCCATGTTGTCTCCCCCACCCTCAGCTCCTCGTTGACTCCTCCATAGTCTCCCCAAGGAAATTGTGAGCCCCTTGTGATCAGGGATTGTCTTTTGCCTTTCTTTGTATTCCCAATGCTTAGCACAGCATCTGGCACATAGTAGGCACTTAATAAATGCTTATTGACTGCCTAACATCGTAAAGGGATTTTTCTGCCCAATAGAGGGTTTCACATTTAATTTTAGTGGCAATACTGAGAACTAGAGTTTATGAAGCAAGGGAGTGATATAGTTCTACCTGTTTTAGGAACATCCCTTTGGTAGCTTCATGGAGGATCGATTGGAGAAGCAGGGAAATAAATCAGGAGGCCACAGCGATAGTGCAGGCAACAGATGATGAGAACGTGAACAAGGATGGTGGCTGTGTGATTGGATATGAGACACATTGTGGAGGGAGAACGGTCAAGATTTGGGAACTGGATGGTTTTGGGGGAGAGGGAGAGGGAGCAGTTGGCAAATAAGGCGGGGAATTTGCAAAGCTTGGCAAAAGCACAGGATGAGAATGGAGAGATAGCTGGAGGGCTGGTACCTAAGGAATGTAAGAGATGAAACCACATCATTGCATGTATGATATTTTCACTTTTCAAACATTTGGCCTTTGACATAGTCTCAGGCTCTAAGTACTCCTGTTGGAATGGAAAGAGGGCTCCATTTGGAGTCAGGAGATCTGTCTTTGAGTGATTCAGAGGTCTGGATCTCTCCTGTGTGACCTTGGACAAATCACATACTCTCTCTGGGCCTCATTTTCCTCATCTCTAAAATGCAGTGGTTGGACGAGATGATTTCTAAGGGTCTTTCTAATTTGATGGTCCCATGACATGGTATAGGACTATTTTTAGTAACTTAATACCTTAGCACTATTATAGTTGAAAGGAGTTAATACAGCTTCCCAAAGGGCATACTCTTAGGAAGTAATTTACACACTGAGAAGATCTGGTGTAATAGATGTTAATTTCTTTTGCTTCTATTTTCAGCATCATTAGATATAGGACATTTTTAAAGCCTCAAAATTGTCAGCTGTGTTTTACTTTTGAAATGGATTGCTCAAAATATTCCTTTAAAAATCATAGCTTGTAAATTATGGATTGCGTGTTATACTCCATACTTTCTGAGAATCTCTCATCTAATTGATTTTGGAGAGAGTTAATCTGCACGCAGCACTGTACCAGTGAGATAAGATGCCAGTATTTGAACCAAATGACTGAAGAAATTTCTGTTATTGAACTATTTACATCTGATTCCTTAGGGAATTATTAATTATCTGTTTTGAGCTTTATGGGCGGCATTTAAAAATAGAAAAGGTACTTAATTGACAACTTTCTATTCCTACTCTATACTATTACCATAGTTCTTTCTGTTTAGTATTCCCAGTATGATTAAAATGATTGAGGAGCTTATTCTCGAATGATTGACAGTTCAGGTAAGCCACTTTTTATGTAAAGCTATAGGGGGTAAAAACACTTTGCAGCCAAACTGGGTGCAATTTCTATTAATCTGGCCTGCCTCATCAGTATGGGTTACTCACTGCTCTAAAGTGACAGTGATGTGGGGGTGAACACTTAGGAATGTCCAAAAGATAGGAGAGAATTAGGCCAGAGGCCTTGAAAGAGCTTGGAAAATAACCCGTGAAAGAAGCAACCAACCATTGAAAGAGTCTGAGTTACATTGGTGTAACCTCTACTTATCTGGAAAATTCAAGGGCTTTCTGACCTCATCATTATTTTAATGGGAACCTTTGCATAAAGCTGAAATTCTCATGAAAACTTTGTCTCCTACAGAGTATCAAAGGGGAAGGAAGGTCTCTCTTTCAAAATGTGTTCATTATTGAAAGTGCAGAAAAATTGTGATTTTTTTTTTCTAAGAGCAAGAAAGTCATGACTATGCAATTGAAATGTTTTTCTGCCTAACCTGAGAAGAAAGAACACAGTAGCTCAGAAGTCAAAGGAGTTGGAGAAATGATTTGACAGTTGCAGTCAATAAAAATTAGTAGCTTGATAATGAAACTACTTTCCTTTGAATCACGTTCAAAGCTCATCAAAGAGGGAATGTACTATCTCGACCACCATCAAGTCCAGTGAGGCTGCTCTGAAATGCTGATAGGCCTATGAACACTCCTACCAAAGTTCAGGCACCTTCCCCATGTCCTGCAGAAATGGACAGTAGGCGAAGAAATAATAACTGCTCCCATCATAGGACGGTGTAAGTAGACCACCATTGATGGGAACACTCAGCTGAAAATCATGGTTTGAGTGGATCGGGAAGGATTCTGTTGCTTAGCATATGCAGCCTACTGCTGATTATCCTCAGGTGCCACTTACAGTTATAAATTGTCGATTACTTTGAATTTATTTTGAAAATCGCTTGTATTTACTTATTCATATATATGTTATTTTTCCCCACTGGAATGTAAAGTTTTTGAGGGTAGGAACTATTTTGTTTATACCTGTGTCCCTGGTGCGTAAAACAGCGCCTAGTATCTAGCTGACACCTAATGCTTCTTGAACTGAATTGAAGATATGGTCCCTTAAAGAAATGTTTCTTCTTCTAAAACAGAGATTCTAAATTAGCACCCCCAATTTTTTTCTAAATATTTTGATAACATATTTCAATATAATTTGTTTCCTTGTGATACTGTGCATTTTACTTTACACATTTATAAACATGTTTCTGAGAAGGGGTCCATAGCCCTCATCAGACTACACAAGGTGTCCATGACTCAAAAAAGATTAAGAAGGCCTGGTCTAAAATAAAATAGAATCTTCATATTTAAAGCACTTAACTGATTTGAGCCTATCTCCTCGTCTTTAAGGTGGGGATCATGATAGCTTCCTTACAGGGCTGTTGGGAAGATCAGATGAGATAATATATTACAGTGCTTTGCAAAACATAAAAGCCCTATATAATAAAGGTCAGTAGTTGATTTCCCTTGTAAAGTTATATATAGTACACAAATTTAGAGCTGGAAGAGAACTTGGAGGCCATAGAGTCCAACCTGCTTCTTTTGTAGGGAGAAAATGGAGGCCCCAGGAAGTTGTTACTCAAAGTCACAGCGGTATTAAGTGGCAGAGGTGACATTTGAACTCAGGTCTTTCTGTTCCCTAGAGAATGCTCTTGCTACTGTGCTATGCTGCTCTAAGAGTTTCAGCCGTCAGCCAATTTCCAGGCCTTTAAAAATGCCCCTTGAAGTTCCACATGACTCTTCATTTTCAGTTAGACTTTGAACTCTTGTGACTGAACCAACATTCTACAGCCATCCCAGCATTCTTTTTTAAATGAGTTTTCAGGTCAAACCTTCGAGTTCAGGGACTGTGTGATTTACCCTTCGACTCAGATGATGGTGATGAAATGGCTTTGATAATGAGGTGCTGGAAGGAGAGAAATGGAGGTATATTTATTGCTTTGTCCTGAAGGAAAGCTGATGGAATTCTTCAACTGTAATATTTTATTTTTCTCTAAAAAAGGAACTGGGAATATAGGATCATGTTCAATATTATTCCCTTACCTCTGTTTTATTTTTTACTGTGTACAAAACATAACTCCTGGTATTCAATTTAATTCAATAACTATGTATTGAGTGCCTACCGTGCCTACAAGACCCTGTTTTATTTTGTGATGCCAGTCTAACAGTTTTCTTTGTGTTGGCATATGGTGATTGGAGGCATTTGCTCTGGTTTGTCACCAAAGATTATATTAATGACAGTAGGAAAAATAGCTGACATAATTACAGGACCAGGTGCATTAACTGAGGCAAAATTTTTATTATTACTAATTTCCTTTGAAATAAACATTTTCATCCCATTTCTATTTTCTTTGCCATATTGATTTTTAAAAACATGCTTCAAAAAAAAAAAAGAAAATTAAAAAAAAAAGCGCTTCGTCAATTGACACAGCTTGGTCCTTTGAGGTATTCTTAAATTCTTGTTCTTCCGGTACAAACTATATTGCATCATTGTATCTTCACAGCAACCTTATAAGTGTCACTGTTATTCCCATTTTCCAAATAAGGAAATTGAGGCTAAAGTGCTTTGCAAACCTAAGAGCCCAAGATAATAATGTCAGGTATATGTACTTCACATTGAATCCTAGGTTTAAAGGTAGAAGGGACCTTAGAGGCCACATAGTCCAGCCTCCTCATTTTTACAGAGGAGGAAACTGAGGCCTAGAGAAGTTAAGCGAATTGCCCAAAGGCACATAGCTAGTAATGTTCTGATTCAGGATTGAAACAGAGGTCTTCTTGACTCCATGTCCTACACCAGGCCATACTGTATCATGCATTTTTGGCATGCAAAAGGACAGAAGTAAACGTGGCAATTGGACAAACATTCCATTATGTCAGTGATTTGCCAGCAGGCTGATGAATGAAGGGCTTTTTGGTCTGTTTTTGATGAATGCGATGTGTCCTGAATCCTGCTGATAACTTGGAACACCTTGATCTCTGGCCATTGATGGTCATTAAAGGTTAGTTCTCAGTTCTCATTTGGAAAATCTGCAGAATCTTACATTTGTTCAGAAAGATCACCTAGAAAGGAAAGAGGACAATCCTTTTCCCTGTTTTTCTTTGAATCCTGAAATGCTTGTTTGTTGATTGTTAAGTTCACTATAAAACAAAAAAGGAAAGTAGAGGGCAAAGGTCAAATACATCTGTCTATAGATTTTGGCACATCGTGAATTTATAATGACATCGAGCTCTTCGGTCTTTGGTGCTGTAAAGGACTCCAGAACTCATGTAGCCCAACCTCCTCATTTTACACATGGGGAAACTGGGGACCCCAAAGGTTACATGTCTTTTCCAGCATAGTAAGGAGAAGACCAGGATTAGAATGCTGCTCTGGCCCTAAAACTGTTCAATGGAAATGTCTCTGAAATTCTCTGAGAATTCGTTTGTGGAACGAATTGTATATTGCTGAAACATACTTGACATTCCCCAAGATGTTGTTACTACTGATAACTACCATGAGCGGAAAATACATTCCCTGATGTTTGCTACTGACACTTTTAGCATTGGAACAACCTAATTTGGAGCAACTTAGTCACTCCCAGAAGGTTCCCAGAATTTGTGAATGAGAAGTCCCTAATACTGATGTTATTTATTAATATGTATTTTCATGGAAAAGTTAACTATGCAGTAGAAAAAAAAAAGTATTGGCCTAGAAGTCAGGAGACTCGGGTTTTAGACTAGGCTTTGCCACTTTGGTTTCTTCCTCTAAAAAGGTGTTGGAGTTGTGTTGGACCCCAATGGGCAGTTGGCCTGCCTACTCTGACATTCCATGGTCACAACATTCCAGGCAGTTGCCTAGTTGCCCATATTAAACAAGCAGGTGTCCATTGAAATGTGAAAATCCTCTGAGAACAGTAAGTTATTTTTTATCTGTGGTGTTGTCAGTTCTTGGCTTATTGTTACCTTACCTCCCACTGCAAATAACAAATTGATCTTACATTGATTAGCAATCACTTAATAATGTCTGGATCATATGATTGGATCTTGCCAATTCTATCCTCTCTCCGGGTTTCAACTTCCTCTATAAAATAAAGGGCTTAAATTGGTTCAAGGACACCCACGTTTTTCCAGTCATGGGCCACGTAAATCAGAAGTCCATATGGGGGCAAACTATACAGACTATAATAATAATAGCTGTAATAATTTATAATAATGTAACATATTGTATATAATATGATATGATATAATATAATATTTATATCTATAATAGCTATTGTTATGTGATAGATCACTTTGAGGTTTGCAAAGTGCTTTAAAAATATTATGTCGTTTGATCCTCACAACAACCCTAAAGTGTAATACTTTTTATTATCCCCTTTTTACTAGTGAGGAAATTAATTGACTTTCCCAAGGTCACACAATTCATAAGTATCTGAGATGGAATTTGAACTCAGGTCTACCTGATTCCAGTTTCATTGCTCTATGTATTACACCACCTAGGTGCCCTAAGACTTTTACCATTACTACTTGATCTGAGTCGACCAGCTTGGCCAGGCAATCAGTGCAAGGTGGACAGATGAAGCCCACTCTCCCATAATTTGGGTGTGGCTATGGCCTAATTAAGTAAAAATTACTCAAACTGCTAGGTTGGCCGCATTCTCAGACAGGCAGGCCACATTCGACCCACAGGAAGCCTGGACACAGTGATGCTCTCTAACTTTGGGTGATTCGGGGTATGCTAGCTCCTTGTAGACTCATAAAACTTGCCCCAGATCGATCACTCAGGTAGTAGATGGCAGAACTGTAACTGGAGACCAGGATCTCTGAGGCCAAAGCCAGCATCGATGGCATTACCATTCTTGGACACTTGTCCTCGAGGCTGTGCAGTTATTGAATGGGGGAGAGTGGAGACCTTTTCCTCTTTTCTCTGGGTTTTCAGGTAATTGTACAAACTGCTAGGCGGAAAACCTTGCTTCCTAAGCATTCTCTTTAAACTTCACAAACTCTTACTGGAGAATAGAGTCTCCCTGTGGGCCCTATGGGAGGTTTGACAGATTTCAATGACTCCTGTTATTTTTCTGCAATTTCAATTCCCCTTCCCCCTCCCCCCACCCACATGAGATTAAAATGTGCATTTGCAAAAAAAAAAAAAGGGGGGGGAGACTGAGGGAGTGTAGGTGGGCACAGATGTGGGAATGGGGGTGGGAGTAGCTAGCCCTCATCTTTTAAAAAGCCAGATGCCTCAGAATGTTACTTGGCAATGCAGGTGGGGTCAAGGAGCTTCTAATGGACTCATTCATTCCACCAGGGTTGTGATGAAATAGCCCTGAGCTCCAGAGCAAAGGGAGTTAGCTTCTTAACTCCCAGCAGGGTAGTCGCTTTGAGCTGACTGGGCTGATTTCATCCAGAAATCATATGACCCTTTTCATCTAGCATTTTCCTGGGCCCATTATCTTACCTGTGTATTTTAAGGCCCACATCAGGTTAAAGAACCATGCTCTGAAAAACAGAATTTTAATGCGTGAAAGTTAGTAGTTTTCCTTTTTTTAAAGAGGGACAGATATAGAAAGAAATGAAAACCGTTGAAATACTTAAAACATCTGCCTGAAATGATAAGGTAAGAAATTATCTAATTGCTAAGAAGTGGTTTTCTTTTTCCCTGCTTATATTCAGCTGACATCTTCCTCTCTGGGACTGTGTCCCTTTACCCTTAATTAACCTTTAATTAAATACCCTCTTTATCCTTAAATGCCCTTAATTAATACCTTTAATTTACCCTTAATTCTGTTGTCTAGTTGAGTGAGTCTAACACTCTCCCCTCTCCTTCCCCTCCACTCCCAGAAGCCCAGAATTTCAGAGCAAGGAGGAGGGGCCTTCCTCCAAGGCCAGCTGACGCCATTCTTACTTGTAAAGGAATTCCTTCTATGACAACCGGAGAAGTGGTCAGCCAGCCTTTACTTGGGAAACTCCACTTCTGAGCAGTGTGCATTGCTAGGCAAGATTTCCTAGCGTCAATGCCTAAATCCACCAGTGTGTAACTTTCACCTACAGTGACTTGCTCCTAATTCTGCCTGCAGGGGCCAATCTGAGCAAGGTAAATTCTCCTTCCACGTGACACTTCCCTCATCTCCAATAAGACTGTTCTCAACACTTCTCCCAACTACTCTTCCCCAGGCTAACTAGGCCAAGTTTCTTCAGTGGATTGAAGTAGAGCAAGCAGCAGTCTATGGATGGGCCAGTCCCTCCTTCCTCCAATGAGTGTGGTCCCCTGAGGGAAGGTAAATTAGAGAGCCAGGAGAGGGAAATGATTGCTCCAGCTGGTAGCAGCTTGGGGTGACGCAAGCGATCTCCCTGGGTTGCTTCTGAGAAGTACTTTTAGACTTAAGTGCAGCTAATTAGAGAGAATTTGTGGTGTATTCTAAACCATGGAACCAGAGGGACATTTAGGAGAAAGGATGTTGAGATGTGCAAGTCACCATGTATGAGCCTGGAGTTGGTGACTGGGGCAGAGTTGTAAAGTTCAACTTCCTGGGCAAGTCTGACTGTGAGTACAGGCTGGGTTGGAACATTCAGGTACAACTGACTCCTGCTGCCGGTGGAAAGAGTAGGCGAGCAGTGGTCTTCAGCTCAATCCCCCGACTTTCTGACTTGATGTGTTGAGACCCACTAGACCGTGAACCCCTTGAGAAAAAGGACTGGGCTGTCTTTTGCCTTTATTTGTATCCCCAGGACTTCACACAGTGCCTGACATATAGTAGTGCTTAATACATGTTGACTGACCAACTGGAGGTCGTTTTCTCTCTCTGGGCCTCTTTCTCCTGATCTGTAATAAGTGGAAGCTGGGGCAAGTTCCAGGTTTGAATTCAGCTCCCTCAGATTATTTTTTGTTAAGAGCATTTGGAGGCAGTATAAGTATGTTAGAATGCTGGATTTTTTTTTTTGAGTCATAAGACCTAGGGTTCAACTCCCAGCCAGTTACCACCTGTTGGTCAAGTCACTCCAGCCTTGTTTCATAATCCATACAGATGAATGGTTTAAATGAGATTATTTTAGTTAGGGTCCCTTCTACCTGCCAATCTAGTTTCAAGTTCTAATGCTTTTGTATTGACTTTTAGGAATAGTTTAAATTTTCACTAATCTAAGAAATGTCTAGCTTCTGATTCCACTGCCAACCCCAATAAATAAAATTGCAGAAACTCCCATAGCCATTACACTATCGGTTGCTTTTATTGCATAATTTGCATGAGGAGACATATGGTGTATAGATAGACTAAGATGATGGCATTACAGAGAGAGCCTTTTCATTTCCTGGTGGAAGCCATGCCTTGAGGTTGGTGGAACTTCCTTCTCCTTCATGCCATCTTGGAACCTGGTGTTCAGGGACTCCTTTGTGGCTCCCAAATCACAGCCATTCTCCCCTGTTTTGGTGTATGAGGCAGAGAAGTAGAGGGTCTGGGAGTGCCCACTTGGGGCCTTGGGATATGCTGACTTGGATGAGTGTGGATGCCAAGGTAAATGTAAGTGGAGGCTTCTTCAGCAACCATAGCGGGAGTGGGGTCCTGGTGCCCAATGTGGTACTCTAGAAGCTCTTGGAGACCTGTTACGGTCTCATATCCCTCAGATATGACCGTCCAGAGCCTGTCACAACAGCCCACCAGCAGGGTCGAGATCAGCTGATAGACTAACGCTCTCACGATAACCTTATAGGCCATCTGGTGGGCAATGGTAAGGCCACAGTAGGCCCACTGGATTGCATTGACACAGCCATGTTCCCCTCATATCTCAGGTTACTGAGCAGCCTGAAGGTACTTCTCTGGGCCAAGTTGAACAGGGAGCAAAGAACACCAAAGGAGCAGGTCCTCCCGACACACAGGGTCTCTCACATGGTCTGGTACATGGGAACCAACTGCTTCACCAGAAGCTTCCGGGATAACATATAATCAGCTCCCTGCCTGCAGTCTTCTATGCCACAGGATGTAGAAAAAGCCCACCATGACAGTGAGGAACTGGGAGGCCAGGTAAGTCACAGTAAGAGTGAGGCGTAGGAATAAGATGTAGAGTTTAGTCCAGAGTATCTGGAACAGTAAAGATTACTAAATGTCATCAGGTGACAGCCCCCCAGGGGTTGGGCTTCCTGGTGCCACTTTTACCCTCTTGAGTGGTAGAGGGAAAATGAGGGCTCCTGGGTTTCTCAGTGCCCAAAATCTGGTTTCTGGTGTCTACAGCTGGACTCTGGCTACTAACATGATCATACTACTCAGTCAGTCTGAGCCACCAGGCCTCTCAGGGCCCTAGGTAACCCCAACAACCTGTGACATCCCAGAAGCCCTGGGAGTTACATCATCTGGAATAAGATACCCATATGCAGAGAATGGGTTGTTTTGGGTTTTTTTTAAAGGCACATTATCAATATTGATCATAGGTGGCATTTTCCCACATATTAATTATGCAAATTTGTACAAGTCACATCATCTCACTCAGCCTTAGTTTCCTCTTCTGTAAAGTGAGGGGAAGGGATGAATGATCATAACAGCTGACATTAATAAAACATTTTACATAATTATCTCATTTGATGTTTACAATCCTGCCTGGTAGGTACTATTATTATACACATTTTCAGATGAAGAAACTGAAGCTTAGTAGCTGTATGACTTGCATGTGGTCATATAGCTTGTAAGTATCAGAATGCAATTTGAACCCAGGTCTCTTTGGCTTCAAGTCTAACACCCTTTCCAGTCCCCCATACTGTCTTGAAATGATCTGTTAAGTTTCCTTCCAGTTCTAAATCCTGTAACCGCAATGCCTAACCTGAGCTCGTTATCTTTCCCTGTAATTTATTTTTTTAAGACTAGGTCTCTCCATCTTGCCCAGGGTGGAGGTGCAGGGTCTACTTGTGAGCCTTATTGACCCTGGAGCTTTGAACTGCTCAGTTTTCAACCTGGGCTTGTTCACCCCTCCTTGGAGCAGCCTGGTGGACCCCGGTTTTCTGGGGTTTACCATATTACTGCCAAACTTAGAGCAGGTGTGCGATCGACACAGCCCACTATAGCTCAGAACTCTTGAGCACGAGAGATCTGCCAGCCTTAGCCTCCCTGGTGGTTAGGCTTACAGACATACAGCACCATGCTCTGCCTTTCTCCTTCAATTTTTTCTTCCTTCTGATTTCCTTATTTCTGTTTGTGGCACCACAACATTCATCCAGTTTTCCACGTTCGCAACCATAGGATTTATCTGACCCTTACCTCCTCCTCATCTCTCTTTTCAAATCTGCTACCGAGCCCTGTGTATCCACCCTTCACAATGTCTCCCACATCCATGCCCCTTTTTATACAGCCACTGCTGTCATCCGCTTAGCAAGTAGGCCAGAGAGCTTGCCTTCTATCCTGTGCAAAAGTCTAGCACACATCATTAAAGAAATGATTTGGGACCATTTTTTTATTATTATTAATTTATTTTGATTTATCAATAATCACTTCCATATGCTTTTGAGTTTAGAATTTTTCTCTCCCTTCCTTCCCACCACCCTCCCCAAGACGGCCCACAATCTGATATAGGCTGTACATTTACATTCATATTAAACATATTTTCACATTAGTGATGTTGTAAGTAAAAATTAAAATCAATAGGAGGAACCATCAGAAAGAGGAAACAAAACTCAACAGAAGAGAAAAAAATAGCAATACAACTTCCATAGTTCTTTCTTTGGGTGTGGATAGCATTTTACATCACAAGATCTCTAGAGATGTCTTAGATCCTTGTGTTGCCAGGAAGGGTTAAGTTTATCAATATTAGTCATCGCACAACATGGCTGTTATTGTGTACAACGTTCTCCTGGTTCTGCTCACTTCACTCAGCATCAGACCATACAAGTCTTTCCAGGTTTTTCTGAAGTCAGCCTGTTCATCATTTCTTATAGCACAATAGTATTCCATCACATTCATATACCACAACTTGCTCAGCCATTCCTTGATTGATGGGCATCCTCTCAATTTCCAATTCTTTGCCACCACAAAAAGAGCTGCTATGAATATTTTTGTACATGTGGGTCCTTTTCACATTTGCATGATCTCTTTGGGATATAGCCCTAGAAGTGCTATTGCTGGGTCAAAGGGTATGCACATTCCTGTAGCCCTTTGGGCATAGTTCCAAATTGCTCTCCAAAATGGTTGGATCATTTCACAACTCCACCAACAATGCATTAGTGTTCCAATTTTCCCACATCTTCTCCAACATTTACCATTTTTCTGTTTTGTCATGTTGGCCAATGTGATAGGTGTGATGTGGTACCTCAGAGTTGTTTTGAATTGCATTTCTCTAATCAATAGTGATTTAGAGCATTTTTTCATATGACTATAGATGGCTTTAATTTCTTCATCTGAGAACTGTCTGTTCATATCCTTTGACCATTTATCTACTGGGGAATGGCTTGTATTCTTATAAATTTGACTTAATTCTTTATGTATTTTAAATGAGGCCCTTATCAGAGAGACTGGTTGTAAAAATTATTTCCCAATTTTCTACCTTCCTTCTAATCTTAGTTGCATTGGTTTTGTTTGTGCAAAAACTTTTCAATTTAATGTAATCAAAATTATCTATTTTGCTTTTTGTAATGTTCTCTATCTTCTGTTTGGTAATGAATTCTTCTGTTCTCCATAGATCTGACAGGTAAACTATTCCTTGCTCTCCCAGTTTGCTTATAGTATCAGCCTTTATATCTAAATCACGTACCCATTTTGACTTTATTTTGGTATATGGTGCGAGATTTTGGTCTATGCCTAGTTTCTGTCGTACTCTTTTCCAGTTTTCCCAGCAGTTTTTTTTCAAAGAGTGGGTTCTTATCCCAGAAGCTGGGGTCTTTGGGTTTATCAAATAATAGATTACTATAGTCATTGACTACCGTGTCTTGCATAGTTAACCTGTTCCACTGATCCACCACTCTATCTCTTAGCCAGTACCAAGCAGTTTTGATGATTTCTGCTTTATAATACAATTTAAGATCTGGAATGGCTAGGCCACCTTCCCCTGCATTTCTTTTCGTTAGTTCTCTTGATATTCTGGAACTTTTGTTCTTCCAAATGAATCTTCTTATTATTTTTTCTAACTCTGTAAAATAATTTTTGGTAGTTTGATTGGTATGGCACTGAATAAGTAAATTAGCTTTGGTAGAATTGTCATTTTTATTCAATTAGCTCGGCCTACCCATGAGCAACTGATGTTTTTCCAATTATTTAGATCTGACTTTATTTGCATGAAAAGTGTTTTGTAATTGTGTTCATAGAGTTCCTGGGTTTGTTTCAGGAGGTAGACTCCTAAATATTTTATAATGTCTATACTAACTTTAAATGGAATTTCTCTTTCTATCTCTTGCTATTGGGTTTTGTTGTAATATATAGAAATGCCAATGATTTATGTGGGTTTATTTTATAGCCTGCAACTTTCCTAAAGTTATTTATTATTTCAAGTAGTTTTTCACTTGATTCTCTGGGATTGTCTAAGTATAACATCATGTCATCTGCAAAGAGTGATAGCTTTGTTTCTTCTTTGCCCATTCTAATGTCTTCAGTGTCTTTTTCTTCTCTTATTGCTAAAGCTAACGTTTCCAGTACGATGTTGAACAACAGTGGTGATAATGGACAGCCTTGTTTCACCCCTGATCTTATTGGAAATGCTTCTAGCTTGTCCCATTACATATTATGCTTGCTAAAGGTTTTAGATAGATGCTATTTATTATTTTAAGGAAGACTCCATTTATACCTATGCTCTCTAGTGTTTTTAATAGGAATGGGTGTTGCATTTTGTGAAAAGCTTTTTCTGCATCTATTGAGATGATCATGTGGTTTCTGTTAGTTTTGGTGTTGATATGATGAATTATTCTGATAGTTCTCCTTACATTGAACCAGCCCTGCATTCCTGGTATAAATCCTACCTGGTCATAGTGTATTATTCTTGTGATAAGTTGCTGTAATCTATTTGCTAATATTTTGTTTAAAATTTTTGCATCTATATTCATTAGAGAAATTGGTCTATAATTTTCTTTCTCTGTTTTGACTCTTCCTGGTTTAGGTATCAGCACCATATTTGTGTCATAAAAAGAATTTGGTAAGACTCCTTCTTCACCTGTTTCCCCAAATAGTCTATATAGTATTGGAATTAATTGTTCTTTAAATGTTTGATAGAATTCGCATGTAAATCCATCTGGCCCTGGAGATTTTTTCCTAGGGAGTTCATCAATGGTTTGTTCAATTTCTTTTTCTGAGATGGGGTTATTTAAGTATTTTACTTCCTTTTCTGTTAATCCGGGCAATTTATATTTTTGTAAATATGTATCCATTTCGCTAAGATTGTCAAATTTGTTGGCATACAGTTGGGCAAAATAATTCCTAATTGTTGTTTTAATTTCCTCTTCCTTGGTGGTAGGTTTACCCTTTTCATTCTTGATACTAGTAATTTGGTTTACTTCTTTCCTTTTTTTAATTAGATTAACCAAAGGTTTATCTATTTTATTGGTTTTTTCATAAAACCAGTTCTTAGTTTTATTTATTAGCTCAATAGTTTTCTTAATTTCAATTTTATTAATTTTTCCTTTGGTTTTCAATATTTCTAATTTGGTGTTTAATTGAGGATTTTTAGTTTGTTCTTTTTCTAGTTTTTTTAGATGTATGCCCAATTCATTGATCTCCTCTTTTTCTATTTTATTTATGTAAGAATTTAGAGATATAAAACTTCCCCTAAGAACTGCTTTTGCTGCATCCCTTAAGTTTTGGTATGTTGTCTCATTATTGTCATTCTCTTGAATGAAATTATTGATTGTTTCTATGATTTGTTGTTTGACCCAAACATTTTTTAGGATTAGATTATTTAGTTTCCAATTATTTTTAGTCTATCTTTCCACGGCCCTTTATTACATAATTTTTATTGCATCATGATCTGAAAAGGATGCATTTAATATTTCTGCCTTTCTGCATTGGACTGTGAGGTTTTTATGCCCTAGTACATGGTCAGTTTTTGTGTATGTGCCATGTGCAGCCGAGAAAAAAGTATATTCCTTTCTATCCCCATTCAGTTTTCTCCAGAGGTCTACTATATCTAACTTTTCTAATGTTCTGTTCACCTCCTTAACTTCTTTCTTGTTTATTTTGTGGTTAGATTTATGTAGTTCAGAGAGGGGGAGGTTGAGGTCTCCCACTAGTATAGTTTTGCTGTCTATTTCTTCCTGTAACTCCCTGAACTTCTCCTCTCAAAATCTGGATGCTTATACCATTTGGTGCATATATGTTTAGTAATGATATTACTTCATTGTCTATGGTGCCTTTTAGCAGGATGTAGTTTCCTTCCTTATCTCTTTTGATAAGATCTATTTTTGCTTTTGCTTTGTCTGAGATCAGGATTGCTACCCCTGCTTTTTTTTATGTCAGCTGAAGCATAATATATTTTGCTCCAGTCTTTTACCTTTACCCTGTATGTGTCACTCTTTTTCAAATGTGTTTCCTGTAAACAACATATTGTAGGATTATGGTTTTTAATCCATTCTGCTCTATGTTTCCGTTTTACGGGAGAGTTCATCCCATTCACATTCACAGTTACGATTACTAGCTGTGTCTTTTTCTCCATCCTTTTTTCCCACGTTTATGCTTTTTTTTCTTCTTTCCCCCCTCACTAGTGTTTTGCTTTTGAACACCGCCTCCTTCAGTCCCACCTCCCTTCTATTATCCCTTTCCCTTTTCTTCCCCTTTACCCTTACTGGTTCTTCCCTCCCTTCTATCCCCCCTCCTTTTTCTTTCCCCTTTTCCCTCCTACTGCTTATAGTGCAAGTTAGATTTCTATGCCTAACTGATTATGTTATTCCCTTCTTGAGCCAAATATGATGAGAGTAAGGTTCAAACAATGCTCATCCCCCTCCCTTCTTTACCTCTGCTCTAATAGGTTTTTGTGTCTTTTCCTGTAATGTAATTTACCCTTGTCTGCCTCCTCCTTTCTCAGTACATTTTCTTAGCTCAGACTAATGTACTTACTTGGATCCATTTAAGCCACTTGATTAAATTTTTTTTTATCATTACATCAAAGTCAACTTATATCCACCCCCTTTATGTATACTCCTTTAACATAGTACAGTAACAATATAGTTCTCAAAAGTTGCAAGTGTCACCTTCCCTTGTAGGGATGTAAACATTTTGCCCTTATTAACAACATATTGTATCTTTCTGTCCCATTTACCTTTTTATGTCTCTCTTGAATCTTGTACTTGAAGATCAAATTTTTTGTTGAGCTCTGGTCTTTTTATCAGGAAGATTTGGAAGTCCCCTGTTTTGTTGAACATCCATCTCCTTCCCTGAAAAATCACACTCATTTTCACTGGGTAGTTAATCCTTGGCTGCATTCCAAGCTCCTTTGCCTTATGGAATATCATGTTCCACGCCCTACGGTTTTTTAATGTAGAGGCTGCAAGGTCCTATGTAATCCTGACTGTGGTTCCATGATATTTAAACTGTTTCTTTCTGGCTGCTTACGGTATTTTCTCTTTAATCTGGTAATTTTGGAATTTAGCTATTATATTCCTTGGCGTTTTCAATTTGGGATCGATCTCTTTTAGGTGGGAAGTGGTGGATTCTTTCTATAGTTATTTTACCTTCTGGTTCTAGGACTTCAGGGCAGTTTTCCTTTATGATTTCCTGAAGGATATTGTTCAGGCTCTTTTTTTATTATGATTTTCAGGTAGGCCAATAATTTTTAAATTGTCTCTCCTGGATTGATTGTCCAGGTCAGTTGTTTTACCCATAAGGTATTTTACATTTTCATCTATTTTTTTCATTTTTTTTGTTTCTGTTTGACTGATTCTTGCTCTCTCATAGAGTCATTGGTTTCCATTTGTTCAGTTCTAATTTTTAACATATTGTTTTCTTCTGTTCGATTTTGTACTTTCTTCTCCAATTGGTCAGTTGTATTTTTAAGGGATTTATTTTCTTCAGTGTACTTTTTTCCAGTTGGCCAATTGTGTTTTTTAGGGACTTGTTTTCTTCAGTGTACTTTTTTTTTTCCAATTGGCCAATTGGACTTTTTAAGGACTCCTCTACCTCTCTCATTGGACTTTTAAAATCCTTCTTGAGCTCTTCTAAGAAGGCTTTTTGGGCTTCAGACCAGTTCATATTCCCTTTTGATGTTGCAGATGTGGGTTTGATGACAAGGTTGTCCTCTTCAGAATTTCTGTCTTGATCTTCACTCTTCTCATAATATGAGTCTGTGGTACATTTCTTTTTACTCAAGGTGTTTCTTTATTCCCTGGCCTTTAACGAGATTAAACTCTCCTGCTGGGGAGCAGAGGGCACTGACCCAAGGTTCTTGTTTTGGGAGCCTAGGTCTTGGTCATTGTCTTTGTGTGCTGGGGTCTCTTATGTTGGCAGTTGGAGGCTGTAGGGTTCTGGCAGCTTACCTGGCGTTGGGCTGGAATCAGCAACACTGGGACTTTCAGGCAAATCTAGATTGCCTGTTTTTCCTTTCCTTTAGCTTTCTTCAGCTCCTTTTAGATGGGTGCTTCAGGGTGTTTATCTGCCTGGGGCCCCTTGCAGTGCTGCCTCCCTTAGTTCTATTGAGGCACTGGGAGACTCCTTTGCTGTAGAATGCCGAGGCACCTGGTGGTTTTCTGAGCTGGTGTCCACCGGTTCCCCCACCCTCACTGAGGCACTCAGAGGTCCAGCTGTTGGTGTTTGCCTGCTCGACCACCTGGGCTTCGGGATCTCCTCCTGGTTGGCGGTTGGAGGCTGTAGGGTTCTGACAGCTTACCTGGTGTTGGGCTGGAATCAACAAGGCTGGAACTTTTGGGCAACTCTAGGTTGCTTTCTTCAGCTCCTTTCAGATGAATGCTGCAGGGTGCTTATCCACTTGGGGCCCTTTGTAGTGCTGCTTCCCTTATTTTTTGCTGAGGCACTGGGAGACCCGTTTGCTGTAGAATGCCGAGGCACCAGAATCTCCTCCTGGTGTGCTAAAGTGGGTCTTTCCACTAGCTGACTGGGCGACTCCTGGTTCCGTACTGCTCCCCTTCCCCCAGGGTAAGAGGGGCCTTTCCCGTTAATCCCTCTAGCTACCTGGGCTACTGCACTGCTGTACCCTATCTTTCTTCTGGTTCAGCTGTTTCAGGGTTTTCTCTGGGGTGATATTTTCTGGGTTTTCAGAGGTTGATAAGGGAGGGTGAGAGTGACTACCTTTTTACTCCGCCATCTTGGCTCCCAGAAGCGGAAGACCGATTTAGACCATTTAGACCATTTAGACCATTGGGACCATTTAGAAAGTCAAAGCAGACACTCAAAGTCAGCGTGTCTTTATCGAGAACACAGTAACGTCAGATTAATCTCATTCCCCGTTTTTGCCTGGTAGAGGCGGCCATGCCTAGATTTCAACAGGGCCTTTGACAAAGTCTCTCATGCTGCTTTTGTGGACAAAATTGAGAGAGATGGGCTAAGTAATAGTAAACTTGAGAAGATTAAGAATTGTTTGAATGACCAAACTCTTTGAATTTGGTTTAAAGTCACTTTGGAGACAGGTCTCTAACGGAGTACTTTAGAGATATGTAATTGATTTTTGTGCAGTTCAAAATCAATGATTTGGATGAAGCAATAGAAGCGTGCTTATCAAACTTGCCAATAAGATGAAACTGAGAGGAATCAAGTATAAAATGCTCTATTTGGAATTTCAAGTTCTTCACAATGCCATCTCTTCCTACCTTTGCATTCTTCTTCCATTTTATTTCCCTCCACAGCCTATGATCCAACTCCATGGGCCCTTTTGCTTCTCCTTTCATCTGATATCCTATCTCCTGAATCCATGTCTTTGCACATGCCTAAAATGCTTTCCCTTCTCATCTCTGGCCCTTGGCTTTCATGGACTCCCTCAAGACTTTGCTCAGATCTCACCTTCTACAAGGGGCCCTTCTTGGTCCCCACCACTGCTAGTGCTGTCCCTGTGAAATTAACAGCCATTTATATTGTATTTAGTGTGTCCCAAAAGCATTAGTGCAGTTGTGAGCTTTTAAAGCTTAAAAAACAGCACTTAGACTTTTGGGATTTCCTGTATGTCTTATGTGTACATGGTTCTTTGCATGATGGCTCCCTCATTAGGATGTCAGTTCCGTGAATGCAGGGATCATACTTCTTTTCCTTGTGCAATATTTGTATATTCAGTGCTTAGCTCAGTGCCTGGCACATAGTAAGCACTTATAATACATGCTTATTGATCGATTGCTAGTGAAAATGTTGGGTGACAGCTATGGGAGCCAAAAAGATTGTCAGTCTGGAAAAATGGGTCCAATTGAATAAATGGGAATAAATGCAAAGTTCTAAACTTGTTTCACCATGCCTGTCCTATCCTGTGCTTGTGAGACTGGGTTTGAGGTACTTGGTGAGAAGCCCAGATCAAACATCTCTTAAGATTTGAAGCTCTGGGGAGAGGGGGGGGCTGCTAGAGATCTAGTTATGGAAATCAAATACTTGGAGGTCATAGTTGGAGTCAGGAGGATGGATCAGATCACAGAAAAAGGAGACAAGAACACCTGGAAAAGAATGTTGGGGAACACCCATATTTAAGGACAACAAACATGAGGAGCTGGAAAAAGAGCCTTTCAGTCCCAGCTGATGCCACTGGTGGCAATTCAAGTAGCCTGGCCCAAGTACTGTATCACATGAGAAACAACGGAAAGAACCCTGAGCCAGGATACCTGCATTCTAGTTTGAGATCTGTGATATTACCTTGCTGTGTGACCTTGGACAAGTTACTCCCTGTCTCTGGGCCTCCACTTCTTTATTTCTAAAATAAGGGATTTGGACACAGTGATCTTTAAGGGCCCTTCTAATTCTAGAATTCTGTAATTCAATATAATAAAACATGTTTACTTTCTGAAATCCTGGATTGCTACCACCCCTCCTATCAGTCTTCTCTCTCAGACACAGCTGGTCAGTATGGTGTTAATTACCCCTCAATGGTCTACCTTAAAGGCTTGAATGTTAATTTCTTTTAAACAGTCCTTCTGATAGGAGACATTTTGTAACCTCAGCAGTACATAACAACCAGCTGTGGAGCTCCTGGTGCAGCACCTGGCTTGGAGCTGAAACCAATCGATAGCTACATGTGACTGCAGCTAGATTACTAACCCAATCTTCTATTCTCCAAGGACAGGTGGGGGGAGGGTGGGAGGAGGACAACCTTTAATACCCAGGATCCCACAGAACAAGGAGGAGAGCTTTAATACTGGTGAAAAGGAATCTGGTTAGAATGCAAGTCCTAATTCTGTTTGGTAGGGGGTTGTTGTTGTCATTGAGTTTTGTTGTTGTTTTAGTGTGTGTGTGTGTGTGTGTTCAAACCGTAGGATTTTCTGACACTTATTTCCTGAGTCTGTTCAAGTCTTAGCATTTTCTGTCGATAAGCAGCATTAATTGATACCCAACAAAGCTCTTTCCTCTGGATACAATGGTATTAAGTGTATTTCCTAGCTGTGCATTTTCCACAGGAGGAAACTGGGGACATATGAAACTGAACTATTTGAAATGGAAATCAGAATTGTGATTGGAATGGGGAGGAACTTTATAGGTCATTCCATCTAACCTTTCCCCTAATCCAGAAATCCTCTCTCTAGCAACCCAGAGGATTAGTATCTCCCCTATGTTTAAATTCTTCTTGTCCAGGATTGCTGATTATCAGCTGAGGCAGCCTGTTCATTCCATTGTGGGGCAGCCCTCCTGGTCTGAAAGTTTATGGACTTCTTTCCCTTTAAGTGCCTTCCACTGGTCTTCGGTTCTGACCCCTCCTCTCCCAAGTAGTACAGAATAATTCTGCTCCCCTTTCCAAAGGATAAGCCTTCAAATATTTGAACACTGCTTTGCATCTCTCCCCATCATCTCCCAATGCTTCATATCTCAAATACAGAAGAGGATTGTTCAATTAGCTGCAGAGTTTGAGATTCTTTATATAGCCTGGTCGATCTAGATTCAATTTCTTTTTGGACCTTAATACATGAGTGATTGCTAACCCCTTGCTTTCATCGGACAATATATACCAGTCCTTTCAACGCAAACAAAATGCTGTCGGTGAATGAAGATGATACTGCCATTTCATTACCAATGAAACATACCTTTCAGTTGGTTTTTCCCAGAGTAGAAATGGATTTGCCCCGGTCTGTGAACCACGTTTGGCTATAAAAGCTATGAGCTTAGACTCATGGACACCATGTTCTAATGGAGGCTGAAGAGGAGGAGGAGCTACAGTGACTATTGCAGCATTCCTAACCTTTAATTATGTACAAAGACTGTGAAAAAGGAGGGGCATTAGTGAGATAGGACAGGTGAATTGAGGTGGCCCCAGAAGGACTAATAAGCTACTTCGTGTCATATGCCACCAACCTAGTTATGTACATATGGCTAATTAGGAGACCTCGATCTGCCCTCCATCGTCCTTGGGATCAGTATTTTTCAAATAATTGTCTTCAGCGTAAGAGCTTTCTATATATTTGAATAACAATAAATCGGAGCTTTTTGGAAAAATTCTATTTTATTATTGTGATCATAATTGACACCATCACTGGCATCAGGGTAGTATCTAATTCAGTACTATAAGTATCTGTATACAGTATGATAACTGTTAGCACAACAGGAAAGGCAATGTAGCTAAACCACTGGAGTCTAGGAAGCAGCAAGTGTGGCCACTGTTCCAGGAGAATGTCCTGTTGCTTCTACCCACCACTACCTGGGCTTCATGGAGCCATCTTATTTGAGCAGAGAAGGAAGCAGTGCAAACATCATGGTTATTTTTTTTTTAAAACTGCCCCATTTTAGTTCAGCAGACTGACTGCAAAGAGAGAAGAAATGGGAGTTAGAAAGAAATATACTTTGCCACAGATAGATGCTACAGCGAGAGGGGAAAGGAATTCCCAGGTATGCTTCCCTGTCATACGTGACTGTGTGCTAGGGTGCTGCACATTCCTTGGAGGAGTGCTGGGAAGACATGTGCCATGGGAGTTTCCTTGTGGTAACTAGTAAAGGATAACCTGGTAGCTCACTTAGTGAAATCCTGTTATAGATAATACATAGTGTCCACCCGATTCACCCAACTCTTACCTGTGACTCCAAGAAGCTGTAGCATGTGTGGCGGCCACACCCAGTAAAACCATCTTGGCAGATGGGCTAAACCAGGTTAAGAGTAACTAACAGGCCTCAAAGCCATTGGTGAGTTAGGGGGTTGTCTACCCCAAGTTTGGGAAGACTTGCCCATGAGGAATGGGTGGATGAGAACAATTTGTTCCAATGGCCATGAAGGTGGCAGAAGCAGGCACTGTGGAGGGCTTAGAGCTTGGTCATCCATCAAAGACACCAAGGTCATCCACTGTTTCCCAGGCCATGGACAGTCATCTAGACTTTTTTCTTGCCACTGGATTTCAATGACCCTGGAAGAGAGAGTGAGGCTGATGACTTTGCATAGCTCTGCCTCACTTCAATCCAGTTCACTCACAAGTCAAGACATTACACTCATGATGTCACTGGTCTCTTCAAAAAAGAAGAGCAAACAACAACAGTCCTAATTCTCTAGGACCTGACATTTTGTAGTGAAATAATCCTCCTCCTATTCCTCATGTATCCAGAGCATAATTTGATAATGTTTTGATGCAGAGTAAACTACTGGGATACATTTTATACAACTAGGTGGTGTAGTGAGTAGTGTTGGATTTGGAGTTCAAATCCTGCCTCAGACCCTTACTAGCCATGTGCTGATTTGTAAGTCACTTAACCTCTCTGTGCCTCAATTTCCTCATCTGTAAAATGGGGATCCTAAGAGTACCAACCTTCCCCAAGTTGTTGTGAAGATCAAATGAAATAATATTCATAAAGTGCTTTTTGAACCTCAAAGTGCTATATAAATAGTAGCATTGCTGCTGCTACTACTACTACTACTACTACTACTACTACTACTACTACTTTTCAGATTGAAATGAGTGCCTTGAATTAATCTTAAATTTGAACAAAATAAAGCATCATTTTGGGCTATAATTGAGAAAAATTTCACAAAAGAGATTTGAAAGGACTCTATATCTAGTATATTCTGTATCTTCTAAAATAACCGTACCTCATATGATGGACTGCTTAGTTCTGAATTCTTGGCCATGACATCATCTATCACCATTGTCATGATAGTTCACATTTCTATACAGCTTTCAAGCTTACAAGAACAATTTCAGCCAAACCTGGGAGGCAGATTAGCACAATTGCAGTTACTGTTTTCCCTATTTTATAGATGGGAACACTGAGGCTCCCAAGGGGAGCAATGTCCAATAGCAAGTAAGTGGAGAAGCATAGATTTGACTTGACTTTCTTGTTCCCCTCTACAGTGGGCTGGCTGCCTTTCATATATCACAGGTACCCTGTTTGTGATGTGTGGCTGGAATATGCTTTGAAATAAGATCCCCTGAACTCTGGGCCATTGCTCCATGCTAGAAAGGAGGTTTGTCATACTTTGTTCATTTGTTACTTTGCTGTCTCATATGTATCCTTGCTGACACAAGATCTATGTGTGCAATCAGTCCCCGTTCATCTAAATGCATTTCTTTTTTTTTGCATTTGCTGCCTGGACTAATTTTTTATATATGTTTTATTAAGTTGGAGACATTTTTTCCAGTTAACGATATCTCTCTTGAAAGTGATGGACGGTGTACTGGGGCAATGCTCGTTTGCGTCATTAACCAGTAGAAACAGTTAGAGAGGAATTATAGAGTAATCCCTCATCATGCTTAGCACAAAGTGTTTTTCTCGAAAATGAGCAATCTAATGATAATCACATTTTATAGATGCAAACAATTTCACATTTCTTATGAAAACAATCTGTGTTCAAAAATCATTATTGTGCTAGTTTAATAAGCCATTGCACTAAATTGTCTGGAAATCTGCTGGGGTAGGATGATGAATTTCAATGGAACACTGGGCAGAAGTCACTCCTCTGGGCTGGGAGGGGATGTTTAGAGCAATGCACTCCACCTGAAGTCTATTTTTTTTTTCACAAAATGCCTTTCGTATCCATGTTCTCTCTCTGATTGTATGTTTTTCGTGTGTCATGACCTCATGACACATGGATAATTTCAGAATGGATGTGTATTCTCTCTGTCCAGAAGGACAACATGGTATGGTGGAGAGAATGCTAGCCTTGGTATCAGAGACATCTGCTCTGAATCTTGCCTCTGAAAATCACTAGCTGTGTGACCTTGGGCAAGTCACTTCTCTGGGCCTCAGTTTCTTCATCTGTAAAATATGGAGGTTTGACTAGATTATTTAGTGGTTGAGTACTTCCCATGCCAATGAAGTCATAATTCCCTGATTAATTACTACTAGTTATTAGTACAACTGGCATTTGTATAGTTGTTTTAAAAGTTTTCAAAGTCCTTTCCATTCATCATCACACTTGAGTCTTAAGGGAGGTAATACAAAGTATTAGGGAGGGGCCCTGGACCTCTGATTTCATTAGGAGAAGGAACTCTCAGGTGAGGAAACTGCCTCTGCTAGGGCAGGGCAACATCTTAGGGACAGCTAGCTTAAAGTCTAAGAGAAGTTGCCTAGGACATTGAGAGGTTGAATGACTTGCCCAGGGTCACACAGCCAGAGGCCAGATTTGAGCCGTGCCTCTGATGCTAATTCTCCACTATGCCATGCTACCTCTTCTATAGTATTATTATCCCTATTTTACAGATAAATAAACTGAGGCTCTGTGAGGTTAAGTGAATTGCCTACATCACATAACTACTAAGTATCAGTGTAAGCTTGTGTATTTACATACACACATATGCATAATACATATATATGCTTATATTTTTGCATACACATACTTATGGAAGGTAGCATTATAAGATATTCCAGATCCTTTTTAATTTGTCACTTCTGTGCTTCTGGGCTGGCTTTTGTAGTGTTCTGGAACTCAATGTTATCTGTGAATGGAAGCATTTCCCAGTCAGTCATCAAGCATTGATTTAGAACTTACTATGTGCCCATATTGTGCCCAGCTCTGGGAATACAGAGAGGGATAAAGGCAGGCGCCAATAACTGGAGCTGTAAAATAGATCCCGTGAAGTTCCTGGAAGGTAATCTCGGGGGTGGGATGGAGTGGGGTCAACTGAGTAAGGCCTCGTGCCAAAAGTGGCATTTGAGCTGAGGCTCCAAAGAAGCCAGGGAAGCCAGGAAGTGGAGGTAAGGAAGGGGCTCACTCCAGGCATGAGGGAATAGGGAGTCCAAAGTATGGAGTCGATGAGAAATAGATAGAAGGTCAGTGTTTAGGGACGCTGGGCCTTCTCTGACACTGGCGAATGCCCCAAGTGACCTGAACTCTTCCTACTTTTAAGTCTCACTTGATATCGCCATTCCGTTGGGTTATTGAGCAAAGTTTTGTCATGTTTATCCTAGAATCTTCTTGTCTGTTGATAAATTAACTTTTGAAAATAGACAGAAGACCCATAGATCCAAGACCATGTGCCTCTCTCCTGTCAGTCCTGTTATGCTCATGTTTCTGATATGATAGTAAAAAATAGAACAGAGCTGATCTATATTTTTGTGCTTGGAAAACCTTTTGCTCTGTCAAGGTTGTATTTAAATGCAACCTCACCTTTATGCTATGAGGGAAAAAAATGATTGCTTTGGGACTGCTGACCTTCACCCTCCTGGGCACCTTCCTCTGGGTGCACTTTGGGTAATTCGTATCCATCATAATGGAATGTCTCCCTTCAGAATTGGGGGGAAAGGAGGAGGTGATAAGTCTTAGAACAGAGGAGCTGGAGAGATAGGAAGAGCTTTGGGTGTGTGTAGGATCCATGAAATGAGAAGGGTGACCTCTAGAATGGGAGGACTAAAATGGGTAGAGATTTGAGGGGAAGAGAGTGGTAAGGTTTAGGGCAGGTACCCCACCTCTGGTATAACGAGTCCCCTAAAATGAGAGGATTTGGAGGACTAGGTTTGAGGAGGGGGCATTTTTTTTAGGAGAGGGACCCTACGAAATACATGGAGAAGAGAATTGGAGGGAGAGATTAATTTTAGCAATAGTATCTGATATTTGTAATAATAGCTAGCATTTATATGGCACTGTGAGGTTTACAGCTTTACACGTTACCTCATTTGATCCTAACAATAATTCTGTGAAGAAGGTGCTATTATTATGCTTATTTTGCAGATGAGGAAACTGAGGCACAGAGGGGTTAAGTGACTTGCCAGGGATCACACAGCTAGATGCTATAGGCAGAAAATATAACACTGAGCTTCCTTACTTTAAGTCCAGCATGCTATCTACTGTGCCACCTAGCTGCCTTGTACAGGGCTTGTTGTTACAGGGTATCGATAGCGCAATATATTGGAAAGAGAGCTAGATGTGGATTTGAATTCTGACCCTGCCAATTACAAGCAGTGTGGCAGACCTTGAACAGATCAGTTAAGCTGGCCAGGCCTAAATTTCCTCATCTGTGAGGTGAGGGAGGCAGACCAGATCACCTCCAAAGTCCTTCCCAAACTTTAGCTGTGATTTTATGACCTCAAGAAATATTTGGGACCACTGGTTGATGTGGTCAACATGGGCTCCATAAGATGGTTGTGAGGTTCCCCCTCAGACTCCAGGAACAGTAATCTAGAATGTGGTCTCTATTTCATCAGAGCATAATGCATGAATGTATAAAAATATTAAATGCCTAGGTTTTGCGGCTAGACACATTAGTATGAAAAAAGTCAACCGAGGAGCTCCTTTGGACGCCCTTGGATCTTCTGTGGCTGATACCTGGGTGGACCCCAGTTGAATTCCACCCATTAGGGTCCTAGGGCCTGTTTCTGTCCCCACTCCTTCTCCCTGACCATTTTCCTCCATCTCTTACTGCTTTGGAAGGTGCAATAGGAGTAACAGAGGATTTCAGTCGTGAAACAAACAAAAAACCCAAAGCATATAAAGATACAGCCAGGGCTCCTATTACTCTATTTTGTTTACAAATGCTTTCCTCACAACAACCTTGTGAGGGAGTTAGTGCACATATGATTATTCCCATTTTACAGATCAGAAAACAAACTCAGAGAAATAAAATGGTTTGTCTCAGTTAATCCATGTGAAAGCTATGATCTGCATCCATGTCTTCCGATTGCAAGTCCAAGGCTCTTCCCATGACCCCATTTGACTTCTTAAGTCGATATTGAAATTTCCTTGCCGCCTCAACTTATCAGAATCCTGACTCCCCCATTCCCCTAGTCTTCTGATCTTCTAGAATGAGCCTTGATGGAGATATATATCATTTTTATACTCCTCTACTCTTGTATAATTAGTACAATCATTTTAAATCTATTTATTAGATTAAAAATAGGCATCAACAATCATTCTCTGAATGTTAATAAAATCACTACACTTGCGCATTTGTAGTTTCTTAATACTTAAAACACCCTACTCATTAGCTGGCACATATGCACTAGAATGATAATAGCTACCATTTATCAAGTGTTTTAAGGTTTGAAAAATACTTTATGCATGTTAAGTCATTAGATTTAGACATTAAAATACATTTGACAGTGCTCACTCTGTACCCTGTGAGTTGCTAAGCATATGTATGTGTGCATATAGGTTCTGTGGGTATATGTAATACATATAATATACACACATATGTCCAATTACAAGTAAAAACAATTTTTACATTTTTTTTAAATTTCGAGTTCCAAATTTTCTCCCTCTCACCTTCCCTCCCTTACCCCCTCATTGAGAAGGCAAGCATTTGATATAGGTTATACATGTACAGTCGTGCAAAACATATTTCCATATTAGTCGTGTTGTGAATGAAAACACAAGACAAAAAAAAACCAAGAAAAATAAAGAAAGTAGAAAATTGTCTGCTTCAATCTGCAATCAGACTTCATCTGTCCTTTCTCTGGAGGTGGAGAGCATTTTTCTTCATAAGTCCTTTAGAATTATCTTAGATCATTGTGTTGCTGAGACTAGCTAAGTCATTCACAGTTGATCATCATACAATGTTGCTGTTACTGTGTAAAGAGTTCTTCTGGTTCTGCTCACTTCACTTTGTATCAGTTTATGTAAATCTTCCCAGGCTGTTCTGAAAGTATCCTGCTCCTCATTTCTTATAGCACAATAGTATTCCATCACAATTATATACCACAACTTGTTCAGTCATTCCCCAACCAATAGGCATCCCCTCAATTTCCAATTTTTTGGCACCACAAAAAGAGCTGTTAAATATTTTTGTACATATAGGTCCTTTTCCTTTTCTAAAATTTTTGATCTCTTTGGAATTCAGACCTAGTAGTGGTATTGCTGGGTCAAAGAGTACACAAACAATTTTATAGCCTTTTGGGTATAGTTCCAAATTGCTCTCCAGAATGACGAGACCAGTTCACAACTCTACCAATAGTGCATTAGTGCCCCAATTTAATTTTGGTTTCAGGTTGGATTGCCTGCCTTAAGTCTTTCTCCAGTCCAGTCCATCCTCCACTCAGCTATCAAAGACATCTTCCCCTAGGGTCAACTAGGTTGCACAGTGTATAGAGCACCGGCCCTGGAGTCAGGAGGACCTGAGTTCAAATGTGACCTCAGACACTTGACAGTTACTAGCTGTGTGACCCTGGGCAAGTCACTTAACCATGATTGCCAAAAAAAAAGATATCTTCCCAAAGCACAAGTCTGACTATGTCACCTCCTCCCTCCAGTCTATAAATTCTGCTGCTGTTGTTGTTCAGTCGTTTCTGACTCTCCATGACCCTATTTGGGATTTTCTTGGCAAAGATACAGGAAGGGTTTGCCTTTTCCTTCTCCAGCTCATTTTACAGATGAGGAAGCTGAGGCAAACAGGGTGAAGGGACTTGCCCAGGGTCACACAGCTAGTAAGTATATGAGGCCAGATTTGAATTTGGGAAGATGAGTCTTCCTGACTCCAGGCCCGGCCTTTTATCCACTGTTCCATCTAGCTAGCTGCCCAATAAACTCTAGTAGCTCCCTAATATCTGTAGGATCAATTACAACCCCTCCTGTTTGGCTTTAAAAGCCCTTCACAACCCAACTCCTTCCTAAATTTTTAGTTTTCTTCTATCTCCCCGCCCTAGTCCCCAACATATTCTGTGATCTAGGGACACTGGCCTTGTTGCTGTTCCTCACACAAGGCCTTTATTTCCCAACTCTGCCTTTTCACTGGCTCTCCCTCATGCCCTAGATTCTCTTCTTCTTTTGTGCCTCCTGGATTCCTTTCAGGCCCAGCTACAATTCCACGGTCTCCAAGAAGCCCTTCTTTGTGGGCACTGCTGCTAATCCTCTCCCCTCTCAGACTACCTGCCATTTACACTGTCTGTATCTTCTGCATCCATAGCTGTTTTCATGTTGTCTCCCCCATTAGAATGGGAGCTCTTTGACAGCAGGGATTGGGGTTTTGCCCTTCTTTGTGTTCCCATCATTTCCCATCGTTTAGTGCAGTTGCCTAGGACATGGCAACTACTCAATAAATGCTTGTTGACTGGCTCACTATAGCAGCTGATTTGCAGCTGATGGTGGGGGTAGGACTGTCAGGCCCTTTCTCCCCCTCAGTGATGGCCATGGGGGCTAAGTAGAAACCTGACCCAGTGGGGGGGGGGGGGGAGGAATAGCACATTATTATTATTATTATTATTATTAGCATAGCAAGAAGGAAAATGCAGCTAACTAGTGGGTGTGGGAAGAAGGAGGTAATGGGAGAGGTAAGGAGGTTGTAACTGTGGGGAATAGCACTGAGAACACACAACAGCTGACTCCGGCTATTGTATAAAAGCAATAAGAAGAAATTCACCGCTGGTGTTTGAAGCCTGCCCTTAATCATACAGCCTTGTTGTAGCTTTTGGAGAAGATTGAAGGTGCTAGATTGCTGGCTTGATAGACCACTTATCTATGTTACAGTGGGGTTTCAATATCCCTGGGCCCCTTCCTGCCTTCCTTCCCTCTTTCCCTCCCTCTCTCTTTCCTTCTTTCCTACTTTCTCTCTCCCTTCCTTTCTCTTGCTCTATTGATGTCTTTTGTTTTATATCATGGTAATTTCTGTATATAATGTGTACTGCCCTTCTTGCCCCTCTCCAGCCCCGCCCCACTCTCATATGCCTTCCAGCGTAACAAAAAAAAGACATTAAAACAAACCGAACCGACATATATAAACAAAGCCTGGTGGTGTATGTAACATTCTGCAACCCTGGGTAGCTTTTGCTTCATGTCTGTGGAAATGTCTTTCCTCTTCTCTTTAGGTACTTCCTTGGTTGAAATGGGTGGTAGGTAGGAGGGACATACATTTGAGCATAAAGAACTCCAAGGTTTAACCATTTACTCCACTGCCTCTACCCCCGGTTTCCCTGTGTTTAAAGTGAGCAGCTACAAATGATGATGCCAATGCCCCCAAGCCAAGCCACAACCTAGAGGCTGGGGGGCAGGAGAGGTGGGGGGGATAGGGAGAAACTCATCAAGTCATTCTTGCCATGTCTTGGGCTTGTTGTTGCTGTTGTCCAGTCATTCAGTACTGTCCAATTCTTCAGGATCCCATGGACCACATCATACCAGGCTCTTCTATTCTCTACTATCGCCTGAAGTCTGTTCAAGCTCATGTTCATTTGTTTCCATGAACACTATCTTTCCATTGCATTCTCTGCCTTCAATCTTTCCCAACATCAGGATTTTTTCCAATGAGTCCTGTCTTCTCATTATGTGGCCAAAATATTTAAGCTTCAGCTTCAGTATTTGACCTTCCAGTGGATAGCCTAAATCAGTTTCTTTAAGTATTGCCTTGATTTGATCTCCTTGCTGTCCAAGGGACTCTCAAAGGTCTTCTCTAGCACTACACTTTTAAAATGTCCATTTTGTGGCTCTCAGCTTTCTTTATAGTCCAATGCTCAGAATCATATATTGCTACTAGAAAAGCCATAGCTTTGATTACGTGGGCCTTTGTTGGCAAGGTGATATCTCTTCTTTTTAATGTGTTGTCCAGATTTGTCATAGCTTTCCTTCCAAGGAGCAAGTGTCTTTTAATTTCATGGCTGTAGTTGCTATCTGCAATGATTTTTGAGCCCAAGAATAAAAAATTTGACACTGCTTCTATCTCTTCTCTCTCTGTTTGCCAGGAAGTGATGGGACCAGTTGCCAAGATCTTAGTGTTTTTTTTTATATTAAGCTTAAAGCTTTTATACTCTCCTCTTTCACCCTCATCAAAAGACTTCTTAATTTCTCTTCACTTTCTGCCGTCAGAGTGGTGTTGTCTGCATATCTGAGATTATTGATATTTCTCCCAGCAACCTTAAGCCTTTGATTTATCCAATCTGGCATTTTGCATGTTGTTCTCTGTACATAAGTTAAATGAATGAGTTGACGATATACCACCTTATACTCCTTTTTCCAATCTTATTCCTTTTTCCAATCGATTATTCCGTGTTTAGTTCTAATTGTTGCTTCTTGGCCCACATACAAGTTCCTCTGGAGACAAGTAAGATGATCTGGTATTCCCATCTCTTTGAGGAATTGCCACATTTTGTTGCAATCCACACAAAGTCTTTAGTGCAGTCAATGAAGCAGAAGGAGAATGTTTTTCTGGAACTCCCTTATTTTCTCCATAATCCAACGAATGTTGGCAATTTGGTCTCTAGTTCCTCTGACTCTTTGAAAACTAGCCTGCTCTTCTGGTAATTCTTGCATCACACATTACTGAAGCCTAATGCTTCAGTAAAGCACTAAAGCCCTTGCAGAACCTTAAGCATAACCTTGCTCATATATGAAATGAGTACAATTATTAGGTAATTTGAACATTCCTTGGCATTGCCCTTTTTTAGAACTGAGATGTAAACTGATATTTTCCAATCTAGTGACCACTATTAAGTTTTCCAAATTTGGTGGCATATTGAGTGCAGCACTTTAACAGCATCATCTTTTGGGGTTTTAAATAGCTCAGCTAGAATTCTTTCACCTCCACTGGCCTATTGTTAGCAATGCTTCCTGAGGCCCACTAGACTTCATTCTCCAGGATGTCTGGCTTTGGATCATTAACCATGCCATTGTGGTTATCAGCGATATTAAGATCTTTCTTGTACAGTTCTTTCGTGTATTCTTGCCACCTCTTTTTAATCTCTTCTGCTTCTGTTAAGTGCCTGTCATTTTTGCAATGTCCTGGGCCTAGCAAACCCCCAAATCCTGCTCCCTTGATTCCTATGCTTCTGAGTCATCATCAGTCTGAGGCAAACATTCTTTTCCCTTGCTACCTATCAATGCACTTTGATCCCTCCCTACCCAAGCCTATCCCTTCACAGTCTCTATCTTCTTCTCTCCTTCCCAATTCACAGTATCCTCTGGAACATGTGCCCCATTTTTGACACACTCCTCTCCATTCTAGATCTCTGTACCTTACACACTTTTCCTCTTCTAATACTCATAGAAACTTCTGGCCCTTCAGAAGACACAGGATCCCTGGCCCACCTCTCTAGGAGGAGTTGCTCCTTCTGTCACTGAGCCAAGATGAACTACCATTTCCTTTTATCCTATCACCATTTTCATCTTTCCCCCCCACCATTGCCATCAGCCTGAAACTGATCCTCCTTTGGAGTTCAATCTAGAGTTTCTTAACCTGGTGGGGTCTGTGAACTTTTAAAAAAAATGTGATAATTGTATTTCAATAAAATAATTTCCTTTGTATTTTTTTGTGTTTTATTTTATGCATTTAACAACATGATTCTGAGAAAAGGATCCCTAGGCTTCACTAGACTGCTCAAGTCGACTAGGGCATGCAAAAAATGGTTCAGAACCCCTGATTTATACCAGCTAATCTAGATTAATATCACTGTAATATGCTACCCTTCCAAGTCAGTCTTTCTCTTCTCTCCAGGAGGGCCCATAATCTTTCTCTCTACCTCTCCCACTACCCTCATGCTTGGAGACTTCAATATACATGTTAATTCCTCCTCATTCGTTTTCCAGTTCATCAGTCTCCTTAACTCCCATGGCATACAGTCCCTCCACATCAGCCCCCAACAGGGTTGTCATAATAACATCTATGTTACAGCATTGCTTTGAGGATCAAATGAGTTAAAAAAATGTAAAACACTATGCAAATCTTAAAGTGCTGTGTAAGTGTGAGGTATTATTATTATTATTATTAACAAAGCAGTATTAATCATATTGTCTTCATGGGGCTTATACTTGAAGCCAAGTATAAGGCTGAAATGAAATGATATATGTAAAGTACTTTGTAACTTTTAAGAGGCTACATAAATTCCTGATATTATATTATTCACTATTTAATAATAATAATAATAATAATAATAATAATAGTTCTGAAAACTTCCCTCTCCTTTTGGACATCAGAAATTGAAAGACTTTGAAAGATTAAAGGCACATGAGATAGTCATTCAATCAGTAAGCATTTGTTAAGTTTCTACCGTGTGCCAGGCACTGTGTTGCCCTAGGTACATTATGCTATACTATATCCCAGCATTAAAGAGAAAAAGGCAGAAACAGTTCCTGCCCCTTAAGGCGCTCTCATTCTAATGGAGATGGTAGAAGTGGGAAGCCATAGGATTAAGGGCATAGACATCCTTGGTTAGGATGTTATTTTATTTTTTAATATGTCATAATTAAAAGAAATTGAGTAAAATATATTGAGAGTGTTTTAAGTTGTAAATTGTCCTTCTATTTGCGTCCATTTTGAAGGCCATGATATACTGGGACAACATTTGTTTGCATTGCAAACCATTACAGTGGAAGTTAGCAAAGTATTACGTAGCAGTCCCTATGGTTGTTAGAAGAAAGTATTATTTTAAATAAAGGGGGTAATTTAAATCTAATAACTATTCTTAGACACCAACAATTTCATATACTTGTACTTCTTTACCAGCATTGTTTCATCTAAGTAGTTCTATGTAGGAATGCAAATAGGAGGAGACATGAGGTGGCCTTTTCTGGTAGGTATTACAAACCAAAGCTGTGTCTACCGAGGGCTGTTAGAGCCCCTGCTTTGGCTGAATGCAACTTAGCGATGCTTTGTTTTTCTCTTCACTAAATTGACTGGACTGAGAAAGCTCTCTTGGCATTGTGGAGATGTTGCCAAAATGTAATTTTTGGAATAACATTCCAAAGTGATCTGCTGCCTCCATGCCAAAGTTTTCTAAAGCAATGGTAGGTGAAAAGAAAGAATGAGGGACCCATGGAATCACAAGATCTCAGGGGCCATCTAGTCCAGCCTGAACCTGGACCTGAACCTGGACCAGAATCTCCTTTACCATATCCCTGACAAACAGGCATCTGGTTGTCACTTACCCTCCAGGAATAGCACCCCATTGTATTTCAGTATTTCAAATGGATTTGGGGTTTCATCGATGTGGGTATGCTCATGGTCTTCCATGGATGCTGTACAAAATCAGAATGCTAGAGACGTTTTTGTGAATGTCCTTCCTAAAATATAGCCCCCAGAACTAAACACAATACTCGAGATGTGTTCTGACGAGAGAGGGACTGTCATTTTCCTATTCCTGGAAGTACTGCCTCTCTTAATGCAGCCAAAGAACACATTAGCTTTTTTGGAGGCTGCCACACTCATTCATATTGAGCTTGCATTCCACTAAAACTTCTGGATCTTTTTCAGACAAGCTATTATTTAATCATGTCTCTTCCAACCTGTGCTTATGAAGTTGATTTTTTGAACCCAAGTATAAGACTTTACATTTCTCTGTTGATTTTCCTATTATTAGATTCAGGTCAATGCTCTACCCTGCCCAAGTCTTTTTGGTTCTTGGCTCTGCTCTCCAGTGTGTTAGCAATACCTCCCAGCCTTGACATCTACACATTTGATGAGCATGCCATCTTTGCATTCATCCAGGTCATTGATAAAAAATGTTAAACAGATCAGAGGCAAGCTCATTCAAAACATCTGATCATATAATCCTTGAAGCACAATCGCCTCATATTGCCTAAGAATAGATGATAGTTCTAGGTTACTGAAGAGACTGGTTAAGGGCTGCCGTCTTTACAATTCCTTGGGTTGGTTTTTTATTGGTTGAGAAAATTTTGGAATAACCAAGTCTGGGTTATTAGATACTCCCAGTTTCATGAAAAAACATTCCAAGCAGTCTAGGTCTACCCCAGTTCTGCTATCCTGAAATGGATTCTTCAAGTCTGAAACTGCAGAATATCTTTATTAGTTGATTTGTACCCGAAGTTTTCCATTGGTACCTACTCCTCATATAAATTCCAGTTATCATTGAAGTAGTAGTGTAGTACTGTAAAAAGAACTTCTGAAAAAAAAGAACTTTTGATTCTAAAGTCAGAATACATGAATTCAAATTATGATTCTTCTCTTTAGTATCTGTATGACCTTGGGTAAGTCATGTAACCATTCTATGCCTCAGTTTCCTCCTTTCCAAAATGAGGAGGCTGGACTCTAAGGTCTGATCCTCTGATCTCTTGTTTCAGGTAACTTTGTAAAAGGGTACTTGTGTTGGCCAGAGTTTGTAGAATTGTTCAAGAGGTTAAACGAATGATCAATTAAATAATCCATGTGCTAAGGACATAAGGGGAAAAAAAAGGTGAGGAATTTCCAATCTGATAACACGCACAAATACAGGTATATAGAAAATAGGGAAAAGATAATTTAGGAGGCACTAGGTGCTGGAGAGGGGAAGGCGGAGAGGATCAGGAAAGGCTTTATGTAGAAGATGACAATTGAGGCCTTTGTCAAATGTATATTGTGCCTTAAAATTGTTTGAGATCCAAGTGCTATTGGGTCTTCTCTCCAGTACTGAAGGGTTACGACAGGATTGTATCATTTGTAAATGTAGCTTTGAAAACTCAATTAAAGCATATTAACAAGGTCTCCTGATTAGTAATGATTCCCTTTAAAATTACTTAGGCAGACTTTTTAATTGTGATCAAGTGGGGGTGTTTTACTATCAGTGCCCTCTACTGATCCTGCAATTTGTCTATCAATGTACTAAATATTGGAAATTGCTGACTAGAGGGAAATGACCTCAGAGGGTAATACTGTTAGGGAAATCGATTGCATTGTGAGTCTTTTTTCTTCTGCTTAAAGGCTATGAATTTTTAAGTGATTTTTTTTTGAAGCTTGGGGATTGGTCCAGTGACTTGAGCTTTCTCAGCAGAAGAGGCATGTACTTTCAGGTAGTGCTGCACTGATCCTCTAAGAGCATAGCTGGGATTTTCTGTTGACATTGTTGGTTTCATCGTCTCCTAGCAAATTCATCCAGTGTGAGGGCTTCAAAGTCAGTACATATTTGCATTACTGGCTAAAACAAACACAATCATCTAGGAAGAAAGCACGTTTTAGTGAGATCTGAATGGGCAGTATGCTACCCTCCATCCCAGAAATATTGGGAGAAAACGTAAACTGGCTTGGATTCACAGGCCCATTGATTGGATTGTGAAAGAATCCTATTTATGATGTTATTCAGTGGAGAGTGAATTTTTGGCAGCTAAGAGAAGTTCCTGATGTAAAATATGCCATTTTTCTTTTCATTCTAAATTACAGCCTGGTTTCTTTACCTCAGCTCCTAAGACAGCAAAATAAAAGGGAAATAGAGAAGGTAGAAAGAGCTCTAGATAGAAACAGCAGAAGGAAGGTTGTTTGGTGAGTGATATTTCCTTTCAAAGTCCTTGTTGAAATAGAACTGGTAAAATCTGCTTTGAATTCACTTTTCTCTACCAGGTCATGCGGAAGGCTCTCCAAGTTGGATTTTTAGTGAAATTAACTGGGAAAAAAATGACAAGCTCATGGACCTAGTGCTGATTAAGACCTTCTCTTTTTCTCCCTGTTCTAATGAGGGACTTGAGCAAATGAATGGTGTCTGCCTGAGGACTCCCAGAATACCAGTTCTCACCCACACCAGAAGAAATTTTCGACAGCCTTGTGTGACAAACAATAGAGGATCTTTGAGTTGAGAGACTGGAGAGGTCTTATGGTCCAGCTCCCTCACAGAGGATCACAGATCCCAAGCTGAAAGGGGCCTTAGAAATCATCTAGTCCTGTCATTTTACAGATGAGGAGTCTGAGGGTGAGAGAAGTGAAACGATTTGCCCAAGGTCACACAGGGAGAATCAAGGGACGAACTCGGGTCCTGTGACTCCAAATCCAGTCCCCTTTTCACTACCCCACATTGCCTAGCTAAATGTTTAAGTAAATTAACTGGGAAGAAACCTGTATGACCTTGGGAAATCAATTCACTTCCTTGGGCCTCAGTTTCATCATATGTAAAATGAAGGAACTAGATGACCTCTGAGGTCACTTCCAGCATTCAATCTATGATCCTGTGATCCTAATGCATACGTTGTTATTGTTGTTGTTCGTCCTTCATTTTCAAAGAGGACCAGTGACATCATGGAGTGATGTCTTGACTTGCTTGTGAATTGGATTTCAGTGAGGCAGAGCTGCAGAAAGTTGTCAGCCTCACTCTCTCTTCCAGAGTCATTGGAGTTCAGTGGCAGGACAAAAGTTAAGGATGCAGTGGGTGACCTGGTGTCAAGGGGAAAGGGAGAACAAGTTCTGTGGTCAAGGTATTTGATTCTGAAGTGTGGGATCCTCACCTCTGCAACTGCTAGGGCCCTCCCTCCCAAACGACTTTGTGGTTAATTACTTTTTATTTATTTGTATTTATTCTCTTTATGAAATACATATGTATATTCTGTATATATCTACTTGTTTTGTTTCCTATTAAGATTTGTGTCCCTTGAGAATGGAATTGTTTCATTCTTTGTACTTGTGTCCCCAATGCCTAGCACAGAGTTGGTACACAGTAGGTACTTAATAAATGCCAATTGATTGATTGATTTCTGATAGTAATTCTCCTGAAGCTATGAAATGGTGCTGTATACCCCTTTCCCTTCCCACAATAGTAGATAAGTACTGGACTCCTAATGATAATAGCAGTCGTCATAGTAGCAACCAAATGACTAGCTAACATTTCTGCAGTGCTTAGGATTCACAAAGCACTCGATCCCATTTGATCTTCTTAGGTGACTGTTCTAACTTGGACTTAGGAAGGTCTTAGTCTAAGTCCTCCTTCTCACTCTCAATAGCCATGTGACCTTGGACAAATCACTTCCACTCCCTAGGCCACAAGATCCTCTGGAAAATGAATGAGTTGGACTTGATAGAACCTCTGTAGTCTGCATGCAGTGGAAATCTATGCCTCTAAGTTCCTGGTCAAGCTCCTTTGTGGCCAAAGGTTTGGGAGAAATAATGAAGAAAGGGCCCTGGAGGGGTCACTCTACTACCTGTTTCATAAGGAGAATTTGCTTCTTCTCCCCTTTGTGGTAAAAACATGTCCAGTGACAGCGGGAAGGCAGTGTCAGCAAAGAGGGGTTGGGGCCTGGTCTGATCCCAGAGGGAGCAGTGTAGCCAGCTCAGGAAGGGGGAGGAATGCTTGGGGCTCCTTCCTGGGAACCGCAGAACCAGATTCAAGAAGGGACTGAAGAAGCAGGGGGAGGAACAGGGGATAGCAGAGAGCAGGGCTCCAAAACATCTGCTCATTTTCCAGGTAGTACAGGGCTCTGCTAGATCTTGAGGTCTAGAGTGGAAAGATGGCTTGATTTGGGGCGCAAAGTCTGAGTTCAAATCTATCTCTAGCACTTACTAGCTACGTGTACTTTATTTTTTAAAATTTCTATTAATTAATTCATTTAGTTTAGTTTTCAACATTCACTTCCACAAAATTTTGAGTTCCAATTTTTCTCCCCTACCCCATGATGGTGTGCATTCTGATTACCCCTTCCCCCAACCTGCCCTCCCTTCTATCACCCCCCCCTTTCTCTTATCCCCTTCCCCTTCTATTTTCCTGTAGGGCAGGATAGATTTCTATACCCCATTGCCTGTTTATCTTATTTCCCAATTGCATGTAAAAACAATTTTTAACATTCATTTTTAAAACTTTGATTTCCAAATTCTCTCCCTTCCTCCTTCCCCACCCACTCTCATTGAAAAGGCAAGCAACTCAATATAGGTTATACATGTGTAGTCACACAAAACACCTCCATAATAGTCATGCAGTGAAAGATTAACTACATTTCCCTCCATCCTATCCCACCCTCATTTATTCTATTCTCTCCTTTGACCCTGTCCCTCTTCAAAAGTGTTTGCTTCTGATTACCCCCTCCCCAAATCTGTGTTCCCTTCTATCATCCTACCCTCTTATCCCCTTCCCCCCTACTTTCCTGTAGGGTAAGATAGATTTCCATACCCAATTGAGTGTGTATGTTATTCCCTCCTTAAGCCAAATCCAATGAGAGTAAAATTCACTCATTTTCTCTCACTTCCCCCGTCTTCCCCTCCACTGTAAAAGCTTTTCCTTGTCTCTTTTGTGTGAGATAATTTACCCCATTCTACCTCTCCCTTTCTCCTTCTCCCAGTACAATCCTCTCTCTCACCCCTTAATTTTATTTTCAGGTACCATTTCATATATATATATATATATATATATATATATATATATATATATATGTGCTCACACATTGGCCCAAGCTCAGCCAGGGGCAGGGGCTATCACTACCTCTCCCCTCCATTCTGGGGAACCCCATTCCAAGGCAGTTAGGGCTGACAGTTGCTCAGAATTCTATAGTCCAGACATAGTTGTAAGAAATAAACCAAAAATCTTTGGGCAAATCTTTGGGCAAAATCTTTGCTGCTTAAGAAACAGATCAATCACTGTTAACGAGATCATGAGTTTTTACTGCATTGCTCAGCCCAAAACTTACACAGGCATTAAATGTACTTAAATAGAGACAGTCTGAAATATCAGGAGTTCCTTTTATTTTGAGAAATGTTCCACGGCCAAATAATGAAATTTGTTCTGGGTGAAGGGATAGAGAGAAAAGTTCAATGAAATGGCAAATTTTTCCTTCTAGAATATTCCAAATGCCCTGTTACTTACTTCCCAATTGCCCCTTGTAATGGATGATAAGGATAAAGCAGAGAACCTTTACATCTCATTTTGGACCATAGTTTCAATCTCTTCCAGTGTCCCACTTTCCCTGTAGCTGATATCAAGAGAGAGAACTGATTTTGTTTGAAGGGACTGCCTTGAAGGAGAAGAGAAAAGTGAAAAGAAGAAAATGAAACATTGGATCCCAATAGGTACCTAGGCTAATGAGAATGTGCTGTTTCTTCTATTAGGTTTGACAGGTTTATCTTCATTGTTTCTACAGCTCTGCCACTTTTATTGTTCACTTTAAACAGGTATATCAATTAGAAGTGACTTTAACATTATAATTAAAAGGCTAGGGTTTTTAACTGTAATAATAATAACAATAATAATAATAACAATAACTGACATTTCTGTAACATGCTTTAAGGCTCTCCCACCTCATTTGGGCTTCACAACAATACTGTGGGCCAAGTACTACAGATATTATTTTATATTATATCTTTTATATAATATATATTATACATTAAATTGTATCTTCATTTTACAGATGAGACAAGTGAAGCTCAAAAAATAGAATGACTCACCTTTGGTAATGTAGTTAATAAAAGTGGGATTTGAACCCAGGTCTTTCTGGCTCCAATTACATCACTCTATCCATGACACCAGGCTACCTGTGCCTTAGTCTGTAATGAATGTGAAATAAAAAAGACTCTATTTTCTAATTTCATTAATCATGGAATCGGAATGCCAGAACTAAAAGAGCCTTGGGGTCACTTAACATAACCCTCTATTTTCACACATGGAGAAACTGAGGCCTATCGACTGCAAATGACTTGCCAAAAATCACACACTGAGTTAGCAATAGACACAGAGCTAGCATCCAATTATAATTAAATCTTTTCCCCTAGACAAATATACAAGACACCATTGTCTGTGAATACAGAAATTGAGATATTAGCTTTTAAATATGAATGTGTTACTCTTAGGTGCTTTAATTGGAAACTTTTCTTAAAAAGTAGTTTCACTAAGACTTTCAATCATTTCATACTACCCCCTCCAACTGGCCCAATCAGTCGGACTTCACTCTGGTCCAACCTCTCATTACTTTTTCTAATATTATGGATGGCTTTCCTGTCCTCTCTGTGGTGATTCCGTGCTTGATCACTGCCTCTTGAGACTTGTCTGCTTATTAGAAACAGTTGTCAAGGAGCAGAAGGTGATTTAATAAATAAAAGTCACTGTTTGTCAGAATAACTGGGGCAGAAACTTACCACAAACACATTTTGCATGATTTGAAGTCATTAAAAATACAAGTCAGCACAAAATTGATCATGTTTTGTGAATCTTAAGTAAGCATTTCATTCCAATTTAATGAGACTGCTATTGTTAGGGATTAGGTTTCATTTGTCTGTTATGAAAGAGAGACAGAGAGAAAGAGAGGGAGGGGAAGAGAGAGAGAGAAAATGATGAATTGACTATATCTGGAGATGTAAAAGAAATTCATAAGTATGGATTTCAATGCTATAATCTTAAGACTATAAGAGAATTTTAGTATAGAGACCATAGAAATTGGCTTGTTCTACTTAGAGGCGCTAGGTGGCGCAGTAGATAAGAGTACCAGGCCTAGAGACAGAAAGACCTTACTTAATACTCCTCAGAGGCTTACTAGCTCTGTGTCATTGGGTAAGTCATTTAACCTCTATCTACTCAGTTTTCCCATCCATAAAATGGGAATAATAAACACCTCACTCCAAGGGTTGTTGAGAATAAAATAAGATCATATTTGCAAAGTGCTTAGCATAAAGCCTGGCACATAGCAGGTGCTTAATAAATGCATGTGTCCTTTAAAAATGAAGCCACTTAAAATTTTGCTCTTCTGACCTCACTTCCTGTTTGCTCTCTCTGCTTTCCTGTCGCTTTCTGGCCTCCATGTTTTTTTTGCCAAAGCCTGGTCACTGTTCTTTGACTTCTGATGTTACTTTTGGTTACCCTGCCATCTAGGCTAATCAGGTAGGTTCTAAGCTCTTTTTCTTAATACTTATTTCCACTAAAGCAGGTCTCCAAGTGCCTCTATTAGCACTTTTCAGAGCTTAGTACTTTTTCATATTTTAAAGTAAAAGGTGATATTTCTATTAAAAAGTATCCTCTAATTCAGGCTTTTCATGATTTGAAAAAGGCAACCCTTTCTATTAACTTGAGTCCATGAAGATTTTTACTGTATATTTAATGTAATAATCACTAGAGTCTGAATTTTCAGGTAACCAAGAGCTCTTGGTAACAAGAGCTGTCACATTGCCCTTAGATATGCCCTGAGAGCCATGTAATGGGCAAGACATCTTCCCCCTTCATTTTCAAAGCTTCTTGACAAAGCTTTGCTCTTTCTTAACTCTTCTTTCAGGAAGACTTGAACCTTGGATCCCACTCATGTTTTGGAAATGGGGGCCCTTCTAGGGAGTTACTGTGCTCCAGTGAACATACCTCTGGTTATGGAATCAGATGACCTGGGTTAAATCCCAGCCCTGCCCATCACTACCTGTGCTCACCACCTGTGGCACTTGGCAGGGCCTCAGTTTCTTTATCCCTAAAATGTTGGGGGTTGGAGTAGATAACCCAGCTCTAAATCTAAGATCCTTTCATTTATGCACTACAACCTAGACCAACTTTGGGATTTTTTTTTTTAGTTAAAAATTTTTTTTCTCAACTTTATTCATTGTTAAGACAATTACCAGCTATCTCAGATACTTGAATTGTCAGGGCTGGAAATGTTGAGAGCAGATACTAAAATAGTTGGGATACACTTCAGACTTCAAGAGAATGTCAGGTTATGCCTTGTTTTGGCAGTTGGTCACAGGAGGAATATTCCAGAACATTCCAAAATGTAAGGTAGAGACTTAAGCTAAGAGAAATGTCAGAAAAGATCCTCTCACGCTTGTTGAATTGTAAAAATAAATTGAGCTCCAGTCAGTTAGCAAGCCAGGACCTATTTTGGAAGTAAGCAGAGTTGTGTAGAAGGACTCAGTAGGTTCTCTCTCTATAATCATAGTATTTGGAGTTGGGAGGCCAGCCCTCTCTATAGGTAGGGGTGTGACCAGTAATAGGCCAGGCAGCAAAACTGGGCTAAAGGATGAGACCTTTGTCCTAGCTTGAGGACTCAGCCCTGTGCATTTGTTCTCTCCCTATTAACACTAGATTGGGAGGAATCATCCCTAGAAATGGCAGCAGCAGAGAGCAGGGTCCCAAGGATGATGGCTGTGGATGGAGACAGAGAGATGAAGGAGTTCCTGAAGGACGCAACAGCAGAAGACTCTATTCCTGGCCACAGCTTCCTGGAGAGAGATGGAGCAGCCTCGGGGCCTGGTGCTGGGGAAGCAGAAAAGGAAGAAATCCTGATGTGGAAGAACAAATCTGGCCCTTGTGTCATCCCCTCTCTCCTCCAGGCTACTACTGTGAGTTGTTAGGACCGCGTAGGTTGAGGGGCATTCTCTTGCACCAGCAAGTGTGATTCTCTCCCAGGAGATCTTTAACCACCTTTCCACAGAGGGGTGTTAGAGGTCTGGAGTAGTAGATAGGTCTCTGAAACAGGTGGCCCTCACCTTTGGGGGATGGGATTGAGTGAGCAGCCCCAAACCCTGGGGCTAAGTTTCCCTGGGGAAAGGTGTCTGGATAAGTAATAGCCCTCTTCTCCCGCCCTACCCAGCCATGTCTGTTCTCTGAGTGGAGTCCCTTTCTCAGCTCTGCTCTCTCCCTGCCCAGGCTCAGCTCTCAGGGCTCTCATTGGCTGGTTTCCCTGCCAGGGCTCAATCTGTTTCCTTTGAAAGGCCAACTCCAAGGGTGAAACTTAGGTCAGGGTGAAGCCCTGATTCAGTCATCCCCTATTTGGTATTATTGGGAAGACTAGTACCCAAGGCAAGAGTCCTTTCACTGTCAACCCTAGATGGAGGTCTCACCCTTTAGCCTTGTTAAGTTGACCAGACTAATGTAGTCATCCCTAACCACCCATGCACTCTAGGGAACTGAGAAACTGAGGGGAAGGGCCCAAGCTCAGGTCACACAGCTGGTACCTGGTTGAACTGGGGATGGACTCTGTGTCTTCTGTGCCCTCCCCTTCCCCCCAATCTTTGCATTGCCTCTTTTCCCCTTAGCTCTCCTTCTCTGATTCTGGCTCATTCTCCATTGCCTTTTATGCCTTCCCCATAGACATAGAGCTACATAAGGATTCAACCCTCAACTCACTGAGTAATTATTTCCGTGCCTCCTAGAAATTTCAAGGCTTAGCTGAAGTTGATGTTGCATTTAAAGTTTGATGTGGCTTTAGAAATGTCTCCTACCATTCTGTAAATATCTCTCGTTGAAGAGCCCAGGAATAAATTTCTGTCACTTAGACTGTTACCGTGACCTCCAGGGGGAGAGCCTTTGATATAATTGAGAGACCAGAGGCCCAGCTCAGTCACTAAGCAGCTTTGTGACCTTGGGCAAAGCCCTCCCCAGTTCCAAAGGAGACTGGCTTGGATTAGATGAGGCTTCTTGCAGCCCCAAGTTCTGAGATGCTATGACATAGCACTACCTAGATCCAATTCCTACCTAGATAGAAATCCACCTTGCTTGCCGGGGCCCTCCTCTTGCATGCCTTGTGTCATCGTGATTATGGAAATGGGACATGCACTAAATAGCTGAACAAGCAGTGGCCGGAGGGGAGTGGCACATATGAATTATGTTCATTTGAGAACCACGGAGTACAGTATTAGCTGAGATGCTTTTGTCAGTGAAGCTTATCTCATATCTAGAAACCAAACGGGGAATGTAAAGTTTTTCGTTTTCCTAAACTCTACCCTATTAAAGAGCTGCATGAACGCTGTCAGAATATGTAACAGCAGGGCACAAATGGCCCCTGTATAATTAGTGTGGGTCTTCAGATTGGGGCCAAAAAGAGCAGGGACATCCTTTGTTTAGCTCTTTGCAGAGATGTAAAATCAGGAAATTTATGCGTCTTTGGGACTGCAGCCCATGAGCCATCCTGGGGGATTCTGGGACCTTGGCCACTGTGCGAGAGGCTTTAAGGACTCACAGAAATGGGCTTTCCATGTCCACAGCCTTCCTGCAGGAAGTCAGTCTTACCTATGCTCTGTCCCACTGAACTCTAGCATCCTTCCCAAGGAGGGTATAAGACTGCAAGGCATCAGTCCTTCATTTTACTCCCTTCTGAAAACCTGCCTCCCATCCCCAACTCTCACCCATATCATTCCTAAAAATGTAGGGCAGCTTGGCTCCCATCTGTGGGAAGGACCTCAACTTAATAACAGCTAGTCAATCAAGTGAATGTATCCAAGGCTTAAAGTGAGGAAATAAAGGAAATATATTGATGTGTAACATCCCTATCCTGATCATGCCCTCTTGGCTGGCTGCCATCCCAAATTGGAGAGATGAACAAATGTGATAACATATGTAAAGCTTTGCAGACCCTAAAGCCACTGTTATCATAGAGTAGTTTGGGTTTATCCTGAAGTGAGGTTGAAGGAATGAATGAAAAAGCATTTATTAATCACTTATTATGTGTCAAGCTCTGGGGATACAAACACAAAGCTAAAAATTGACCCTGGAGCTTACATTCAAATAGAGACAACGCATAGAGGGCAATGGAAGCCAAGGTTTTGGTTGGGAAAGTTAGAAGGATGGGGAGTGTGGCCGTCAGGGAGTAGACTGACATCCCATTTCGAAGAACAGTGTTAGCACGGATTGGATTATGGGTCCAGAACAGGAAGGCTGGGGCGGGGGATGGGATATGAGTGAGTGTTTGGGAAATGAAGTGAAGTGAAGCATTGCAGAAGGCATCTCTAAGTGTAGTGGGCACAGGCAACAGGTAGGATAGAGCTCCCCAGTTCTGAAGAAGGGAACGGGGACAGCTAGGTGGCACAGTGGATAGAGCACCGGCCCTGGATTCAGGAAGGCCTGAGTTCAAATCTGGCCTCAGAAACTTGACACTTACTAGTTGTGTGACCCTGGGCAAGTCACTTCACTCCATTGCCTCACCAAAAAAAAAAAATAGGAAAGGAAAGAGTTCATATTGCCAGCTGGCTTAGGATCACTTGTCTGACTTGGCTTCTACCTCTGGCAATAGACTTTCCACTGGTCATTGTGCCTGATTCTTGCCACTTGGAGCCATGGTGTGAGCAAATATCCCTAAATGCTGGTTAACTGACCTGCCCAGTCTCACCTCACCACACACCTTATGATGAGAGGAAAGAAAATCTGCTCATGTACCAACACCGATAAATTTCTAAGGGTGTGCATGAAAATGCTCCTAAGAAAATATTTGTTTTGTAAGCTGTTTTTATTTTTGAAAAAGAAGTTTTTAAAAACTGAGCTGGATAGTGATTTAATGTGGTTTTTAAAAATTGAAGGGGGGGGGGAGAGAAAGCAATTTCGAATTTTTGTACCATTAGTGATCTATTTATTCTAAGATCTTTGGAATTTCTTTCAGTATTTCTGAGAGGTTAACTTGAAAAATTCTTTATAACAGTTTCAGAAATGAGCAGGTAAGAATCCATCCTATCCCTAGATTGATTGCCAGGCATGTGTGGCATCTCATTAAGCATTTTCCACAGAATGTCAACAATTACCCATTGGCTCCTCTTGTTCCCCACAGCACCGTCTGCAGTCAGGGCTACGCACACTGGAAAAGTTCTTCCTCCATTCTCCCCCATGCTCCTTGAAAAGCACAAGGTAACGTTTGTTTTTCTTTTTCCTTCCCAAAAAACTTTGGGTCTCACTTGTTCTTCCAGTCCCAAAGAGTTTCTGTTGATGTTTTCAGGATGCTCAACACCCTTTTAACCAAATTGAGTTTCATTGGGGCACTCTGATTTGCTCTGGAAAATGGAATTTGTTGCAATTTCTGCAACTCTCAGAGAACTGAACTCAAAGTCAGGAAGACCTGAGTTCAAGTCCTATCTCTGACACATACTGGCTTTCTGACCTTTGGGTAAGTCATTTCATTACCCTCTCTCAGTGTTCTAGGAATACCCTCCCAGACTGTGAATTGCAGAAAAGGTGGCAATCTGCATTTGTAGAGGGGGATTCCTCCTCTGGGCTTTCCCTATGCTAATGAAATCACTGGGTTTAATCCCTGGCCCTCCCCATGGGCCTTCATGCAGTTGACTTTTGGGAAAAGACTATTTCAGATGTTTGATGGAGTCAAAACGGAAGACTTGCTTGAGTAACTCAGTAATGGGGCCACCCTTCTCTTAAGGTAAATTTAATATAGCTAACAGGCAAGGAATTTTGAGATATTTCTTGTGGAAAATAGAGATGCCAGAAATAAGTAATAGTCCCTGCTATGGGCAGGAACAGAATTTAGTCAGAAATTGCATACACAGTTTTATTTATTTAAAACTGAGCAGTATTTATTCATTTGGCCCATTACCAAGCTGAGGCTTCACTATGGGCTATAGTGAGATTGGATGACAAGCATCTCATAGATCTTATAGCTGTAAGATCTTTTGTACAGACATATGGTACATAGGGGTGATGTCCCACCAAGGTGAATGTATCGAACAGAGGAACTTGAGCTGGTTATGGTGATAACCCCAAAGGCAAGATGGTTTCCCCGGGACCTCAGTTCACTTGTGCGGCCACGAAATGGTGACAGCAATGTGAGCATCATTCATTCACTTAACAAATATTTATTAAGAATCTTTTTTTTATTTTTTAAAGTTTCGTTGATAATTTTTCTTTTGAATACCATAATCACTTCCCAACATACTTTCCTTTCGAACTCTCCCTTGTAGCAAAGAAAAACAGTTAAGCAAAACCAAACAACTAAATGACTCCATCTGGCAGTGTTTGACTCTGTTGAGAAGAGGGATGTGTGGTTCATCCTCTCTTCCCTGAGGACCAACATTGATCATTGCATTTAACCTGAATTTAGCTGAAGTTTTGTGTTCTTTCCATTTGTATCACTACAGTTACTGTGTACGTTGTTCTCTTTGTTTCATTCTGTTGGTTAAAACAGTTTTCTCTGAAATCTTCGTAGTCTGCATTGCTTGTGGCACGGTAGTCTATTAAATTCATATATGAAAATATGTCTGGCTATTCCCTAATCAATGGTCACCTTCTTTTTCCATTTGGGGGCCCCTATTATGTAACGAAATGTAGGGACTACATCTGGATGCTCTCTCCTCTCTTGGTTTTCATGACTCTGCTTTTTCCTTGCTCTCCTGCCTGTCTGACAGTTATTTTTTTTTCTGTTGCCTTTTCTGGAGTATCATCTATGTTCTGCCCGCTAACCATGTGTCCCCCAAGCCTCTATTGTAGGCCTTCCTCTTTTCTGTCTCTAAATCCTCTAGCTGTTATCTCATCAGCTCCCATGGATTCAAGTATTGTCTCTAAGTAGATCGGTATATATAGCCCTAGTCTATTTCCTGAGCTCCAGTCCCGAATCATTAACTTCCTATTGGACATCAATGTGGTTTAGTGGATAAGGCACTTGAAATTGTGTAAGAACTGGGTTCAAATTCTGCCTTAGAAACTTAATAGAAGCCAGGAAGACCTGGAATCATACCTCATTACAGACACAGTCACTTCCCCTCTCTTCTGCCTCAGTTTCCTTATCTGTAAAATGAGAGTGTTGGACTTGATTGTATCTATGATCCCTTCTAGCTTTAAATTTATGATTCTGTGATGTCTAGATGGATGTCTTCTAGGCAACCCAAACTCAGCATGTGTAAAACAAAACTCATTATCTTTCCCCCTCATAAACCCATCCTTCCTTCAGACTTCCTTATTTCTGTTCCAGTCAATTAAGTTTGCAACGTTGGAGTCATCCTAAACTCTTACCCCTCCCTCATCCTGTTAGCCAATTCAATTAGTTGCCTAGTCTCTCCTATGTTACCTTCACAACATCTCTTCAATCTCTCTTCTTTGTTCTGTTCTCAAAGCCACCACCCTACTTTAGACTCTTGTCACCTCCCCCCCCCCCCACTATTGCAGCAGCATCCTATTTGCAATCCTGATACTACTACTGCTGCTGCTGCTGCTCCTGGGCAAGTCCTTTAACTTGTCAGAGTCTCTTCTATGGTCAAATGGGATAATAAAGGCAGCTACTTAACAGTGTTGTTGTGAGGATCAGAAGAGACGTGTGCAAAGCACTGTATCATTGTTAGCTAATATGGAGTGTAGTAAGGAGACCAGTGTTTTAGGAATAGTAATCTCTCTCACTCTCTCTCTTTTTTTTTAGGCAATTGGGGTTAAGTGACTTACCCAAGGTCACACAGCTAGTAAGTGTCAAGTGTCTGAGGCCAGATTTGAACTCAGGTCCTCCTGACTTCAGGGCTTGTGCTCCATCCACTTCGCCACCTAGCTGCCCCAAGAATAGCAGTCTCAATCTTCAAGATGTAGGTAAAGCATTTATTGAGTGCTTACTATTTATTAGGCATTGTGCTCAGGGCTAGGAATGCAAATATAGGCAAGCCTGCCCCTGCCCTCAAGGAGTTTCCATTCTTTTATTTTTGTTTGTTTATTTTTTTTTTTTTGGTGAGGCAATCGGGGTTAAGTGACTTGCCAAAGGTCACACAGCTAGTAAGACAAGTGTTTGGTCTGAGGCCTGATTTCAACTCAGGTCTTCCTGACTTCAGGGCCGGTGCTCTATCCACTGTGCCACCTAGCTGCCCCAAGGAGCTTCCATTCTAATGGGGAAAGACAGCGCATAAAGGGGAGCTGGAAAGGGGAGGAGGAGGATGGGGGCCGAGGGAGGCAGGGTACTCATTGTGGCGTGGTATATAGCTGGCCTGCAAATGGATTGGAGGAGAGAAGGAAAGGTCTGGAAGACAGTGTGGTAATTAGTAATGTTGTCCTTGGATCAAGTGATAAGGATGTGAACTAGTGTGGTAAGGAGAGAAAGTTTGCGATATCTGTGTACCAGGACACAAAAAAATGGATGAGAGGATTGTTGAGAGGCATCGAAGGCACCTTTGTCATTATTTGGTCTGGATTTGTAGTGGGCCACAGTCTGCATGGTTCTGTAATTTTTCCTAGGCAAAGGTTCCTTAGTGATAGACGAATCATTCTTTGGAGGACACTTTCCTTCTAGTGACAGATACTGGGCAAGGATTGTCTTTCTCTGTGCTCTCCACTAGAAAATGGGCAGCTGTGGAAACAGCTTTATAAAACCCTAAAGTGAAATTTTCCTGGGAATGGAGAGAGGGCGTTACAGGTTTAAAAAAATGAGGTGATTAGACTTGATTGTGTTGGCCTGCAGTGTCTGATTAGGGCATCCTGAGCTCCTGTTAGCCTTGGGGGAAGTGGTTCCCTCCTTGTACCAGATGAGACAAGGTAAGTGCCTTGGGGACTGAGGAGGGCAGTTAGACTCTTTGCTGCTGGAGAAATAATCCTGGGAGGGGAAAATGTGGAGTGTCTTGGAAGAGTTCCCCTTTGCAGAGAACAGCTAGGCAGCCTGGTGATTTGACAGACAAAGATAAAGGCAGTTCCGGAGATAGCTGGAATGAGATCATTTGGAAAGGTTCCTGAGATACCCTTCACACAATATAGATGCTTATGGTGCTGTACCTGCCCATTCCCACAATCTCAATCTTGGGAGAAAAACGCCGTGTATTTTATCTATGATTCTTTCCAACACCCTTTAGTGTGTGGTCATCAACAGCTACAGTGCTTGACTTCTAAAGGTAGTAGGAAAAGAAGTTAGAGCCTCAAGGTAGGGATCTTAATGCTTCAAGCATTGTTGGAGCATAGACTCATTTGCCTTCTCTCTCTTTTTTTTAATTAATGGGACAATGGGGTTAATGACTTACCCAGGGTCACACAGCTAGTGAGTGTTATGTGTCTGAGGCCGGATTTGAACTCAGGTCCTCCTGACTCCAAGGCTGGGGCTCTATTCACTGCTCCACCTAGCTGTCCCACATTTACCTTCTGTTAAGGGACTTTATAGAAGGCAGTTGAGGTATGATGGAAAGAGCATTCCCCAGCTCTGGAGTCAGGGGACCAGGGTTCAAACACGATCTTTGACGTTTATGCTATGTAACAACTCGGGCAAGTCCCTTAGGACGGTCGATCTATCTGAAGGTGGAAGAGACCTCAGACGCCACCACATCCAACCTTCTCTTCTTACAGAGGAGGAAACAGACTTAGAAAGGTTAAGTCACCTGCCCAAGGTCATAGAGGAAGTGTCTATGGTGGAATTTGAACTCATGTTTTCCTGACTCCAAATTGTGTCCTCTCCACTGGTTCCCCTGGGCCTCAGTTTCTTCTATAAAATGAGGAAAATGGCTTCTGAAGTTCTTTCTAGCTCCAGGTCTATGATACTTCTAGTGTTTTGGGGTTTTTTTGGGGGGGGAGCTAGACAATTGGGGTTAAGTGACTTGCCCAGGGTCACACAGCTAGTAAGTGTCAAGTGTCTGGTCTGAGATTGGATTTGAACTCGGGTCCTCCTGACTCCAAGGCCAGAGCTCTGTCCACTGAGCCACCTAGCTACCCCAAGGGTTTGTTTTTTTTTGAGTCAAATGGACTCTTTGTTCTTAAGACTTTCTTTTATTTTGACTTTTTTACTGCAGTCAGCATAGAGGGTCACTGTTCTGACTTTCCTAGAATGGTTTGGAATATTAGAATAGATTTCTTTAGTTTCTCAGTGTTTTTTATGTTCCTCTTTTGAAAGACTAGATTAAGTAAGGGGGATATGTAGGGGGTTGTTGCTGGTTCCTCTGTGCTGTTGCCATTACCCGGAAGGGATGGTTCTAAATCTGGGAGCCTATGATGTTGACATTTTTCTATTTTGTGAAAATCACTCTCAGGCCCTCCTGTGGACATCTCAGTAGAAAATAAAGCAGTGTGTTGAAACAGGAATGATACCCAGCAACTGACAGTGGACAGGAGAAACAAAGGCATTACAAAAGGGGCGATTAGCTCTAATCACCTCGGTAACCCCAAAATGTATCACTGTTATGGCACCATACAATAAGTGATGCTTATGATGATAATGGAATCCACAAAATTACTTTCTGTACATTCAGAGATGAGCTAGGAAAGGTTTACCAACTGACTCTGAAAAAAAAAAAATATTCATGGCATGCTTTAAGTAACATTTTCTCCATCACATTCTTAAGTCTAAGCAATCAACAAAACACTGAATCAAGGCCAAATTCTAAGCATTTGCTGATTTCTGAGGTGTAAATGCTCACGCTGAAAATTGAACAATCGGCTTGGCCAGGTAAAAGCTGACTCTGACATCCCCCTGCCCACATTTTACTTTGTCTGATCAATTCTTCTTCCTTTTGTCTCATTGTGTTGTGAAGGTGACTCTGGATTTCCTGAAGGACATTCTGGCAAAGCGTGAGCCCCAAGCTAGAATGTCTAGATGGGACTGAAGATATACTATGTTTTGTCATGTAAGGGCAATTCTAGATAAATGGAGAGACATCATTGGAGAAATGCCCAGCAGATAATGAACTTTTTCAACCCCAACTCACAAAGACCATCTCTTATGGCTTAGAGGGGCTTCAGTATGTGTGGTGGTAGAGGGGAGTACTAACACCGATGAAATCCTTGTTGCTTAAAGTATCAAAATGGATTCTCTTTATTAGGGCAGGGAGATGTGAGATACCCCCACAAGCTTATTTCCATTGATGGCATGGTTTTAGCACTTAAATTGGTCTAGAAAATCTGTACATGTGTAATACCTCGTTTCCTAAAGGATCAGATAAATGAGGTGTTACCATATATTTCTTTTCCATTTATTCTGATTGGTTTAATCGTTTGACTTGATCTCATCTGTCTCTTTCAGGCATTCACTGTTCTTTGAATATTCAGCATAGGAATAACTCTGCTCAACTTTAGTTTACAAATCCATAACTTTTTAGGGCTCATCTGTGTGCATGTACTAGCAAAAAAAAGCCCCATTTCAGTTTGAGCGCTTTCCCTCTCCTTGACTAGACAGATTTTCTCTATTCTTGTTTCGTTTGCCTTTGGTGACAATTTTCTCCCAGGACACTACCTTCTTGGCTGTCTTCTGTACATTATCGCTGGCCAATAGGGAGTGCCTTGCAATGAGAAGTCAGCTCGGGCCTTCCCTATGGTAATCAAATGTGTCATCTCAGGCACACATTCAGTTTCTATAAAGCTAGCAGAGGATGCCCTGTGCTTCATCACCAGCCCCAGCTCCCTCTCCAGTAATTCATGCAGCACTGCAGATGCCTCACTAAGAAGCCTTGTCTGAACGTTCCCATTGTCTTTGCCTGAAAATAAATGAGAAAAGAAAGGGTTCTCTTGAAAGGTCTATTAGGTAAAGAGATTCATGTAAATGTGAACAGAACATAATTTGGGAAGGGATATTCTTCTTTGCAGTTGAGGCATCTTTACATGGAATTAACTTGCTCTAACCCAAATATGAGATGTGATAGTCTTAGATGACATTAACAAATTGTATCTCGGGGACCTTAAATTTACTTAATTCGCATTCTGTTTATTTCCCCATTTATTTGACATTTTTCTTTTGCACATTTTAAGATTTTTTTTAGGTTGTAACTTATTGGATTTCCCTTTTTGTTTCCTTTCTTCATCAGGATGGCAGACTTCTAGAAGCTACTTTCAGCTGCCTGCCATCTCCTAGCTAGGTCGGAGGATAGGTGATTGCCATTTGTTTCTGAAAGCCCTCAAAAGGTAGATTGGATTTAGAGACCCTGTAGTCAGTTTCAGTGGATTCAGAAGCATCTGAATCATCATTGAATATTTATTAAGCACCTACTATGTGCCAGACACTATGCTAGGTTCTGGGGATACAAAAACAAATGAAAATAATCCCTTCTCTTAATGGATTTACATTCTGAGGTGGGGGCCAGGGGTGGGAGACAATGAGTCCATACATAAATATAAAGGGAATAAATACGAAGGAATTCAAAGTAGTTAAATACAAGGTATTTGGAGGGAGGGAATTCACAGTTGGGGAGAATCAAGAAAGGCTTCATGTCAAAGATGGTACCTGAGCTGCGGCTTGAAGGATGAGAAGGAGTTGGAGATGAGGAGGAACTACATGGCATGGGGGATGGCCATTACCAAGGCATGGAGAGAGACAGGAGGTGGAGCATTGTGTATGAGGAGGAGAGAAGAGACCTGTTTGACTAGATCACAGAGTGGGGGAGAGGGACCTAAGTTCAGTCAGGCTGGAAAGGTAGTTTGGGGCCAGATTACAAAGGGTTTTAAAAGCTTAACAGGGAAATTTATAGTTTATCCTAGAGGCAATAGAGAGCCATAGTTCTTTATTGAGTAAATGAATGATATGGGCACATCTGTGGCTAAGGAAAATGGCCTTGACAGCTATATGGAGGCTAGATTGGAAAGAGGAGAGACTGGAAGCAGGCACTCAATCATGAAACTTTTATGAAAATGGAAACTGAGAGTTGATTAGGTCCTGAAATAAGGTGGTTTTCTCATTTACGGAATGAGAGGATTGGGTTTTGTGATCTCTGAGGTGCCTTTTAACTTTAAATCTCTGATCCTGTGATTTATGCAGCCCAAGATCCAATATTTTTCCCCCTGGCTACTATACAATATCATTATCTTACATCAAGCAGTAAAACTCCCATATCTTTTTCAGACAAACTCCTATCTAGCTGTGCTATCAGCTTCCACATAGACATTTCCTCCCATCATGTACCTGTGAAAGTAATTGTTTTGAACCTCAGTGTAAGACTTTTTATTTCTCTCCATCAAATTTTATCTTATGGGCTTCAGCCCTAAGTTTTATCTTGTCAAGATCTCTTTGCACCCTGATTCACTTTATGTATTACCTGTCTCCCCTAGCTTTGTGTACTGGGCAGATCTGATAGGTGTGCCCATCAGTGCTTTTATCTGAGTCATTGAGGAAAGTGATCAATGTCACAGGACCAAGCATAGAGCCCTGGGGCACTCCATTGGAGATCTTCCTCAGACCCTTGTGAGTGACTACTCTTTGGGTCCAGCCATTCAGCCAGCTTGGATTCTATGCAATTGTCCTTTCTGTTGACTTTCATATTTCCATCTTGACCAGAACAATAGCATGTGAGACTCTGTCATACGTTTGGATGATGCCTAAATCTATAGCATTTACCTGATTCTGATATCAAAACCCTGTTAAGAAAGGAAGTGGTTGATATTAATCAATCAATATTTATTAAGCACTTACTATGTGTCTGGCACTGTGCTAAGCACTAGGGATACAAAAAGAGGCAAAAGACAGCCTCTGCCCTCAAGGAGCTTTCGATCAAATGGAGGAGATAAGATGCAAACAAATATATACAGAGCAAGTTATATACAGGATAAAAAGGAAATAATTAACAGAGGGAAGGCAGAGGAATGAAGAGTGGTTGGGGAAGGCTTTCATTAAAATATGGGATTTTAGTTGGGACCTAAAGGATGCCAACAAGGTCAGTAGTCAGGGCAGAGGAAAGAGAATGTTGCAGGCATGGAGGATAGCCAGAGAAAATGCCTGGAGCTAAGACATGGAGTATCTTGATCATTAAAACAGCCATGAGGCCAGTGTTACTGGACCAAAGAGTACATGTCAGAGGGTAAGATGTAAGCAAAGTAGGAGGGGCCACCTGGGCCAGTGCCAATTCTATGCCTTCAGGTGTCTGAGGAAGTTAATTTATTTAGCTTTGGAACTCCCAGCCCTGAGTTGGAGCCATCTTGACTGGTAACTGAGTGAGTGCAAACTTTTCTATATCCCACTATATCTACCTGGCCTCAGGCAACAAGCCATGCTTCCCATCCCTCATAGCAGGCTCCATATATTCTCTTTTGCCTTCTTGAATTCTTCCTCACCCCCATCCCCACTCACCCCAGACTTTCCATCTGTTGCTCTAGAAACACTGATCAAATCAATACTACCATTCATTTTGGAGCAGTCAGGTCTAAAAGATGTGTCATTGACAGCCCTGTGACTCCCCAGAACAAAATTTCCTTCTCTGGAGAACATTTTTCTCTGTCTAGTCTTCCTCTCTCAGTACATAAACTCCTTAAGGAGAAAGACTGTTTGACTTTTTGTATATCTATTCCTAACACATAGCATATGGTAAGCATTTAGTAAATACTTTTTCATTCATTCATTCATTCATTCTTTCATTCATTCCATATTTAGAATCTCCCCACTTCTGCACAAAAGAGATGTGTTCTGATCTCTTCTTTGGGGCAAGCTTGCGACCTGTTCTCAGTGAAGCTATGCTAGCTCTTTGTGATGAACACTTCCTTTCTCTTTGTTAACGAACTATACCTTTGGTAATAGGTGATAGAATTTTGCAAGGCATCAAAATCAGGCCCACTGGTCTATAGTTTGTTGACACTGGTTTCCTCTCATTTTTTTGAAAATGGGGATGATGTCTGTCCCTCTCCAGTCCTGCTAGAGCTCATCCTCTTATCTTTGACCTGCTTAAAGGTAAACATTAGAGGTTTACCACCTCTATCTCCCTGCTTTTTTTGTTCCTTTTTTAAAAAATTGATTTACTTATTTTTAAAAAATAATGGAAAATATTTTTTAAAATAACCATGATTATATTTTTCTCCTTCCCACTTCCCTCTTCCCAGTGGAAAAAATATTCATAGTCAAGCAAATAAATTCTTATACTGGCTACGTATGAAAATCTGTCTCATAACAAACTTTTTCAGATTTATACAAGCCTTTCCCCAATTGATAAATGGTCAAAGATATGGACAGATAGATTTTAGAAGAAGAAATCCAAGTTATCAATAGACATGTGAAAAAATGCTCCAGATCATTTTTAATTACAGAAATGCAAATTAAAGAAACTGTTAGGTTCCACCCCCACACCCAACAGATTGGTGAAGTTGACAGAGGAAAATGACTAATATCTGCACGTTTTTTCAGTTGTCTAAGATGGAGTTCATCAGGATCAGGTGACTCAAGTTCACCAAGGGCAGCTAGGTCCATTCTTCCAAGGGTACCAACTCCCTTTTACAGCCATCTTGCGTGTCCTTTTCTTTTTTCTTTTTCTTTTTTTGGTCAAGGCAATGAGGTTAAGTGACTTACCCAGGGTCACAGAGCTAGTAAGTGTTATGTGTCTGAGGCTGGATTTGAACTCGGGTCCTCATGAATCCAGGGCCCGTGCTCTATCTACTGTGCCACCTAGCTGCCCCCTTGCCTGTCCTTTTCAACATTTTAGCTCTCCAGCTTTCCATCTTCATCATCTTTTATCAACATACCATCTATGTCTTTATCCAAATCACTGATGAAAATGTTGAACAGCAGGGAGACTAAACGCAGATCCCTGAGGCACTCCACTAGAGACCTCTTTCCAGGTTGACAGCAAATCATTAATAACTACTCTTTGAGTTAAGCCATTCAATCAGTTTTGAAAGCAGTTTGCCCATATTATCATGTAGCTGACAAGAATTCCATGAGAAACTTGACTTGGGGGAATTAGGAGGGGACGCGATGCAAATTCTTCATTTCACAAATGGAAGCAGGCACTTTTCTTGCCTTATCCATCTCTAAGAATGGCGAAAATTACCCTGAAGATCATCAGATAAATAAAGTCTTTTAGTTAACGTCTCCTCTCTGAAAGTGGGGAGAGCCAGGATATCAGGGGCCCAGTATCCCAGCAGCTACAAGGGATACACAGCTGTGGAAAGGTGACAGCTTTCCGTGGAACTGCAGTAATCTGTCTGGTTTATTTTGCTTCCCTCTTGACCAATAGAAAACTTCTCTCACCCCCCCCCCCAATCTCTCTTTGTTCCTTTTCCTCATGATGGTAAGGAATTGCAATAGCTCATATCCTGGATTAGATTGGGGTAGATAAGGACACTTCCTGTCTGCCCAGACTGCTTGGGGACCGACCTAGGCTTGGGACAATGCTACATTAGAATCCCGCTGGATTCCTATACATTGTCAGTTTCATTTCTTAGCTGCAATCAATGAGGCTAAATGCAAAGCTTAAGGGCAGCTAGGTGGCACAGCGGATAGAGCGCTGGCCCTGGAGTCTGGAGGACCTGAGTTCAAATCCAGCCTCAGACACTTTACTAGCTGTGTGACCCTGAATAAGTCACTTCACCCTGTTTGCCTCAGTTTCCTCATCTGTAAAATAAGCTGGAGAAGGAAATGGCACTCCAGTATCTCTGCCAAGAAAACCCCAAATGGAGTCATGAAGAGTCAGATGCGATTGAAACACATCAACAACAACAACAATAACAGCAACAAAAACCCAACGCTTAAATGCACATTCCTCAGGCCCAAGAATTGAGGTCCTCCTGTATTTTCCAAGCTGGGGCATATGTTCATTTTAGTCTCTGAAGATTAGAGCTCTTCTGCTAATTTACCCTTGTCGTATCAAATTTCCTGACTGTTTCTTGCAGCCCTACAGGACTCTTCCCTGGGCCTAGAGTTTTCTCACTTTGCTTACGACACAGTTTGTTTTCAAAGTTATTTGCTTAATATTTTGCTGCTTCTTTGGGAACTAAGCAAGCTCATGCCATGCTTAACCTTGATTGACTCCAGGGCTCTTTCTGGATGTGTATTTAGGTGGTAGAACAAAGCCATTTTCACAAGGGAGGTCATTTCAGTCTGAACATCTTATTTTAGAAATTTCAAGGTGACTTTTTTTAATTTTTAAATTTAATAGTATTATTTTTTCAATTAATAGACATTTATTTTCTCATCTTCTCACCTCCTCTACCCAACTGAACAACAACAAAAAAAATCTGAAGTCCTTGTAACAAATACGTGTAGTCAAACAAAGCAAATTCTCCAGTTGGCCATGTCTGAGAATGGATGCATTGTGGGCCTTTTGCCTCTCTGGTTCATCTCTCTGTGGGCACATCTTTGTGTGTCTGCCTGCCTTCTTCGCCTATGTAGTGGATTTCTGGACATGGAGTCAAAAGACCAGAGTTCAAATGGTGCAGTTTCTGCGTGACCTTTAAAAAGTCACTTTACTTTTGAGCTTGTCCCTTTATCTTCAGAAAATGAGAGTAACACTTGTTCTTCAGATCTCCCAGGGGCGTTATGAGAATCTAATGAGACCATGGATGTCAGTTATTCTGAAAACTGCAAGGTACCGTATGATATAAGCTATTTTTCTGCTGATATTTGGAGAGGGCTCTGACTGTGGTTTCTTATTCTCCCAGGTTCTTTTTAAAATATAGTTGTAGCTAAATTTCTGGGACCAAACCAACAGAGGCAAAATAACTTGTTGTTCCCTGCTGCATCGCTGGCCTTGTTTCACATAATGGCCTAGTGATGTGAATGAAATCAGGGGGCCTTGGAAGGACCATTTTCCTGGTATGTCCTCTCTGTACCAGTCATCTGTGTTTCAAATTTCTTGAGATTCAATCAGTTCCCTGAGACTCCTTCTCAATTTTCAGAAATACCATTGTCCTCCAGAAGAACCTTCAGACTGGGAGGAAAGGTCATAGTCTAGGGTGTTTGTCAGTGGAAAGCAGCATCTTGCAGCCCCTGGAAAGAAGCACAGAGAGGCCAGATGTTTTTTAAAGCATCCCCAAACTCCTACTTTTCCTGTTGGAAGGAAATTCATAGCAAATTCAGCCTCAATATAGGTTTTGTAAGACTTATTTATTTTTCCTAGCGACTTGGTATGACAATTTTCCCTCTGTTTTTCTTTTCTTTTTTGTATTGTTTCTTCTTGAACTTTGTCCAGTTTCTGACATAAGAATCAGAGTTTTATACTCATTGTATCACATCCCACTCGTTTCTCAGTCCCTTGCAATCTGGCTTCTGACCTTAGCTCTCTGAAGTGACCAGCTTCCTCTGAAATACTAAGTCCAGTGACCTTTTTTCTTTCCTCATTCATCTTGACCTCCCTGTGGCTTTTGACATTGCTGCCCACACCTTCCTCCTAGATTCTTTCTGATGGGATGTTTGAAAAAGCTTTTATTTACGTATGTACCGTATGTATTAGGCACTGTGCTAAGTACTGAAGATGCAGATATGACAGAGCTAGTCCCTGCCTTCATGGGGTTTTTATTCTATTGGGGAAAAGAAGGCATAAAGGAGAGTCATAGCTAGGGAAGAGGAAAGTCACAGGGACAGTGAAGGGAGTCAAAGGGCAACCCAATGATAACATCCATTACAGAAGCAATGGTGTTATTGATGTGATGATGGTTCCCAGAGCAAGACAGGGATTGGTTGGGAGCAGGGAAGGGGTAGAGCATGAGATGGGGCTGGTTAGATGTAGTGAGCTTTCACCAGTCACAATGGCCCCAAGGATGGGCCTGCAGACCAAAAAGATTCTCCTTTAACGATATCCCTCTCTCCTAGTTCTTCTCATTCTTGACTGAGTGTTTCTTCTAAATCTCCTGTGTGGGGTCACCATCCATGCCTGCTCCATATCCCTGATTCTCTGACCTGGACCTTCTTATCTTCTCCCTCTCCCTCTCTTGGTGATCTTAGTTCTTACGGCTTTCAGTATCGTCTCTAAACACATCACTTAGAGATCAGTCACTAGCCTTAATCTCTGTCCTGAACCCAAGACTTGCCTGCCTTCTGATAACATCATAACATCACCACCAGCAACCCTGTAGCTGTCTCAAAACATGAACTCATTCTCTTTCCTGTTCCTTTCCCACTCCTCCCTGAGACTTCTCCATTTCTTTGGTGGATCCCACCATCTTTCCCGTTACTCAGATTCTAAAATTTGGAGTTAGCTTCTATTTTTTCCTTCTTCCTCACACGTCCCTAATATATCCAGTCTTTTCCTAAGATTTGTTAATTCTGCCTCTATAAAATCCATCTCCTTGTCTCCCTTCACATGACCCTCATCATCTCTCACCTACAATGCTTTTTAAAAAATATTATTGATATCTTTTTTGTTGTTATTGCTGGATTCTCTGGATATATTCATCCCTCCCCCACAAGCTATCCCTTATAACAAAGAATCAAAAAAGAAAGAGGGGGAAAAAGCAATTCTTCAAAACTAACAATATTTCAACTGGGTCTGAGAGTGTCTGCAATATTCTATACCCATAATTCCTAACCTCTATAAGGAAGACAGGGAGGTATATTTTTCTGTCTTTTCTCCAAGGTTAAACTTGGTTATTAGAATTATAGAGTATTCGAGGTTTTTTTTTTAATTTCCATGTGCATTTTTATAGTCCTCTGTACCTCTGTGTGTATACCAACACATACATGCATGTATGCATACATACATACATATACACACATATACACATACAAATAATTTTCCTGGTTCTACTTGCTTTACTGTGTCACTTCATAGAAGTCTTCTGTGCTTCTGAACGCTTCATGTTTATTTCTTTTTGAAAATAAATTTTATTGGTATCTTTTGTTTTTATATCACCTAAATTTCTTTCTGCTGCTCATCTTCCCAAAGAGCCATTCCCTATAACAAAGAATTTTTTTAAGAGAAAGATTAGAGAATTAGCAAAACTGATTGATACATGGGAAAAAAAAGTTGACAATATATTGTTTTGCACACCGGTGAACCTCCCTCTTTTTCAAAAGAGTTGGGGGAGGTATATTCTCATCTCTCTTCTTTGGGACCAAGGTTTAAAAATTTTTTTACATGTTTGCAGCATGAATTTTAGATTGTTTTGTGGTTCTTTATATTATTATAGTCATTAGGTTTATTGTTTTCTTGGCTCTTCACTTTACATCAGTTCAGGTAAGTCTTAGCATGCTTCTCTATATTCATCATAGTCACTGTTGCCTACAGTTCAGTAATATTCCATTTCATTCACATATCACAATATGTTTAGCCATGCCCCAATGAATGTACATCTACTTTGTTTCCATTTTTTTTTCTTTTAAAGAGTGTTGCTACAACTATGCTGATGCAAATAGGGTCTTTTTTTTTAATCTTCCTTTTTACCTCCTTGGAGTAAATGCGTAGTAGTGGCAGAATCTCTGACTCAAAGGGTATGGGCCTTTTAGTCATTTTTTTAATGTATTTCCAACTTGTTTTGCAGACTAGGTGGAGCAATTCACAACTCTAGCAATGGTGTATTAATGTGTCCTGTCTTTCCACAATCCTCCCAACATAAGTTATTTCTGTCTTTGGTCATCTTTACCAATTTGCTGGATGTGAAGTGAAACCTCAGAGTACTTTAGCGCCATGTGTCCACATGAATAACATGGAGCAAAATTTCATGTGGTTGTTAGTAGTTTGCAATTCTGTTGTTGAGAACTGTTCTTATCATTTGATGGGTGGAGAATGGCTTTGGACTTGAAATTTGCTTTACTTCCCTATGTAATTTGGATATGAGAACCTTAACAGTGATATTTGATGTAAAGATTTTTCCCTTTAAAAAGTTTTCCTTCTTGTCTCAACTGTATTGATATATGTGTGTGTATATGTATGTGTGCATGTGAGCACACACTTGTATGTGCACAAAAGCTTTTCAGTTTCATTGAATTGACATGATCTGTTTGGTTTTCCATGATCTCCTGTATCCCTCATTTGGTTAAGAATTCTTGCCCAATCATAATGTGAAAGGGACCTGATTTAGTTCTCTTCTAATTTTTATTTAATGAGATCACCTTTAATAGTCAGGTTTCCTGTTCATTTTGATCTTATTATGGTATATGGTGCAAGATGTTGGTCTCAATCTAATTTATGTCAAACTTTGTTCCAGTTTTTCCAGCATTTCTTGTTCACTAGCTAGTTTTTCCCTCAGTAATTTATAATGTTAGATTTATCCAACACTATGTTATTGAGTTCAATTGTTTCTGATTCTTCCTTGTCTAGTCTATTTCACTGGTCTACTTTTCTACTTTTTTAAACCACTGCCAGGAAGTTTTACTGATTATTTCTTTATAATTTAACTTGAGGTCCAGGAACGCTATTTGCTTTCGTTTCTGTGTGTTTTGTTTCCATCATTTCCCTTGAGATGCTAAACCTTTTGTTTCTCCAAATGATTTTTGTTATTTGTCTGACTTTACGAGTTATCCCCTTGGTAGTTTGCTATACTACTAAATCTGTAAATTAATTATTTTAATCATATTTGCATGGCCCAGCCATGGCCAATGAAGAACTGTCCATTTATTTAACTGATGCTTTATTGCTTTAAAGACTGTTATGTAATGATATTTATATATGTCTTGAGTTGATCTTGGCAGATTGACTCCCAGATATTTCAAGCATTTTCTGATTATTGTAAATGGAATTTCCTTTTCCATTATTTCTGCCCTGGAATTTGATATTGCTATATAGTAATGCTGACTTTTTATTGATTTATTGCATATCTAAGTACTTTACTGAAGCTAATCATTTTCTCCAATTAGTTGATTCTATAGTTTTCTTTTTTTGTCCCCTTTATTTTCTTGCTATTTTTAAAATTCTGTATTGAGAGAGAGGGAAGAGGGAGCAAGAGGGAAAGAGAGAAAGAGAGAGAGAGAGAGAATGAGAATGAGAATGTTTCCATACACATAGCAGAAGACAAAAAAGAGATTCAATATGAAACTGTGAATCTCCATTTCCTGTTTGCTTTTAAAAAAGGTAAACAATGAAATCTACCTTTTACTTTCAAAACTGTCCTGCTAGTGTGTGCTTCCTTCTGAACTTCCCTCTGTTTTCTTCTGTACATTTAAGTAAGCGCTCTTTACTGTATTCTGCTAGCCCCATGACCCCTCTGGCTCAACCAAGCTGATCCAACAATTCCCACCTGACTTTTTACAACTGCCATCCCCCTCCCCCTCCTTCTCACATGACTTTTTACATTTGGAAAACTTGAAAGACATTAATTTGATCCTTCCTATTTCTATAGTTCTTTAAGGTTTATAGTTGACTCCACTTGAGAGATTATTATAAATAATAATACTGAAGCTGCCTTCACTTCTTGGGATATTGTGAAGAAAGACCTTTGTAAACCATAAATACATTACCTCCATTGGAGTTAACTGTAAACCTTTTTTTAAAAAGCCATAAAAATGGGGATGTCAAATTAATGGCTTTCAAAATGTAAAAAGTCATGGGAGGGGGAGTCGGAGGGAAACGAGCAGTTGTAAAATCATTTTACACATAGATAAGGAGGGGGTGGGGTGGGGGAGACTTGAATTCAACCAACAGCCAGGAAACATTTCTTAAGTGTTCACTATGTGTAAAGGAGACAAAAATGAAATACAGTAAAATAAATACAAATAAAATACAAAGACAAAAATAAAATACAATAAAATTAAAAATCTGTGCCCTTGCAAAGTTTACATTCTGCTAGAGGGGAGAGGGGATGCAGCAGATACACAGATTAGTACAGGGATGGGGAACCTGCGGCCACATGTGGCCCTCGAGGACTCCACTTGAGGACCTAGAGGGCTACACGTGCCTTGAGGCTCAAAGTTCCCCACCCCTGGATTAGTAAATACCAGGTGGTTTAAGGTGAAAGAAGAACACTACCAACTGAGATAGAAGAAACGAAGGAGTGGTCAGTATCACCGAAGCACACTAGAACCCAGGTCATCTGATTTCTGGTGTATTCCTCTTACTATCATGTCCCGGCTACTGGGCTTATTCTGAGTTTTTGTTCTGGACTTGAAAAGAAAAGCAACTTAATGGCTTGAGAAGCATGTTAGTATTTCTTATTAGAAAGAACATTTGATCTTGCTGAAGATGAGACTTAATTGAGGCTTTTGGAATGGCTGCAGTTGGCCCTTCAGCATTTCATCATTCAAGGTGCATGTTTATGTGACACTGGGAGGGCTCCGGTGAGTTGTAATTACTGGGTACAGAGCTCTGAATATATGGCCCCTACTCATGAGGACCTCAACATCTAGTTGGCGAGATAATATGTGTACATGCAAAAAGACACAGAGCCAAGTTCAAATTGCCCCATGTTAAAATCCCATTAATTGGAGGGAGGCTAATCTGAATGAGAGATTTTTTAATGTAGTTTTTGGGTTTCAAGTTCACATGGTAGCTACAACTAGAGTAGCAGAGTATTACCTACGAAGGTCCCTAGGGCACTTACTTTAATGAAAAAAAAAACCAGGAAGCATGGTTTATAATAGGTAGGTTGCTTATTTTTGTGTATATAGGCATTTTTCATGGGCTTGAACCAATGCGACAGTAGTTAGTTTTGAGTAGTTTAAACATTCCCCTGGGACCCCTGTTTATCATGTTATTCTGTTCTCTCTAACAAAGAAAGGTTTCTAAAGCAAAGGTAGACTTGGGCTCACCATCTTTCTTTATGATGACAGTTTCCAGTAAATGCAATCCAAGTAAATGAGGCAGAATGCATTAGCTCTGCAGAGAGGGAGGCTCCTGGAACAATTGACATTAGGAAGGGCAAAAGCCCCATCTGGGCCCGTATGTGGTGTGGCAGGCCAAAGAACCAACCATGTGTAACCCTTGGTTGGGTTAGTAGGAACATGGTCTTCAGAAGGAGGGGAAGTAATAGTCCCTGTCTCTACTACCCCATTTTGACCATAGCTGGAGTATGGAGCTCATTCCTGAGCCCTACATTGCTTTATGAGTCGTACTGACCAGCTGAAGCAAATCTAGAGAAGGGTGACAGAAAGGTGACCCGGAGAGGAGGGAACTAGAAACTGCATCGTTCAAAGATTACTTGAAGGGAGCCAGGGGTATGGGGTTAGTTGACTGAGAGAGGAGAAGGCTTATGTTGGGCTGGAGCTAACCTTGATAATTGTCTCATGCACATGAAGAGTTGTCATATGGGGAAAAAAATTTTTTTGTGCTTGGCCCTGAAGGACAGAACTAGTAGATAGATTTCTACATTTTACATAAGGGAGAACTTGCTAACAGTTGAAGGCATCCACAAAATTGAATTGGACTGCCTCAGGGGTCAAAGAGATAGAGGTCACTGAAGGTGGTCACATGGAGGCTGGATGGTTGCTAGCCAAGAATGTTGTAGAGGGGATACCTATAGGTTTGACTAAATGACCGTGGGGAGCCCTATGGTTTCCGAGATTCTTTGCTTCTCGGGTGAGAGAATGAAGCAGATTGTATTAGGACCAATCCCTGCTCTGGGAGAGCTCACAGTCTGGTGGGGGAAGCAAGACTAACATTCAGCAGTAATATAAGGCCTCTTGAAACAAAATACCCTTCTTCCTGATATGGAGTAATGGGGCCATTGGAGTTTGAATGCTTCACTTTTCCTCTACACAGACTATTTGGGAACGAAACAGCTGCTATCTTTGTGTCTGGCTATGCTTGCCTTGTCTCCTAACGCATGAGAAATTCATATTCCAACCTTTTCATGTACACTCTAAAGAAACTAGTGACTCTCCTGGGTGAGTAAGTAAGCTGGAAGGAAGTTGGGCAGCATCCACAAACCTTCCCCTACCCAGTTTGCTCTTTCCAATTGAGTGGCTTTACCAAAGCAAAGCATATGGGATGGGCTAACACATGTGCCAACCCATGGGGCCATGGAGCAAGGCTTTGCTGCACTCAGCACACAATCATGACATCCTGGGCACCATAAAGTTGGTAGGTCAGGATTCCTAGGGCTAGGCCGCACATACACAGTGGGGCACGCCAACATTTTGGTTTTCAAACTAATCACGTTTAACTTCATCTAACAGTGACAGAGAGCACTTCAGGATAGACTTTCCAATTTCCTGATTGCTGCCCAATTCTGTTCACTGTGGTGAACGTTTATTAAGCAATGACCATGTGTAGACCACTGTTGTATAGACCAGAGTCGCATCATATGTACAATTGACTTAAGGAAAGTCAACTGTATCTGCTGCACAAGAAAGAAGAAAAAAGAAAAGATAGTGGAATAGTGGAAGGGAATTGAGTGTATCTATCATCGCACTAAAAGTTAACTGTATTAATCGAGAGAACAGCAGTTAGTGTGGAGAAGAATCATTAATCTATATTGAAGCCATTTCTATTAGAGATAGATAGATAGAGAGAGAGATGACCTGACTGGGAATAGTCCCCATTGACCTCCAGCATAACTCTCTGACCTAAGGAAATTTGAGCAAACCCTTAGAGGTATTGCGGACACGAAGGCTCACAATGTGAAAAACAGTTTGGACTTAACATTACAGAATAGTTGAGTACCTCATCCTATTTTTCCCTCTGTCAGTACTCAAGGAACCAATGGGACTCCTTGCAGAGAGAAGGAAGGGGAAGAGGAGGAGGAAAAGTAGTAGCAGTCATAATGGTAATAGTAAACATGGCTAACATTTGTATAACACTTTAAGATTTCCTCACAACGGTCGTCTGAGGTAGGTGCTGGTTTTTTTATTTTGTTTTGTTTTTGTTTTTTGCAAGGCAGTTGGGGTTAAGTGAGTTGCCCAGAGTCACACAGCTAGTAAGTGTTATGTGTCTGAGGTCGGATTTGAACTCGGGTCCTCCTGACTCTAGGGCTGGTGCTCTATCCACTGCGCCACCTAGCTGCCCCCACAGGTGCTGTTGTTATCCCCATTTTTATAGATAAAGATACTGAGGCTGAGGATATTAAGTAACTTGTCCAAGATCACAGAGTGAAGTGAACGTATGAGACAGAATTTGAACTCGGCTCTTCCAGGTACCACTTCTAGTACCTTATCCACTTTACCAGTAACTGCCTCTTCATTTGAACAACAATGTCAACAGTCTCTTCTTTGTGGTGAACAGTTCTGCATAATAGAAAAGAATGCTTTCCTCAAAGTGGAATAGGGGCCTCTTCCCTTGGATGGCTCTTAATCTAGTCCTGTCAGGGTTTAAAGAAGACTGTTTTTTGTTTGTTTGGTTTTTTTTGCTTTATGGTGAGGCGATCGGGGTTAAGTGACTTGCCCAGAGTCACACAGCTAGTAAGGGTGAAGTGTCTAAGGCCAGATTTAAACTCAGGTCCACCTGACTCCAAGGCCAGAGCTCTGTCCACTGTGCCACCTAGCTGCCCCTAAAGGGCACTGTCTTTAGATGGACTGCTAGCCCAGTCACTTCAGGTGAATGAGGAAGGTGGATGTCTTAACAAACCGAGAATGATTCCTTGTTCTAAGTTGTGGTTACTAGTCTTCATCTCCTTCTTTCTAAAAGGCCTTGTTGTTCTCCACATATCACTCTCTCTTTTAGGAGTCTGAAAAGAGTTCTTTAGACCGGAGCAAAATAGCATTCTTCGTATTTCACATATGCTTTTACTTATGCAATGTTTTCAATATGTTTCCATGGTCAGTTGGCGCCATCTCATTTTTCCTGCTGAGAGTGAGTCTAGGATCTCTTCGTCATCATAACCCCAGCCAGCTGATTCATTTTTGCTTTTGCTGCCACATCTGTTAAGAGAATTGGCCTGAGTTGGCTAGAAAGGCCAGGCAGTGTGTGATCATCTTACTTCCCTGGATCATCTCTTGCCTTGGGGGTGGGGTGGGGCGTCAAGCAGGAAGAAGCAGCAGTTTTGTGGGTGCTCTAATCTCATGCTTATCAAGGCAACAAGCATTTAGTGAGTGCCTCCTGCATGCTGGACACTTCTCTAAGTGTTGGGAAGCCCCTTTTGAAGAGTACTTTTCCTCTCTAATTCTCAGAATTATTGTGGTGCGACAGAGTGCCTGACTAAAGTCAGGATTATCTGGATGAATCCAGCCTCAAGCCCTCATTAGCTGTGTGACCCTGAACAAATCACTTTTTTTTTGTTTTTTAACTTTTTTATTTTTCAACTAAGTGTCCTTGACTTGCCTCCTTTTCACTATATATTTCAAAATGGATAGATAATTTGCTAAGCCAAATAATCATTTTTTGAAAGAAAATGAAAAAGAAATGACTAATAAATAGTTTTAGAAAGTTCTCTCCACAGTTTAGAGAACAAACGACGAGAGGAATATCATCAGAAACTTTACTTTTCAAATTGGAAAAACCATTAAAAACGTAAGAGTCGAAGTCGCCAGAATTAAACTCTAAAACCACAGAGGCTGGTTTAAACTCTAGAATGCTGGGTATTGCAAAACCGCTTCTCACAGAATTCCTCAGTTGCCTGCTGAAACCATCAAGTCACAGCAGCCTCCAGACAAAAACCTGATGATGTGGTCACACTGCTGATTTTGCACCTCCGTGCCTCTCCCGGTCCCTTGGATGGAAACATTCTGATCCCTTTGCTCATGCTGGGGAAATTGCTTTCCTCTTGTCTTCATGCTTCTGCAAGAGAGAGGGACTACCACCCAGTGTCCAGAGTAGGTGTGCTTCATGGCAATTTTTGATCCTTTGAATCAAAATCACAACTTTGGAAGCATTGGCTTATCGCCACATACTGGCCCCATATTGATGTGCTGGGTCATTTCATTTTCATTTTACATCCTCTTCCCAGGTTTCCGGATATCCTTTATAGTTTTTGCTTAGTGCTTGATTTTCAATTTCAAAAGGAAGAAATACAAATGTAGCAGGAAATTTAAAAAAAAATTGAATCATGGAATGATAGAGACAGAGAAACCCTTAGAGATCATCTAATGTAACTCCCCTATTTTACAGACATATTATATGTTATACATTTATATATATATATATATATATACACATACAAATGTATATATGGTACTTTTATACATATACACACAGATACATATATGTGTGTGTGTGTGTGTGTGTATAAATATATATATATATATATATATATATATATAAAATACATTTTATAGGAGGGGCTCAGAATTGCCCTTCCCAATTACCATGACTATATGGGTGCCTTGGGGCCTGCTTAGGGCCTTGTACAGTGAGATGACAAAGAATCTTCTAACTGGTTACTGATCTGGAGGAGCTGATGACTCAGCAGAGGTAAAAAAAAAAGGGGGGGGTCCAACCCACTCCTTAACCCAGCCACTCTCTTCCCTTTGGGCTCAGAGGAAGAGAGAACCAATTTAAGCCACTTCTCACATGGGCTTGTGGGATAGGTTGACTGGAACTAGTCTTAGAGAGGTCAAAGGAGTTAGCCAAGGTCACACAGCCAGTGCTAGAATCCTCATTTCCTAACTTCTTTTCTAAAAGAAAGGAAGGAAACATTTCTTGAGCACCTACTATGTGCCAGGCACAGTGCTAAGCATTTTACAAATATCTCATTTTTTCCTCACAAGTTTTGGAGGTAAGTGTTATTATTATCTCCATTTTACAGTTGAGGAAACTGAGGCATAAGAAGTTAAGTGGCTTGCCCGTGGTCACAAAGCTAATAAATACCTGAAACCAGATTGGAATTCTTTCTGAGTTCAGCTCTAGCCTTCTACATACTTTGCCACCTAGCTGCCTCTAGAGCTCTTGATAGTTATCCACGTGGTTTTAGACTTTGGGGAAAAGCCAATCAATAGAAGTTGCCAATCCAAGGTAGTTGGATAAATTAACCTCATCTCACAAGTAAAAGCAGGAAGATTTCCCTGAATAAAGGCTCTCTTGGCCCTCACCCAGGTGAACAGATTTGATCTGTTGTATGTGGGTTGTATTTACTTACGTGTGTACATGTTTCCCCCATTAAAATGTCCTTGAGAGCAGGTATTATATTGTTTTGGCTATCTAACCCCCATGTCTAACACATAGTAGGCACTTAATAAATGCTTGTTGATTGACCAACAGACTATTGCCATAATAATTCATGAGAGCAATTTACCATAAGACTTGGCTATAAGAGCTACCAAAAAGAGTACCTGAAACTGTATTTAGCTTTCAGAAAGCATAGACGGGCAAGGAGGACTTTCCATCAACCTCAGTGGAGTTCAACTTTTTGCCATGGCCAAGTCACTGTTACATACAAGAGGATCTTCCTCCTTGAAATAAAAGTGAAAAAGCTTGGACAGCATGTCTCCGTTCCTCAGATGATAAGGAAGAATGGTGTTTTCCTTTTTAAAAAATCAAAGGGCTCAAAGGTTTATTTGTTTGTTTGTCTTTCAACAAAAAAGGAGAAACAGATATAAAGAGACAGAAGAGAATCCTGGCCTTTCCTAAGAGCATTTAAAGAAGATGAGGCACTGATTATTTGATGTTAAATGACAGGTATGGTGGATAACGCAAGCACGTCTCATCCAGGGTAGAGGAAGAAATAGATGTGTTGTTGGCATGAGAGGAAGAAGGAATATAGAAGGAATAAATAGATGAATCTGTTCAGGAAAATTCCAGTTTTTCAAAGTCAGCATAGCCACAGTTCACTCATTTTCTTGCCCCGAAAGCTATCCCTCTTTCCGTCGAGGGCACTCACTTAATTATACTCCTATACCATCTCTTGAATTCATTCCTTCTGTCCTCTTGTATGTGGCCACCCCCTAGTTCCAGCCCTCATCATCTCACCTGGACTATTGCAGTGGCCTCCTAATTGGTCTTTCTGCCATTAGTCCACTGTCCCTCTGATCCTTGGGGTATACAATGCCCCTGCCCATCCATCCACAGTGATGTTAACTAGCAAAGGGATATTTCAAAAGCGCGCATCTGACCCCATCATTCCCCTGCTCAAAAAGTTCCAATGACTTTGTATCATCTCTAGGATAAAATGTACACTCCTTTGTCACTTAAAGCCCTTCGGTGACTGACTCTCCAGCCTTTCCAGACTTAATACATATTACTTTACTTTAACCATTCAACATTCCAACCAAACGGGCTAAATTGTTTGACAACTCTTCTCTGGCTTCTGTAGCTTAGTGTGGGCTGCCCCTCTGCCTGGAATGCACTTCCTCCTTATCTCTGCCTCTTAGAATCTCGAACTTCCTTCAAAGCTCAGCTCAAGTACCACCTGCTACGTGAGGCCTTTCCTGATCCTCCTTCCCCCAACACCTAGCATTTACTCCACTAATAGTACCTCCCCCCAATTAAATTGCATTCAATTTTCATATATTTCATATTTACTTTTCTGCATACATGATGCAGAAATAATACGTAAATGTGAGACCAGGTACCATTTCATTTTTTATTTCATGTTTTGAATAAATAGTCTGAATGGGCCAAGTATCAGTTTCACATATACTTGAACACAGATGATCCAGATGAATTAAGGATGGTATCTATGGGCCATTTGTATAGAGGCAAACTTGTCTACAAGTGATCATTTGGGTTCTGCCATATTTGCAGGGAGAGCCATTCCTAGGGCAAATGCCCAGTTGCCTCTGGTTTGTCATAAAGAAAATAAATATAGCTGAGACCTGTTAGAAGATATTTGTGAGATAGGCTTTGAGAATTCTATGTTGAGCTGTTGACTTTGAAAGGGGGACAGAGGCAGTCATTCCAACTGTCATTTGGCCAAGGGGGTAGTTTAAGCCGCTTAACTGAGATGATAGCTAGTGGCCCTGATGGTTTGGAATGGCATTCAGTTGTTCTCTGATTATTTTTGGCAATATTGTTATTTGTGTATATATCATATCCTTTTAGTAGTTTGGGAACTCCTAGAGTTAATGTTTTATTGAATTATTTTTTAAGTTTTCCCTAGGTAAGAGGCAGTGTGGCATAATGAATTGAGTGTTGGCCTTGAAGCCAGGAAGACTTGGATTCGTGTTTCACCTTTGACACATACTGGCTGTGGGATTCTGGGCAAGTCACTTAAGCTCTTAATATTTTTAGCAGCTCTCTTAGAGTATACAGGGTGCCCGCCAAGTCTTAGTGCAGTTTTATTGTACTAAGACCTTCGGGGCACACTGGACATTGCAGAGAAGGTGCTGACATGCATCAATACTTCCTAACAGTGTTTGCAAATAGTAGTTGTTTAAAATAAGTGCTGAAATAGCCTTTGGACAGAGTTTCTGTGACTATTCACAGTAGCCAATCTGTTAACAGTAGATTCCCCATGTAAGCTGGAATTTAAAGTGATTAGTAGCAGTATAAAATATTTCCCTCTGGCAGCTAGGTGGCAAAGTGGATAGAGCATTGGGCCTAGAGTCAGGAAGACCTGAGTCCAAATCAGGCCAGAGATATTTATTAGTTGTGTGACCCTAGGCAAGTTACCTCACCCTATTTGCCTCAGTTTCCTTATCTGTAAAACAAACTAGTGAAGGAGATGGCAAACCACTCCAGTACCTTTACCAAGAAAACCCCAAATGGGATCAAAAAGAGTCAGAAACGACTTAAAATATGACTCAACATGGGGCAGGTAGGTGGCACAGTAGATAGAGCTCTGGCCTTGGAGTCAGGAGGACCTGAGTTCAAATCCAGTCTCAGACACATGACACTTCCTAGCTGTGTGACCCTGGGCAAATCACTTAACCCCGAATGCCTCACCAAAAAACAAAAAACAACTCAACAACAAAGTATTTTCCTACTGTCATTGATCTGATGATTTTAATTCCTACTTGAAGTTAAAATACAGGCCATGAAACAGTTGCTTGTCTGCCTCTAATGAAAAAAAGAACTACGGTCCTCTCTTTCAAGTTCCTTCCCTTCCCAGGTCCGAAGCTTACATTGGGAGACAATACCGTCTGTCCTGAGCCTTCTTCCCTTTTCCCAGAGCTCAGGTAAACCCTGTTGCCCAATTGCTTTGCCGGCTTATTGGCTGGTGTCAGAAGGGGCCCTGGAGAACTCCTGTTCTCTGGATCCCAGTGCACATTACTGGTGGTTTAAAGAGCTCCTGATTATGTTCAAGTCAGCACTATAAGTTATTGGCTTTTCAAATTACTTGGGAAACAGTCTTGAGGCAAAAGCGTCATCATATCTTGAGGTTATCAAGGGGTATCAGCTTTACCACCGCCACGCTGATTTAATTGGCCCAGTAAGCGTGCCCCAGGTCTTTGGGATTGTAATTAAAGTTGTGGGGCCTGGGGAAAAAACAACCACCACCACCACAAACCTCCATGTTATTATTTGTTTTTTTTTTCTAAAATAAACTCTCCTAGCTTACCAAACGTTTGGGTCTAATTGGAAACTAATTAAAGTTACTGGATTCTGTTTTAAAATCTGCCCACTGAGCCAAAGCAGCCAGGCAAGAGACAGCATAGTTTTAAAGTGACAGTTCTAAAAATACCTTCCATCCTGCTACCCAAGCCAACCAAGCCCCTCTGATTAAGGCATTGATTTATCTTCAAAGGAAATGATGGCCTGCCTTCTTCACTGTGGTCCTGCTACCAGCACTCACTCTAATTTAGCTGTAAGAAATGATTTGTTTATTGAACTGAATGACCCTTTGCCATTCACTCACCAGATGTGGAGTCTTACCATTGAGCTCTGGGAAGAGACCCTATCAGGAAAAGACCTGTGGCAGAGTCCAAGGTCCAGAAAAGTGAAGGCTCAGAATTTGGGCAGGGCCCATCTGGATATTGGCACTCACCTTTTTGCAGATGGGCAGTTCTCCCTATATAGGCAGTGGCATTTGAGTGTGAGAAGTCCCTAGAAATATTGCTATCACTTGACTTTTCGTTTTATGGGCCTTTTAACCAGTCAACAAGTATTAAGTACCTAGTGTGTACTTGTTGACGAGGATGCAAAGGCAGAAGGGTCCTTACCCTTACGGAGCTTACATTGCTTCCTCATCTGTCTTCTGATTTATGATTTCTGGCCCTTTGACGACTCATTTACTTTATTTCCCATAAGGTGGAAATAATGGGTAGAATTATATTATTTGTATAATACTATAATTTATATAATATTATAAATTATTATTTGCACAATAATATAACACAATATTTAATAATGTAATTGGGGCAGATAGGTGGTATAGTGGGTGGAGGGGCTAGGCCTGGAGTCAGGAAGACTTGAGTTCAAATCTGGCATCAGACACTCATTAGCTGTGTGACCCTGGGCAAGTCACTTAACCTCTGTCTGCTTCAGTTTCCTCATCTGTAAAATGGGGATAGTAATAGCACCTACCCCGCCCCCCCCAGGGCTGTTGTGAGAATCAAATGAGGTATATTTGTAGGAATAACATAGTGCTATCCTTAGCATAGTGCCTGGCACATAGTAGGCCCTTAATAAATTCTTATTTCCTTCCTTTCTGTTTACTTTGCAGTATGCTGCATGTTCACATATGTCTTCTTGTGCATCTATTGTAAGGTTTATTTTGGTCCTTTAATTCCTAACCAGGATTCTTTGTTCATTATCAATTACTTTTCCTCATACGATCAGAGTTACTGTATATTCCATTCTTCAGGCTGTGCTTTCTTTTTTTCCCCTTGAATGATTATAAAAGTCTTTCCTGATTTCCTTGTACTTCTCATTCATTTCTATTTTAATTTATGTCATAGTATTTCATTACATTACTGGACCATGATTTCTTGATTTCTGTAACTATTTCCTTATTATTGGCCATTTAGGGATACTTCTAGCTTTTGACCTGCACATAATGTTGGATATTTATTTTTGTGGATTTGCCTTCCAAATTCTATTTGGTTGGTGCTCCTGAAATATGAGATAGTAGAATGAATTTAACCTCTATGCACCTTAAATTTCCTATAATGGTCCCACTATATTTATTTCATAGGGCTGTTGTGATGTTCAAATGAAATATGTAGGTGAACACACTTTATGAGAGTAATATAAGCTGCAATTATTATTCAGACAATTTTGCATTCAAGGATGTATGGTGAGAAGGCAGCTAGAAGCTTAATGGGACTTAATGGGTGCATAGTGGTGTGGTTAGAATTCATGAATTCAAATCTTGGCCCTGCTACTCACTGTTTGCATTATTTGGAGACAAGTCATTCCCTCTCTTTTGGGCCTCAGTTTCCTCCTCTGGGAAATGGATCATTGGACAGCTCTAAAATCCCAGCTGTGATTTTGTTAGTGTCCACTCAGTGTCTAACAATGTGCTAATTGTTGTGAGAGATACAGGAAAGAGCTATAAGACGATATTCCTTACTTTGGGAAAATTCATAGTCTAGATGGGGGCTAAGAATTATATTTATGAAGAATGTCATGTATAATACAAGATTACATAAAATGGTATAATACTGAACCCAGGCTTTACAGACTCAGAGAAGAGCAAGATCAGTGGTGGTCAAGGTAAGGAAAAGCTTCCTGGACCAAGAAGGGCATGGGCTGACCCTTAATTATTTTCGTTGTTGTTCAGCTGTTCAGTCATGCCTGACTCTTTGTGGACCATAGCATACCAATGCTGTTTGTCCATGGGCTTTTTCAGGCTAAGATGCTAGAGTGGTTTGTCATTTCCTCCTCCAATAAGTTAACCTTGATAACAATTACATTTATATGGCACATTCAAGTTTTCAAAACATTTTATGTTTATTATCTATTTGAGCCTTATAATATCCCTATGAAACAGGTACTACAGAAATCATCCCCATTTTATAAATCAGGAGACTGAAGCTCAGACAGCTGTTACTTACTTACGTGAGGTCACAGAGCTTCCTTGTGTCAGATGTAGGATTCAAACTCAGGTCTGCCCATTTTTAGGACACACATTCTTTTTCACTGCACCAAAACCTCTTTGCATGCTTCAGAGAGTGGAAATGATTTGGTAACATATGTGTAGGTGGATAAGGGTTGGGGCGGGGAAATGGTATCAGTGTTGTGGTATTTTAGCTGGAGAGAGAAACATGACCCTTGAAGGGGTGGAGGCAGGAATCAGCATGGGGTAAACAGGGTCTGCTGTGGAATGGAGGGCATGTACATTAAGAATTTGTCGCCCCAAATCTCAAAGTGGACAAACTGGAAATGATCATAGTGTCAACCAGCAGCCCAAGCATTTCATATAGATAGTATTTCCCTAACAAAAGTCAGTCCACCATAAACCATGGCTGCAGGACCTCATGCTTTGTTTAAGGGAGCTATACCTTGCTTAGAGTAGCCAGATGACTTCAGTACAGATGCCAACATTGAAGCTAAGAAAATCAATTCATCCGGAACACAAGCAGATGGAGCTTTCAGTGCGTTGGTTATTTTTGCTTCTCGTGTTTCCATATTTGTAAGCTTCATAGAGTACTGGTTTTAAAGTATTTGCAATTATTTTTTTTAACTTGGGGTCTCCTTAGATCCTTGTTCTATGATCTGGAAGTTTAACGTATCTTGGGCACATTGGTTTTTATTGGCAGTCTTGGACTTGAAAATAGGCTGTGTGGCAAAAATTCACTGAAGTTGGTTGTATGGAACTTATATGTAATTTCCTGTAGAAACCATGATTAGCTTCCTAGGCCAACCTCCCTACCATCCCCCCCCCCAAAAAGCACCTATTCAGAGCATAGTTTAGTTGAAATGTTACACTAATAGAATGATAGGATATGGAACTGGATTAGGTACAATGTGTACCTACCATGAATAACGTTTCTGTGGAAAATGTGGTTTTATTCTGCTTGGAATACTAGGAGTACATCTTCCCTAAATTCTGTGGAAAATGCAGGAAATAGCACCCCCCCCCCTTCTTGCCCCTGGCAGTAGGAGTTGAGACTCTCCCAATGGCCCAAAGGGCGAGGACCCCAGGATGAAAAAGGGAGGGGAGTTTGGGTGAGGGTTCTAGTGTGGAGGCAGCATCGAGTGAAAATGGCTCTTTGGTAATTGGGTCCTCTTATGTCGAGAACTGCCTGAATTCTTATTTTAATCTAATTTCTCAAATCTTGTTGTCACAGCAACCGAGAACATAACTGGTAAGCATTGTCTCTTCCCTCAGCACCTTCTGTGCCAGTCAGAGTTCAGATTGGGCTTCATTATCTAATCTAATAGCGTGCCTGAACCCAAATGGCAAGGTTCTTAATAATGTGACATTTCTATATTCTGTATTCACTGAAAGACTTTGGGGAAAAAAATGTTTTGCACAGACAAGGTTACTGTCTTTCTTGGTTTAAATACTGGAAAAAATAGGTTTTTCCTTTTGATTTCCAGTTGCCTATTTAGTCGTACATAAATTATAGTTACTAAGCCTGTAGTAGAGGAGTTTTTGAATATGGAACTAGGAAAGACATTAGTTTTCTGTCTTTTTTCCATCTTCCTTCCTTTTCTTCTTTTCTTCCTGCACTTTAAAAGCATTTTAAAGTATAACAAGTATCATTGATGCCTTTTATTTTTATGATATTGTCATTTCTGTTTAACCTTCATTCCCTAAGCCCCCAGTTAAACACAGATCAGGTGAACAACCCAATAGTGTTGTCAGCGTACTGTACCTGTAGTCCCCCACCTTCATACTGAAGGATCCAGGTGTGTAGTTTGGTCCAAATTAGTGCAAATAATGAAGACCCCAAAGTGGTCCCATTATTCGAATTCACATTGACTATTTCCTTTGGGTTGGAACCAATCACCATATTTTATATAATTATAAATTTGAATTGTGGCAATTTGAATACATGGGACCACTTTAAGAAGATTCGTTTTTTCTTACTAATCAAGACCTAGCCAGTATTTTCCTCTTCTTTTCTCTGAGGCCAAGATGGGCTATGATACTTACTCTCTTCTCTCCCATTTTTTGGTCGTAGTGGTAGTGTTGATATTGGTCTGGGCCTCTGATTTCCCTGGGGAAACCCCTTCTCCCAATTCAGATTAGCTGCTGTTCTTTAATTTATAATCTTAGAGACTTAGAGACTTGCCTAGAACAGAGAAGTTAAGCGACTTGCTCAGTGACACACAGCCAGCGTGTGTCACAAGCAGGATGTGAACCCAAGTCTTCTTGGGCCATTGTTAGTTATTGTCTATGCCATGGTTCTCTATCCTTTAGAACTGCTAGGAAATAATTTTGTGTGTAGTCACCTTTTTTTTTTTTTGCTTTTTGTCATACTTTGTATATGGGAATGCTATTTTTATCTGGGGTTTAAGAAAAAAATAAAGACTTCTAGGAGAAAAACTATATTTAAGCGTGTGGACAATTTCATTCCCTCTTCTTTGCCCCCTTCATTTGGGTTCCCATTCTGCTTGTCTTGCCACCCTTACTTGTCCTAAAGTAGAGCTAGACCTCCATTTTCCTCCATCTCAAAAGTGCCTTAGCAACTCTCTGGTTCCCCTGAGAGTTATGGGGAAAATAATCTGTTGTTATCTTCGGCACTGTGGAAGAATGGAACAAAGACAACCCAGGAAGAAAAGTAGCAGGATAATTGTAAATCTTCGACACATCTCAGGGCACTTGCCCCCTGCCTGTCCAGGATCAAACAAGCCACAGAGGAGAGAGGGATGCCATGATTCATGGTGACACCAGCTCCCCCTTCCTAGATGATCAAGGTGGAAATAACCATTCCAGAAGTTGGAGACAGTGGAAAGGAAGAGACCATTTTGAGCAGAGTTCCTGAAGCAAATTCGTTAGAATTGTTAGAACTCCCCAGGGGACCTGGCCCTCTGAATTTCCACCCGCAAGTTCTGAAACTGATGGAGGCTCTGAGGCAGACCCAGCATGGCGATTGGATTCGCCACACATGAAAAGACAGAAAGCACCCTTACCTGCTGAGAGTGCCAGAGGGCTCCTGGTATTCAATGACCTCAGTGGAGATTTGGCACTTACGCACAAGGAAGGAACAAATAGAAGCTGAACTCTTTTTCTTGCTGTGAAATTTTTAAAAATGATTTAATATTTGGACTTTCAAATCGGTCATTAGGGTAGACTAATTGGACCTGCTTATTTGGAAAAGAATAAGACAATAGTGCTATTGTCCCTGGTTTTTTTTTAATGACTAGGCTCATTATAGCTCAGTAATCAAGGCAAAGTTTTCAGTCTGGGCAAAAACTATGGACCTGACGTGGATGAATTCCACACGCGGTTTATCAAGGTTGGTGCTTTGAATTCAGGGCTTTCTTTCTCTGCCAACAAAGCTATTGAAAGCCTTTTATTCTTCAAAAGTGGGAAGCATATTACTGAATTCCCTCTTTGATGTTTAATTTACACTGTGTCAAAGGTGGAGATCAAACTATAGCTCTTTCATATTTGAGGGGAGAAGGGAGCGTGGGGGAAGAACTCTGAAATCCTCCATTGATCATCCAGTCCATTTATATACCTACCACAGAGTTAGCCCTTCCCCCGTGGTAAGCAGTGCTGAGCATTCATTTGGGCTACAGTTGTCTCCTTAACTGGAATACTGATCCAATGAACTAACTATCGTAGTGACCCAGTCACAAAAAGCCCAGAGTTGGCAGGGACTCTCGAGGCCATGTAGTCCAATCTGAATGTAGCTGATGGCACTGCAGTGGATGGAGCACTGGGCCTGGAGTCAGGAAGACCTGAGTTCAAGTCTGGCCTCCAACACTTATTAGCTGTGTGACCCTGAGCAAGTCACTGCACTCTGTTTGCCTCAGTTTTCTCATCCGAAAAATGAGCTGGAGAAGGAAATGACAAACCGCTCCGGGATCTTTTTCCAAGAAAACCTCAAATGGGGTCACAAAGAGTCAGATATGACTGAAACAATTCAACAACAATAACAACAACTTCAGTACTTGAAATAACCTGTGTATTCATCAGTATGAGTACTCCTCCCCTGATAGAAATTGTGACCCCTGAACTAAGGACTCCTAGTCCTTAGTAGATATTTTTCATGAGTTACCCATCACCTGGTGGCCACCCTTACTGTGATGACTGTCTCTCAAGTTGGCCACCTGTCTCACAGGCTTGTTGGGAGGAAAACACTTTGTATTTTAAGGAAAACATCAAGGGATGATAGAAAGTGTGATTTTCTGATTGTTGTTTCTTGCTCTAGACTGGACGACAGAAACTCAGTCTCTTGATGGGCCCACCCTTCGAACCTTCCCAGCTTGGTAGGAGCTGCCAGGCGTTGGTTTTTGCTGGCCCAGTCTTACAGATCCCAGGGGCAGCACCGCATCTCAAGGAGGGGTTGGAGTAGGACTGAAGGGGAGAACATTTGAATTGAGGTGAGACATATTGTGAATCTGCTATCAGTTTTGCTTCAAATTTATTTTTTTCTTGCCTGAGATAATGGGTGGGAATGTGCTATTCCAGTAGGGAGAGGAGGGGACCTTTTGTGAACAGAAGCTCAGAAGGATATGATGGAACAAAAAGATAAAAAGATCTTTGGGCATTTCTCCAAGCAGACAACGTTATACAGTGCCAATGGAAAGTAATAATTTGCTTCACGGTTATTCATTGCTCGTATGCATTTTAACACAGATAACCAATCACTCTTAACAGTTGTCACACCAGTGATTTAGCCAGTCTTTTGCATTTTCATTTATTTATGTTTGTGCTATGTCTGAAATACTAGTAGACCAGGAAAGATGTGATAGCAAATGAGATACCAACTGCTGAGGATTTTATAGTAATACTCCTGCCAACAGGACTTGTGTACACATCTAGCAGTTGATCAATTCTGGGCCCAGCTCATTGACCATGGGAGGCAAAGGGGATACTTGGTAAAAGTGGTGTTGGATGTAACTGTACTGGGCTTGGTTGGTGGGTGAGTTTGGGATTTGAGTTGAACGATTTACATGATGAACTTGGAGAGGGTGGATGGTTGAAGCAGGTAGGCCAAGGACAAGCCTATTGTGATAATCTAGGTGAGAGGTGATGAAGGTCTGAACCTTGGGGGGTCTTTGTGTGAATGAAAAGATGTGAATGAGGTAGAAACAACAAGGTTTGACAACTGATGGGCTGTGCTGGGTAAGAGTCAGGAGGTGAGGATGATTCTGAAGTTTCAAACCTTAGGGACTAGAAAGGACGATGGTACCTCTGACAGTAATAAGGAGACTGGGAAAAGGGTGAGTTTGGTGGAAAGGGGGAAAGATGCTCAGTTAGTAATGCCTACAGCACCCCTTGTTGGAAATATCCCATAGGCACTTGGTGATATGGCTGAAGCTCGGGAGAGAGAGACTGGGACTGAATATATAGAGGTTTTTTTCATTTAATTTTTAACTTTCTTTTTTCCTCAATTACAAACATTTTTAACATTTTTTAAAAAATTTTGAGTTCCGTGTTCTCTCCTTCCTTTCCTGTCCTTTCCCCTCCTTGAGAAGGCAGACAATTTAATATAGATTATACATGGACGGTCTGGATATATAGATTATGAGTCTTCTGCATAGTCATAATAAATAAACCCTTGGGAGCTGATCAGATCCCCAAGTGAGAGAGTGTAGAGAGAAAAGAGAAGAGGGCCCAGGACAGAGCCTTGGGGTACGCTGTGTCACGCAGGTCATGAAGATCCAGCAAAGGTGACTAAGAAGGAATGGTCCGAGAGGTTTGAGTTGAACCTAAAATGAGCAATGGCATGAAATCCTCGTGACATTCCTTAACATAGCTTCTGTGGTTGTCATTTGCTGAGTGTACTGTGACCCGCTTGCCAGGAGAGATGTAAAACACACCATCAAGGATTTGGACGACTGAGAAGGGAGGGACGTTGGCTGTGTAACAACAGTGAGGCATAGCAGAGGCGTTGGTAGCCACAAAATGTTCTGAGCTCCTGTGGCAGGTATCGCATGTTGCATAGCTACTCTACGGATGATTTATGGAAGAACATGGACAATGAGAGGCCAGAGATAGGCTGTGGTCTGCTGTCATGGATGGAATACCCACAGTGAGCAAATCAGATCACCTTCAATATTAAAGTCTGGAGTGTTTCCGCGTGATTATTTCACAGAATGCCAGACTTGGAAGGACCTCATTGGTTATCTAGGCCTGACCTCTCATTTGATAGGTGGAGAAACTGAGTCTGAGACAAAAGGAGATGCCTCTTTGCTTAGGGGCACTTCGCAAATTTGCTCCAGGCTAATAGCTGGGATGTGGCTATTCTGACTTCCAGCCTTTCCCCCCCCCCGAACAGTGTTACCTTTCCATTCTAAAAGCACATACCAGAAGCCACAACTAGCTCACCCTTTTACGAAACAGATAATTCACAATTGCCACGTAAGGCAATTGCCTTGCCATGTAAAACAGAGTCTCTTGGGGCTGTTCAATGTGAACAGACAGCAAGAGAAAGCAGTTTCTAGGAGCACTTTGGAGCTACCACCAGTCTTGGAAAGTACAATTGCTCTCAGTGGCCTTCAGTCATCACTGGCCTGCTGCAGTCGAAGAGAGGGGTGAAGAGGTAATCTTTCAGAGAAGCAAAGTGCTCCCCGGACCATTCCCAGTTCACGAATGGAAGGCTCAAGCATCCTTTGGGCCATGGCTGCAGATTGACATGATGGAGCTGCTGCAATCCATTTTCTCAATGATCCGTGTGCGATATAGTGAAAATGTTAAGCAGAATGAAGAATAAATCACAAAGGCATCTGAACAGTGCCCAGTAAGGTGCCAGCTGTCACATGAAATTGCAGCTTTTCTCCTCCATTTGCTTTTGTTCTCTTTCAAAAGAGGGAAACAACTCCCCAAAAAGATGTTAGCCTTTCACCATCTTTTCAACAAGCATTGGTTAAGCACTTATTGTGTGCCAGGCACTGTGCTTGGTGTTAGAGATACAGAGGAAAGCCAAATGGTCCCTACTCCAAAAGAGCTTGCATTCTATTGAAGGGAAATGGCACGGACCCAAACGATTAACAATAAAATTCATACAAAATAATCATAGTAGAGAAAGAGAACCAGTAACAATTTCAGGAATTCTTCCCCATTTTATGTGTCCTGGACCCCTTTGGCAGGCAGAGTGGTTATGTCCATGGACCCTTTCGCAGACTCATATTTTTAAATGTAGAAACTAGAATATATATAATTACAGAAAAAACAAAAGGTCAGTGAAAATAAAAGGTATCCATGGTTCTCTAAGGGATCCACAGAGCAGGTTAAGATTCCCTGAGTTTTTCAGATGAGGATAGGTCTAGTATAGAAGGTGGCGCTTGGACCTCTGAGCGAGGTCAGGAGGAGAATGTCATGTAGGCATGGGGGCTGGTCCCAATTGTGATATGAAGCTCTTACATTGCCCTTCCTCAGTTCAGAAACTTTCTGTGGTGCCTCACGATGTACTCACTAGAGTCTGAATTCCTTTCCCCTGTCACTCATTGCCTTCCATCCTCTGCCACCATCCTTCCCTTTTGGACTTCTATCATACTCTTCTCCCTCACATATTCTATACTCTGAATCTGGATTGTTTGACATGAACACTGCCTACCCCCCACCCCCTGCCTCCACTCCCCACCTATATTATGCTTCCGTGTTAAATACCTTCTCTCATGAAATTTCCTATATCTGGAATTCTCCATCATACCCCACAACTCTCTTAGTAAGGCCTCCTATTCAAAAATGTCATTCACTCACCAACTGGAGGGTCATTTGTGTTAGCCTGGTCCTCCATCAAATGTAGATTTCATCCAAGCTGGGACTCAGGATGGGCTGGAATGGAGAAGACTGAACCTGGAAGCCCATAAAGGCATATGGGCAAAAGTCAGGGGTCAGAACATGAGATTGTGGATATGAATGTGTTTTTATAGTGAGTAGACCGAGTTGATATGGCACAAGATGTATCCAAGGAGGTGAAGCAAAGGCCATGCAGTATATGAGTACCATTAACCAGGTTCCAAATAGATTCAGGACATCTGTCTAGCAGGGGTGAGTCAGTGAGCTGGAGACATAAAGTCGCTTGTTTTTCCCCTTCCTGTGACCTTGATTGGTCTGAGAGTCTGGGAGGGAGCTGAGCCTACAGTATAAGTAGCTTCAGGTACTGAGGTTAGAGGACTAAGGGCTAGAGACCGTGGCAAGCCTTTAGGGATACTCCCTGGGGTGGTGAAATCATGATGTCAACAACTTTAATCAAATTGCTTCCTTTCTATATCCTCTCTGAGTTCTACTATACTGAAAGAATGTGAATTCATATTTTGTCAGTAAGGAATGGAGAGACTGGTTGATTTTGGAGTATGGCACACTTCAGGGGAAGGGAAGTCAGTGGGGGCCTGAGTGGTGCCATATGAAGGTGGCACTGGGAATGGTTTTGGGTGCCACCTTTGGTAGGAACTCCATGGGTTACTGATGCCCCCTCTAGTGAGATTGTTTGGCATGCACGGGCTTTGAATTTTATGCCTAACTACTAACCTTTATAAAGGCCTAATCTAACAGGACCCTCTGGGGATGATATTTCTCTCTTGGTACACTCATTTACCCCCCGAGGAGATTATGCTCTGGAGCTAGGATTGTGAAACTGAAAGAAACTCACTGGCGTGTGTATGTGTGGCTCCGAAAAGAGCTTCTGGAAGTGACTACTAGACAGAGGCTGAAACATGAGCAACTCTGGCTTAAAGTTCACTCAGGAGAGCACGTAGACTTCCTGTTCTAAGACCAAACCTCAGTAGAACCCTCTAGTTAGACACGGGTGAGGTTTAGATTCTAAGGAATTCATTAGTTCTCAGGTCACATGTGTTCCTCTCCTTGAGGATCTATTAAGTGTGAGACATTGTTAGAAGTAAGACCCAGCCAAGCTGGAGCAACTTAGGGTCAGTTAATGATATATTATTAATATATTATGTTACATATATTATTATTATGTATGATATATAATATCACATGTAATAATATATTAATAATGATAGCTAGAGGTTATATAGCACTTGAAGGTTTGCAAAGAACTTTATATATATGATCTCATTTGATCCTCACAACAACCCTGGCAGGTAGGTGCTTTTATTATCCCCATTTTGCAGATGAGGAAATTGAGGCAGACATAGGCAAAGTGACTTGCCCAGGCTCACACAGCTGTTCATGGTTGGAGGCAGGATTTGAACTCAGGTCTTTCTGACTGCAGACCTAGTGCTCTCTGACTATACCATCTAGCTGCCAAGTCCATGGGTATGACCTCATTCTTGGCCACTGGGATAACAGTCGTTGAATTAAACCACCAATTCAATCAAAATAATGCACCTAGGTTTATATATTCCCAACCTTTGGCCCATTGAGACCCTCTCCCCTGCCCTAGCCCCCGCTAAGTGATGTACCCTCCCTCCCTTCCTTCAATTTGTGAAGTTGTTGTATAGTATATTATCTAGCCATATCATCTTACTTAGATATAAAAGAGATAGATTCTATGGTCCTTCATTTTAAAAGGTGACATTTCCCGAAATGATTAGAGATCCTCTTGGGACGAGTCTTGGTTGAGACTTCAAAATACTAAACACCCAAATTCTATTTGGAATTCTGGTGAATGAGTGTGCTGGACCCATCTGTCTCTAGTTATATTAACTTGTCAGTTAGTGAGAACTTTGGCTACCAGGACTAGTTACTATAGCCTCACTTTTCTGGCTCCTGTTGAGAGAAATGCATTGGGTAGGCTATGGCATGATTTTAATCATAAAACAAATGAAACTTTGACCAAGTGAGGTGATTTAGAACAATATTTTATTTATATGCATATTTGATCATTGTTTAAAATAAACATTAGACAAAGGATGGCCTGCCGGACGACCTTGTAGCTTTCAATGATGGTGAAGTGGTTGGGAGCCCTGTGGCTGCCATTCAGTAGGGTTGTGTTGGGGTCAGGCCTTGGATGTCCCAGCAACTTCCACGCGTACTCCCAGGTCCCACCACAGAAGAAGATGAAGCCCTGGTATATTGGGAGCAGCATCTCCAAGCAGAGCTTATGCATCAGGATAAAGATGATTCCCCTGCCAACCTGCAGGCTGTACTACCACAGGATGTAGACACCAACTGGGACGATGGAGAGGTTGCAGCAAGTCGAGGACGGAGAGAGAATCTGCCTCAGCATACTGACTTTCACCTGGAGACTCGAAAACAAGCAGCAGGCCTGAAACTAATATGTGAGGCCCTCGCAACGCGGGCCTTGTTGAGGCATCACCCTTTTGAAGAGTAGAGGGAAAGATGAGACTCTTTCGTTTGAGCTTCTAGAACCCAAGCTTTGGTCCTTGACAGGTACAAAGGCTAGGTTCAGCCACCAGCTTATACCTTGTCATTCAATGGGGCGCTCTTGCATGTAGTAGGATAAGTGCCTTCCCAATGGTCAGTGATGTCACTGTCGCTTTTGTGAGATCATCTTCCAGGACGTAGCATTATTACTTAAAACGTACAGAATGAAGAAAAATAAAAGAAAGACATGTACTCTCTTAACGCATGAAACTGCCATTTACCTCCCATGGGAAAATATTTGACCGCTTTAGGCCTCGGTGCCCTCTTCTAAAATGAGGAGGGAACGTAAGAGATGATTGTAAGATCTCTTCTAAGTCCAAACCTGAGGACCCCAAGTCTAAAACCTAAAGCAGTATTTTTCACTTTAAATTTGTTCGTCTTCCTAACTTGGCTGTTTCTGTCTCTGCCACCATTTATGTGTGCTCCCTCCTTGGGCATGCTATAATCAGATAGGCAAATACCCATCCCTCTTTTCCATCCATTGCCACTTCACCCCTCCCCAGCCCTCCCTGCCTAGCCTACCACAGTCTTCTGCCAACCTGGGTCTCTGCCGTTTTATGTTTATCTTCTCTCTAATCCATTCTTGCAGGGCTGTTGGATGAATCTTTCTTAGGCCCAGTCTAGTTATAACCATCCTCTGAGCATGGCTTCCCTGCCCTCTTATTGCTTATCAAAGATGGTTCAAAAAATCTTATAGTCTGGCATTCAAGGCTTTCACAGTTTGCTATCATCCTCCTCTTCAAAATTTGCTTTGTATTATTGTCTTCCACATAGTTTACGCACCAGCCAAGTTAGACTACTCCCCACCCACTGGCTAAGTCCCCCTGACCTCCCATTTCTGTATTTTTTCACACTAGTTTCTATGCCAGGAATGCCCTCTCCTGCCCAACCTTTTGAAATCCTATCCATCTTTTAAAGCCCAACTCAAAAGCCCTTGCCTCTCTGAGAACTCTGATTCCTTTCAGACCTCATGCAACACATTTTATCATCTTTGTATATTTATCTTGTATTATTTTGTATTATAGCTATCTGTGTGTGTATGTGTGTGCACATGTGTGCACGTGCACAGCGACTTGATTTATTGAATGGAACTAAATTTGTTTAACTGAATTCTCTACAGTCTGACTTAATGGATCTCACTTGGTTTTCTGATATCATATTATCCATGTATCTGTTCCACGTTGTGTCATAAATTTAAATATCATTATGCTCAGGAACTAGGGTCTCAGATATCAGCCTCCCCAATTTAAAGGAATAGGATAGCTTTATATGCCCCACACAAAAGAAATACTTATAACACAAAAAGATTCAGAAATGTGTATTAAAACCTAAAACATGATAGCGAACCCTAACTCCCCCCACTCAGTAGCTTCCAATTGTTTCCCTTTTACCTCTATGATCAAATGCAGTCTCCTCTGTTTGACATTTTTTGGGGGGCTAGGCAATGGGGTTAAGTGACTTGCCCAAGGTCACACACCTAGTGAGTGTTATGTGTCTGAGGCCAGATTTGAACTCGGGTCCTCCTGACTCCAGGGCCTGTGCTCTATCCACTGTGCCACCTAGTTCCCCCCCCCCCATTTGACATTTAAACGACTTTCCAGTGTGGTTCCAATCTTTCTGGTCAGCCTTATTATACTTTATTCTCCTTCAGCCAGTCCAGGGCCCAAATGAAGTGGTCTTTCTCCTTTTGCTTTCTAGACATTTCTTGTCCCATCTCCACACCTTTGTACTGGCTGTTACCCATGCCTCCTCCTCACCTTGAACTTTTAGAATCCCTCCTTCCTTTGAAAACTCAGTTCAGGTGCTCCCTTCTCTAGAGTGCCTTTCTTGTTTCCCACTAGCTGCTCATGCCCTCCTCTGAAATCACCTTTTCAAATTTTTATATGCACTTATAGAAGATGTGTATTGTTTCTCTTGTTAGAATGTAAGCTCCTTGAAGGCAAGGTATATTTCATTTTTGTCTCTGTATTCCCTATGCCTGGCACATATCAGGTGCTTAAAGTGCTTATTGGTGGATTGATATATCTTTGCCTGTATATGTTATGGCACACACACCGATGGCACATATATGTACATACCTATATTTCTATGTATATAGTCTGTGCTATCACCCACAGCTATGCCTTTGTACTATGGCATATATGATCATGTATGTAGCTATTCCAATACAGACATGCAATGACATACATACACACATAACCATATCACTCATACTCATTTTCAAATCTACTTAAATCATCCACAAATGATCAGAATAAATATGCCCCCCATGAAAGATATTTGGGGAAGTTGATTAGCCAAATCTCACAAGACTATTTATCATTGATTTAGCCAATCTGGGGTCTGGGGGGAGGGATATGCAGTTACTAGCCTCTGTACATAGGTAGGGACACTGTATGAAGGCCACCACACCAATATACTTCCCCTGCCATTCAAACTTAAAGGGGATTTCTCTGTTAGCCTAGAGAAGCCAGAGCATCCAGGAGGATGATGGGGCGCCCCTGTTCATAAGAGAACAGCCGCTTAGTGCCCTCTCAGTCTGGAAATAAAGAATTCATCATATCTTAGGTCAAAACTAACATTCAAAAATCCAGTTGAGTTAATAGGCTGGGCATAAGAGAAGATTAGAACACAGAACTACTGGGCTTTGACTTTCAAATGATCTAGTCATGAACTTTTACCTAGTTCTAACAGACAGTCATAAAGGCAAACACAGAAGCACAGTCAGGCACTTCCCTACAGACATTCCTGTATACATTCTTATTCTCTTTAAGGTTCCCTTGAACGGGGAGGGGAATGAGTAGATAGCAAACTATGTGTCCTACAGGCATCTCCCACTCAGCATGTCCAAAGCAGAACTGATATCATTCTCCCTAAATTCTCCCCTCTTCCAAATGTCCATATTACTGTTGAAAGCAGCATCATCCTCTTGGTCGTGCAGGTAGCACCCTCAGTGTCATCTTAGAGCTTTCATTTACGTGTACCAATCCTCGCCCCGGCCCCATATCTGATCTGTTGGCAAGTCTTACTGGTTCTACCTTTATGACATCTCTCATAGATCTCCCCTTATTCCCACCCATGGCCTTGGTGTGGGATCTCATTACCTCCTGCTGGTTGGCCTCCTTGCCTCCCACTAGAGGCCAACCTCCACCCATCTGCGACTATGATCTCTCTCTCCTTTTTTTTTTTTTTTTTGGTTGGGCAATGGGAGTTAAGTGACTTGCCCAGGGTCACGTTGCTAGTAAGTGTTATGTGTCTGAGGTCAGATTTGAACTCAGGTCCTCCTGAATCCAGGGCCGGTGCTCTATCCACTGTACCACCTAGCTTTCCCCTACTGTGATCTCTCTAAATTGCAGTTCTGACCATGGCACCCCTGCCCCCTACACACACACTCCCAACTCAATGAGCTCCAGTGTTGTTCCCTATTACTGCTGGGATTAAATATGAAACGTTCTAATTGGCATTCAAAGCCCTTCACCACCTGGGCCCTTGCTATCTTTCTAGTCTCCCCTCCATGTATTTGACAATCCGGCAGCACCTGCTTCCTTGCTGTTCCTCTCCTGACTCTGTACCTCTTCACTGATGTCTCCCGTGCCTGGAATATCCTCCCTCCTCAACTTGGCTTCCTACAGCCAGTGTCTTCCTCTGAGAATCCCTTCCTTCTACTCTGTATATATCTTGGATATACAGAATTATTTTCATACTGTCTCCATCCTTAGCATGCAAGTTCCTTGAGGTAAGGGACCATGTTTTTGACTACTTTCGTATTCTTGCTTCTTAGCCCAGTAGCTTGAACATAGTTAGTGCTTAACAAATGCTTATTGACTGACTGATTGAGTGGAAGAAGGGGACGAAGGACCTTTGGCAGCATTCTGGGGAAGGGGAGCTGTCGTATTATCCCTGGACAGCCTTTCTCTGACAAAGATGCCTCTTTTCCCCGCATCTTCCTAGAAATCTTCAAAGGGCTGGCAAAGCCTCTGCAGGGGATGCTTCTTTCTTTCTTGTTTTCTTATTGGTACCACTGGACCTGCTACGGCTAGCCTTGGTTTAACTTCCTGTGTCTTTTGGACTTATCAGCCTAACCCAAGTATATCTCAGCCTCGGTTCACCACCTTCCTCCTTATTTGTTATCTTCTTCGACCTGACCATAATCCCACTCTCTTGGCAACTTCCATAGACTTTCACATACCCACCACCAACCCAAGCACCACCCCAAGCAACAATAGCAACAAACACATCTACACAGCTTTTGCCCTGCAATTTCAACAGAAGGTCATCAGACTTACTCTTTACAGGAATCCATTAATATAGAAGCAATTTCAATTCACTATTATAAATACTGCTGGCCTATGCTCATGATTATTGGCAGCAGTTGCCAGCCTCATATCATGCCTTGTACATATGTCCTGTGGTACTGGCAAAATGAGTGGAAAAACACCGAGACCGAGGTCTCCTCCATCAGTGTTCTCTTCCCTATATCCCATACCTGTTGGCTCCATAGAGGAAAAAGAATCACACCTCTGAGAAACCAAAGAAATGCCCCAGAATTCCAAAGCATGGCCTACTTTTGGTTTCCAGAGGCTGCTACTTTCCTCTTTAAAAAATATTAATGTCTTTTGATTTTCATCTTCATTTTCAAATTAAACCCTGCCTTGTAATAAAAAAAAAATGAAATAAAAAGTCATTTGGCCAAACCAAACAACATGTCAACTAAATAATCCAACAGGACGGGCTTGGAGTGCCCCACCTCTGCAAAGAAGGGAGGGAGATGGATTTTTTCATCTCTTCTTTGAGGGCTAAGCTCAATCATTATAATTACACAGCATTCAGTTTAGATTTTTTTTTCTTTTTACCATTCACATTATTGCATGAATAATGTTTCTTTCCTTCTGCTCACTTTGTATTGGTTTATGTAAGACTCCCTATACTCTGCAGTCTTTCATATTCATCTTTCCTTATGCTACAATGCTATTCCATTCCATTCACACTCCACAATTTGTTTAGCTATTCCTCAGTTATTGGGCATCTCCTTGGTTTCCAATTTTTTTGCTGGTACAAAAATTGATGTCTTAAATCTTCTCTAGGAAGTCTTGTCCATGTTAGGTAAGAACCTTCCCCTTTGACCTCACATATCACTAAAGTGCTATACCTCTTTAACGCATTTATTAGGTGATATGCTAGAATTGTTTGTGTCTTATTACCCTGCCGGACCGTTTCTTATAGTTTTGTATCTTTTTGTTGCGTGTTAATACATGTTACATATAATGATGGCATGGTATGATGAAAAGAAGTCCAGATTTGGAGTGACACATCCTGGGTTTTGTCACTAGTGGGATTCTGGGCAAGTCACTTAATCTCCCTAACCCTCGGCTTCCTCATCTGTAAAATGAAAGTTAGATTAGATGATCGCCAAGGTCCTTCCTATAATCCTATAAAAATGAATGCTGAATTATTATTTCCACTAAAAGTGCCCATCCTCCCAAATTCCCTATTCCCACCATCCTCCTGGACACTCAAGTTTGAAGCCTTGGTGTCCTCTTGGCCTCTTTCCTCTCTTTTACCCATCTCCTCCTTACCAACTGCCTTTGCTACCCTGGAGAACCTTCTGCCCTGGAGCCCCACTACATTGATGGGTGACTCTATCCTGGGCCATTATTTCAGGAAAGCCACAGGTACCGGGCTTCTCTTTACCCCTTCCCATCCAGTCATCTCTTTGACATTCACCTAATTGGATGCACACACTCCTGTCACCGCCCCCTTCTAGCCATCCCCCTTTTGGAACCATGGCTCATCTTCCCCCATTAGAATGCACACTCTTCAAGGCTCATCTTTCCTTTGGATCTCTATCTCCAGTGCTTAACACAGTGCTTGGCACATAATCAATGCTTAATAAATGTTTTGTTTTTTCATTCATTCATCCACCCATTCATTTATCCACCCAATCATTTACTAAGACCTGTCAACTCTATGTCCATGATATCTTTTGAATCTGTTCCCTTCTTCTCTGTTCCTACAGTCACCACCCCAGTTTAGGTCCTCATCACCTTTCACCTAGTGTACTATAATGGCCTCCTGACTGTTTGCTTTTACTGGGTCCATTACTTATGCAGCTGATAAACCAGTCTTCCTAAGGCCCTGTTTGCATCCCCTGCCCAAAGATAGTTGCATATGTTGCAAAGAATACAGAAATCTGTAGCTGACCCTTCGAAGCCTTTCACATCCTACACCCAACACCTCCCCTCACCCCCATCTTATCTTTCCAGCCTTATTTCACTTATTTTACTCCTTTACTCAGTTGACATTCCAGCCACATTGAACTGATTTTTTTTTCCCCAGAACAGGCCTTGCCCTCTCATAGTGCATTAGCTTGGATTCTGGAACATCCTCCCTCTTCCTCTTGGCCTGTTGAGATCCTTCTCCACCTCAAGGTTCACCTTAGGTGGCACCTCTTCCCTGAAACCTCTCTGAGCTCCTCCCCACCCCCTCACCCCCAGCTGAACAGGACTTATTCCTCATCTACTTTCCTAAGAGAAGTTTGTCTGGATTTCTCCTTTGTACCACAGAGTTTCCTTTGTGACATCCTTATTTGTTGAATGTATCTTCTCTTCACTAATGAACTTCAAGCTTCCAGAGGAAAAAAGACTTATTTTTTCATCTTTCTGGTACAGCCACTGAGGACAATGCCCAGCAGGTGCTTAATAAATGTTTGGAGGGCCTGCAGCGTTATCCAGGAGTACCCTTTGTAACTGTTGCCTCACTACCTTGTTCCAGGTGACCACACAATAAATCTTTTCCTCTGCAATTTTTCTTGCTTATAGTTTTTATCAAAAAAAAAATTCCCCTCGATCCTCTAGAGTACTTAGATGTATATTTAATGTGGAAATCACAAGAAATAAATCTTTATTAACAACTTTCAAGACACAGTTATGAAATGCTGCACCCAGCCAAGTCGTGATCTAATTCCAAATTGCTTTGTTTGGGATTCTTTCAGTACACATCTAGCTTGAGAGATTATTATTATTATTGTTGTTATTGTTATTATACTAATAATAATAGCTGCCATTTATATAGTGCTTACTGTGTGCCAGGTACTGTGCTAAGCATGTTACAATTTATTATCTCATTTGATCCTTACAGCAACCTTGGGAGGTAGGTGCTATTGTGATCCTCATTTTACAGATGAGGAAACTGAGGCAGAGAGAAGTCAATTAACTTATCCAGGGTCACATAGCTAGTAAGTATCTAAGGCCACATTTGAACTCAGATCTTCCTGACTCCAGGTCATGCCTTCTATCCTCTGCAGCGCCACCTAGCTGCCTGGGACAAGTTTTCCTCCCTCTGAAGTGTGTCTGTTGAGTTTACTAGCATTGGTTGCAAATAGGAAGGAATGGGATCTATATGCTTCCTTCTTGACTTGAAGGAGCTAAGATTTTATCTGCATGGGTGCACCTTCTGCTAGCATGGATTCCAAGTTCTCCAGTCCTTAGCAGACAGGCTTTGAGAGTGGTGACCGAAACATAAAAATCATTATCCTGTGACTGACCTTCTGATTGTGAGCCTCTCTGAACCCTGCAAGGCTGGTCTTTGGATGAAAGATAAATAGTCCAGTGTAGAGCCCACTTAAAACCTTTATAGTCGCTGCTAGAGAGACATCATGGTGTAGTGAATATGGCACCAAACTTGGCATCTGAAAGACCTGAGTTCGAATTCCACCTCTGCCACTTTGAAGTTGTACAGCCCTGAGCAAGTCACTTAACCTCTCTGTGCCCCAGTTTCCTCTTCTGTAAAATGAGAGGTTGTGACTTGATGGACTCCAGGTCCTTTTCTCGCCTTGAATTGATGATCCTATGAGCCTTTGATTTTGAGTGCTGTTGTAATAACATTTGAGAATCTTATGCCCCACTTCATACCATGAGGAATAATCAGAGCAGGGATTTAGTGGAAGATATTGATATGTACACACATTGACAGATATGTATATGTGTATGTATATATCTGTCAATGTGTGTATGTATGGATATATAAAAATATAAATATAGAAAATAAATCTAACACTAATAGAAATATGTAAGCATATATAAAATATAAATAAATGTATAAAAATATATAATATAAATATATACACCTTTGAATGTATGTATGTGTGTATATCCTTATGCGTATGTACATATATACACATATATAAATACACGTGTGTATATGCTCTGAATATGCTCAGGACCATTGGTATATCACATATACCAGTGGCCTTGAGCATATTCAGTCAGTCATTCAAAGATTGTCTATTTGTGTGTATACTCTGTGCATACCACTGTGCTGGCTTCCTGCTTATAGGAAGCTCATGAAACTGCATTAGAATCCAGTTTGCTTCCTTGCTAAGAAATAGACTACTTTGCTTTGTGCTAGTGTCTAGATACGTCAAGGCAGTGGAGAATTGAGGCAGTTACTTAGTAGGGGAAAGTGGACATATACAAATAACAGCAATAAGTGCCATCTGAGTTCAGAGAAGGGTAACATCATTTTAGGCTCCTGGGCCTTGAGAGTGAGATGGGATTTTGACGGGCAGTTAGAGGGTAATTGCAACCAAATTAGACTGACCAAAATACTTAGTCAGACTGATTTATTCGGGGTTGTCAAGACTGCCTGTACTAGAAACATTGGTCCCCTCTACTCGTCTAATTTCCTGGTGGCCCTGGATTAATCAAAGGAATATATTCCTAGCACCAATCAAGTTTAGTCTCCCTTGTGCTGAGCTGGCTAATTGTATGATCAAATGACAGTCATATAAGCACATAAAAATGTTGCCCTGGGTTAGTCTACCCAGACTAGAATTTTGCCTCTAAGTGGTGATCCCAAGGCTTCTGGGCAGGAGTCTGATTATTTTCTTTTTAACTTCCTCTTCAGAGGTTGCAATTTAATTCCATTTATTTCAATAAATGTTTCGAAGCACCTGCCATGTGCCGTGTGCTATGCTAGTTGCTGGGGGTACAAAGACATGACAAAATAGGCCCTACCGTTAGAGCTTATATTCTATTAGAATGTCTCCAGCTTCCTCCACTAACTGATAAGAATCTTGTAGCCTTAGAATTGGTCTAAGCCTTTCTTGGACTCCATTTTCTTTGGCCTTAGATATTGTTGATCCATATACTGACTCTGTAGAGAATGTAAATTGTCATGACTGCAAAAATATGTGTGTACATTCCTCCTATCTTGTACAATATTTTTATGAACTTTTGTTTACTTTGCCATTGACTTAGTATATCTGCATGTCTTAAAATGCTGAAGACCTAGGTGGTAAAATAATGTGGGTGAAGTGTAGTAGGAAAAATATTGGAGATCTGGGTTCAAGTCCTGGTTCTGACCTTTACTGGTTATGTAATCTTAGACAGGACACTCCCTTGCTCTCTCCCAGACTCAGTTTCCTCAACTGTAAAATGGGGATTCATTGCCTGCCTCTAAAGAGTTGTTGTGGGATTGCTTTCTCAGCAGTTTGAGGCACCATTCTGTTAGCAGTCCTCTACTCCCATGTGAAGAACACTTATTTACATCAAATAATGCTGTTCTGTTCAATAATTCAAGCTAATAATTGAAAAATCTTATGTGGAAGGCCCATAGGAAGTGAGCTGCAGAATTCTGGGTGAAGAATTTGTCTCTTAATGAGGTGCAAAATTCACTCAGTTTCTCCATCAGTTTCTGCCTGCTAAGTCTTGGGCTTTGGAAGAATAATTTATGAAGGAAGCCTCAAACAAAGTATGCCTGAAATCAGTCTTCTTTAATAAGCACCTGGAATCCACTGTTTTCAAACAGAAATGAGCAAGGATTCTTGAGTTTAGCATCCAGCAGGGAACTCAATGCCTATTCTGTTCATATATTAATGTAAGAGAACTAAAGAGTCATATGCATTGTCACATAGCCATCAAGAATGGCACCGCAGGGCTCACTCCAGCTGAATGTGTGGCCCTGACGGTTTTCTTTTTCTCTATTAAAGAACATCATGACATCCAATGGGGAAAGAGATGAGGAAAAAAAATTCACCTGGGGAGAATTTCTCCCCTAGTAGGAGGAAGAAAGAGCATAGACTTAGAAATATTATTGAAAGCAGTGAGTCTGATAAATTGAATAATAATAATAGGTAGGGCTTATATCCCCATTTTATGGATGAATAAACTGAGATGGTGGTTGAGTCATTTCAGTTGTGTCTCACTCTCTGTGACCCCATGTGGGGTTTTCTTGGCAAAGATACTCGATTGGTTTGTGGTTTCCTTCCCCGACTCATTTTACAGATGAGGAAACTGAGGCAAACAGGGTGAAGTGACTTGCCCAGGGTCACCCAGCTAGTAAGTGTCTGAGACCTTCGTCCTCCTGACCTCAGAGCCATGGGTCTATCCACTGCACCACTTAGCTGCCCCTTAGGCAGAGGTTAAGTGACTTGCCCAGGGTCACCCAGCTAGTAAATGTCTGAGGCAGGATTCCAGTTGAAATCTTCGTAATTCCAAATCCAGCACTCTATTCGCTACTCCACCTCTTTGCCATTATAGAATGATGACAAACTGAGGGAAATTGAAACAGGAGACAGTGGAAGACCATCACAGCATCAGTGTCAAGAGACCAGGAGAACACCTGTATTAGGGGATTTCTGTGTGCTTGGGTTAGATTCACCACATTCCCCACATAGCTATAATGCGGATTCAACTTGAAAATGCATCATATGTAGAATTTTTTCCTTCAGAAAGCCAGTTGTTAAGCATTTACCAGCATACTCCTTTCATTTGTTTTACTCTTGACTCTTCTCCTTACTAGCTGTATGATCCTGAACAAGTCACCTCTCCCTGATGTAGGTAAGAGGAGGGAGTTGAATTTCTCTAATCCCTAAAGGTCTTTCTTGTGCCAGGCTTTTATTACTTTTACTTATTTATTTTATTTACTTCTTTTTATATTTCTTTTATGATTTATATTATATTTCTTTTGTTATATATTATTTATATTGTATTTCTTTTCTTATTTCTTTTTTCTTTTATTTATTTATTTTCTGTTTACTTTTATTTCCTTCTATTACTTCTTTTACGTATTTGTGCAGCTCTGCTAAAAGTCTTAATATGGGGTCCATGGAGCCAAGGAGTCTGTGTAGAGATTTCAGGGAATTCATGATTTTGTATGGAAGAAAAAAAAATCACATTCTTATTTTCACTATCCTTTGGTTTCCTTCATCATTCTGTGTATTTTATTTTATATATTTAAATACTTTGTTCTGAGAAAGGGTCTGTAAGCTTGACCAGGCTGCCAAAGGGGTCCAGGATTAACAGGTTAAGAATCCCTGATCTACAAGAAATTCTATACTATTTACACACTGTTTCTTCTAAGACTGTTGACGTAGAATACCCCTCCTGCCCACTCCCTGTCAATACTGGCTTGGTTGCAGGCAAGCTGGAGGACTCAGGATTTCAGGGGTTATCATTTTGCCAGCTGCATATGTTAAAATGCATTCTACACCAGCCTCCATGCTGTGATTCAAGACTAGAGCTGATGGTCACTGTGAACACCTGTTTTACGAATTATTGTCAAAGGGACTTGTCCACATTGCAGAATTGACCCAGTTCAGAATGGGGATCAACACCGAGAGCGAAAAAAAAAATTTTTATGTGGTTCCCAGATTGAATGACAGATTTGTACTACCTACATGAGCCCCGTGCCTGCAATCCCTGACATCAGCAGAAGTGGCAACATTTACAAGTTTATTTCAATACAAGCGTGGCCTCACATGTTATTACAATATATGGGAGAAGTATTGAAATTCATTTGTAACAATTACATTAAAAAGTAAGTGTACTTTGAAGTGTTAATGTTGAAATGTTTGATTTTCATTTCCACCATTAAATGAAATTGACCGGAATATGAGGAAATTGACCAGAATGTGAGAAGCAAGAAGAAAGAGTTCAGAAATAGTTGTATGTTAAAGGTGAGTGGTTTAATTACAGATTGAAGGGAGAAAAATAATGTTGAGTAATTACAAGTGTTGAGTCTGATTTGAGCACCATGGTTGTAATAAGCCCTCATGTTTTAATGTCTTCGATTTGGTAGGTTGTGTGTCAGCAGCTTCACAGAGGAAACTAGGCATAGCAAATTAAAGCAAAGTACTCCTCACTTCATATTCTTACTAATCCTTTAAGAGGACCAACGGATCTCTGAATCACAAGGTTTCAGGTGGTTGAACTAGCTAGTTCAACCTTCTCATTTTATAGATGAGCAAAGTATGGTACAGAGTGAAGTGACTTCGCTCACATCACACAAGGAGGTAGCTAGGTGGCGCCAGAGTACACAGAGGGCTGGGCCTGGAGTCAGGAAGGAAGACCTGAGTTCACTTCCTAGCTATGTGACTTTGCTGCTATCTGCCTCAGTTTCCTCATCTGTAAAATGGGGATCATAATAGCACCTACCTTCCAGGGTTGTTGTGAGTATCGAATAAGATATATTTATAAAGCGCTTAACACAGTGCCGGACACATAGTAGGCACTATATAAATGCTAGTTAGTAGCAGTAGTAGCAATAGCGGTGATGGTGGTGGTAATAAGTGGCAGAATTGGGATTCAAACCTAGAGTTTTGGACTTCTACTTCAGATCCCATTCCACTCATTCCTCCATATCATGCCTCAGTGTCTGGTGCTCAGCTCCAAAATAACTGAATGGCCCATCAACTTAGTTCAACATAAGGATTATGATAATAGAGCTGGTAAAAGTTTGGGGACAGGTAGCAGGGGGAAGTAGGCCTTGGGTTAGGTTCCCAGACATGTTGGAAAGGGCTTTGAAAGGTCCGAACAACTCTTCATAGATCTTGGGAGGCAGTGTAGTAGAGTATTGAGGTTTCTGGAATAGGAGTCACAGGGCTTGGGTTTGGATTCTGGCTCTTTCAATGACTACTTGTGTCAAGTGCACAGTCACTTCCCCTCTCTGGGCCTCAGTTACGTCATCTATAAAATGGATGGGTTGGACTAGGTGGTATCTAAGGTTTCCCTCAGCTCTAAATGTATGATCTTTAGACTTTCCACATGGCTCTCCTAAGAAAAATGGTTGAATGTTATGAAAAGTATTTGTACATAAAGCATTTTCTCTGTTTTCAGGGAAAGGGAAAAAAAACCACACAACAATTTTATTTTTTTTCCCCACTAGGGATTTGTATCCAGGACTGTCATGCTAGCTTCTTAAAATCATCAAAAATAACTTTAGTTCATATTCTAAGAGAATATACAAAACATCTGGATTCCTTTAGTTTGCTTTCTTATTTCTAAAAAAAAGGTTTACGCTGAACAAACATTTATTTTCTTTTGCTTTCCTCTCTGCTTTGGAAAAGAAACAAGAAAAATAGGACCCTTGTAACACATATGAATAGTCAAGCAAAACCAATTCCCGTGTCTAAAAATGTATGTATCATTCTTCGTCTTGAGCCCAGCACCTCTCACGTAGGAGGTAGGTAGCAGCCTTCCTTGTTGGATTGTACTTTTGGACATGGTATCGGTCAGGGAAATGGTCTCCAGGTTTGGGCTGTCTCTTAAGAGAGACATAACTTCCAGGAATAAGGGAATGATAATCAACAAGATTTATTAAATGTCTGTGATAACGCACACACGGTGGGTATAAATACAAGGAACAAAAGTCAAATCAATAAGCATTTATTAAGCACCTACTATGCACCAGGCACTGTGCTCAGCCCTGACTTCAAGGAGTTCAGCCTAAGAACTTATACGGAGGAGACAACAAGTATCTTTGTGTGTGTATGTGTAGATACACACACACGCATATATATGTATGTATATAGTCATAGTTATTGTTATTATTGTAGTTATATCTAGAATAAATGCAAAGTGAATGCAGTGCGCTCCTGGGTGGGATGGGATTGTGGGAATCGGGATAAAAGGTGCTTCTCGAAGCAAGAGAAGGATTCTTTGAGCAGGTGTGGGGCACAGCCAAATGCCCCAAGATGATAGATGAAGTGGAGTGCTCGAGCAGCAGGCAGGAGACCAATCTGGCTTGGTTCTAGAGTCTAGTAGGAGAGAGTAATGTCCAACAAGGCTGCACCAGTCAGGTGGTGAAGGACTGGAAGAGCTAAATGGAGGAGTTCATAGTTGTTCCCAGAGGCCATAAGGAACCTTTGGAGCTTATTGAGTAGAGGAATAATAGTGAAATCTACACTTAAGGAAAATGATTTCGACTTCAAAGTTCTCTGTGCTGGCCAGGCCACATCTGGAGCATTGTATTCACTTATAAGTGCCAGGGTTTAGGAAGAGTACTGGATACAGAGAAGGGCAGCTAAGAGTGTGAAAGGCTTTGAACTGAAAGAATTTAGACTAGGTAGCTTGCAGAAGAGCAGACTAGAGCCGGGGGGGGGGGGGTGGGGGCCACAAAAGGGTCACAGGTCTAGAACTAGAAGAGATAGCAGAGGTCAACTAGTCCAACTCCCTGATTTGACAAGTGGAGAAACTGAGGCCTAGAGAGGTGAATTGACATGCCCAAGGTTACTCAGATTATAAGCATAGTTCTGTTCAAATATTATGAAGGGTTCTCTTGTGGAAGTGGGATTGGATTTATTCTGTTTGGCACCAGAGGGTACAATCAGGATTAATTTGTTGGCCCTTGGAAAGAGTTGCGTTTAGCCTTGATGTCAGGAAAAACCATTTGAAACTGGAATGAACTGCCTTAGGAGGGTGGTGGGCGCCCTCTCACTGGATGAATTAATAAGCATATATTAAGCACTTACTGTGTGCAAAGTACTGTGCTGAGTGCTTGGGGGTACAGATAGAAAAGTAAGAGAACAGACAGTTCTCAGATGAAGAAATTAAAGCCATCTATAGTCATATGAAAAAATGCTCTAAATCACTATTGATTAGAGAAATGCAAATCAAAACAACTCTGAGGTACCACATCACACCTATCAGAATGGCCAACATGACAAAACAGGAAAATGATCAATGTTGGAGAAGATGTGGGAAAATTGGAACACTAATGCGTTGTTGGTGGAGTTGTGAAATGATCCAGCTATTTTGGAGAGCAATTTGGAACTATGGCCAAAGGGCTATAAAAATGTGCATACTCTTCAACCCCCCAATGGCATTTCTAGGGCTGTATCCCAAAGAGATCATAAAAATGGGAAAAGGACCCACATGTACAAAAATATTTATAGCAGCTTTTTCTGTGGTGGCAAAGAATTGGAAATTGAGGGGATGCCCAGCAATTGGGGAACAAGTTGTGGTATATAAATGTAACAGAATACTATTGTGCTATAAGAAATGGTGAGCAGGCAGACTTCAGAAAAACCTGGAAAGACTTGTATGGTCTGATGCTGAGTGAAGTGAGCAGAGCCAGGAGAACATTGTACACAATAACAGCCACATTGTGCGATGACTAACTTTGATAGACTTAGCCCTTCTCAGGAATGCAAGGATCTAAGACATCTCCAAAGGTCTCATAATGGAAAATGCTATCCACATCCAAAGAAAGAACTATGGAATCTGAATGCAGATTGAAGCATACTATTTGCTCTGTTTTTTTCTTCCATTTTGTTTTGTTTCTTTTTTCTTGTGGTTCTTCCTATTGGTTCTACTTCTTCTTTACAACATGACTAATGTGAAAATATGTTTAATAGGAATGTATATGTAGAGGCTATATTAGATTGCATGCCGTCTAGGGTAGGGAGGGAGGGAGGGAGGAGGAGAAAATTTAAAACCCAAAAGCTTATGGAAGTGATTGTTGAAAACTAAAAATAAATTAATTAAAAAAGAAAGAAGAAAAAGATGATGATAATGGTTGCAATAGTTAGCATTATATACTGGTTTAAAGTTTACAAAGTATTTTACAAATATTGTCTCATTTTACTTAACATTAGGAGTTTCTACCCCATTGAAATCACAGCTCCTGGAGGTATAGACATACTTTATTTGGAGAGTACTAGATTACTCCTACTAGCTGTGTGGTAGTCAGTAAGGCATCTTTTTATCTATGACTCAGTCTCCATATTTGCAAAATAGGGATAATATTCTACATTGTTCACAGGACTTTAGGGAGGGAGGGTGCTTTGAAAACCATATAGCACCATAGAAATATGAACTATTATTATTGTTGTTATTACTATTTATTTTTATAAAAGTTCTGTGAAATGAGTAGAATTCATTCTCTTTATTTTACAAATAAAGTAACTGAGGCTTGTTGTGAAGGGAAAATAATAAAAGTTGGTTCTTCAGTCTGTTCTCATGAGCCTGAGACCCTTCACTATCCTTTTAAAGAGGCCTTTTTTAGAGTAAGTTTTTCTTGATGTCTTCTGTGTTTTATATCGCCATGGTTTACCTTGGCTCCCTCTCCCTCTCCCAGAGAGCCATCCTATCTACCAAGTAGTATATCTTTAAAGACAAAAACAGAAGAGGAAAAAAAATTAGCACTATGTTACAATTGTGGATCTCCCAGCTCTACAAAGAGGTAGTTTGGGATTGTTTTCTCTATCCTTTGAGCCAAATTTGTTCCTTATAATTTTTTATAATTTTTTTTGGAGGCAATTGTGGTTAAGTGACTTGTCCAGGGTCACATAGGTAGTAAGTGTCTGAGGGCAGATTTGAACTCAGGTCCTCCTAACTCCAGGGTCTATGCTCTATCCTCTGTGCCACCTAGCTGCTCTTTGTTCCTTATAATTTAAAGATGCTTCTAAAACCTTTTCTAACCTGGTTCCAACCTATCACTTTAGCCTCATTACTCTCCTTTCTATCCAGCGAAATTGACCCTTTCTCTGTTCCTCACATTCCATGACCCATCTCTATGCCTTTGCGCTGGCCATCCCCTATGCCTGGAATGCACTGCCTCCTCATATCCATCTCGCAGGATTCCTCTCATCTTCTAAGGTAAAGCACAAAAGCTGTTCCTGACCACTTCCTCCTAGTGACTAGTGCCACACCAAATAATCAAAGCTATGCAAATTAAAAGAACTGATCACCTCTTAACCCATCCAATTATTAAAAACAATGAAAAGGAATGACTAAATGCTGGTACGGTTGTGAGGAAATAGGCACAATTGTTTATTGCATTTCATAGGATCTTCTTGGAGAGCACCATGGTTTAAAAGTCATAAAAACAATCATTCCTTGTGTCCCAGTAATTCCACTATTGTGATATAACCTGAGAGTTTTAAAGGAGAAAAAATATAGAGCTCCCTGGTTTAAAGATTTTTACCATATCAGTATTTGCAATAATAAAAATCACAGAAATGACGCATGTCCAACAGTAGTGGAATTCTTCACTGATGGTCCATTAGTCTAATGGAGTACCATATTTTCGTTACTATTCTTCAGTTGAACAGGTATGAAGAATATAAAGAAGTTGGAAAAGACCTTTATGAAATAGTACCAAGTGAAAGACATAGAAACCAGAGGAATGGAGCACACACATGCCCTACAAAAACTTTTATCAAAATGTAAATAGTTGAAAGTATTAGTTGTATTACTGTTTAATCTTGAGTTTATTACAAATAATTTAGAAAAAAAATGAAAAGGGAATGTTTTATCTGTCCTTTCAAGTGGAGAAATGATGAAGTTGAGTGCTTTACCCCCAGTTATTTCAAGCAAGTTTTCTGAAAGGAAATGGAATGAGCTGAGGACATCTTGAAAAGAATTGGATGGTTTGCTACTCCTCCCCTTTTGCTGAGATCAAAGCATAATTATCAGGTCTATACACTTAGAATCAGAGAATCTTGGAGCTGGAAAGAACTTTCGAAATGATTAGAGAGGCACTACAGTGTGGGAGTACTGGGCTTGGAGTTAGGACAACCTGGGTGTAAATCCCTTTTTGGATATACGCTAACTAGCTAGGTGACCTGGATAATTTCATTAACTGTCCTCGGCCTCAGTTTCCTCATATGTAAAGTAATGGGGTTAAATTTGATGGCCTTTAAGGTCCCTTCCAGCTCTAAATCTCTGATCTGCTGACCTAGATTTAATAAGCAGTCTACTGCCAATAGGTGGCATGCTTGTCAGATTTCTTTGGATCCACCTAGATGTCCTTCCAACCAGCCCATATTGCTCGTTCTCATCCACAAAGATTGGGTGAGAGAATTTGCCACATTCCTTGCTGAGACTAATATATACTCTTTCTACAGCATTCCCCTCCCCTCTCAGTCCAATGACCCCATAGGCAAAGGAAATGAGCAGAGGCTGACATGACTTCTTAGCTAACCCACACTGACTCCTAGTGACGATTCCCTTTTTTTCCCCTAAGGTTCCAGATTCTCTTCTGTGAAAAGATGCCTTGATGCACTTGTGTGCTGATCCAGGGGGAACTAGCCTGGAATTCTTTATTACCATGCTGCTATTTATTTAAAAGAAGAGATAAGTGTTTTAGGAAAACACACCACAGTCTCTTGGTTGTTGCTAAACAAACTGATGTATAATAAACAGCTACTTGGTGTTACCAAAATAAAGAATCATGATCTTTTCGGCTCTAGGATGCCTTAGCTAGTTTTCTGACAAGACTCTTCAGTATAGACCGGGTTCAAAGTACAGCTTGGGGGTTTTCCAAGCGCCTGAGAAGAAAGTGTATGCCACACTGTATTAGTGCTATGTAGTGCTATCACAATATGGTACTTATAGTTACAGACGTGAAGAGATTATCCACATCTTTAGGAGTTAATGGAGTGGAATAACATCTTACTTTGCAATAAGGTTCAATGAATTAATTGCCCACTAAGATTTAAATAGCACTTGCGAACTATCAGTGCCCTAGATTAGAAGCAATTGCCCAAAGGGCCTAGAAATATTATCCAGGTTCTGATCCTAACAGTCCATTTATAATTCTCTTTGACACTCTCCCATCTGTCTTCTGGAAGGAGTATAGTCCCTGACATTCATGGAGAACCTGAATGCATACTGATATATGCATGTGCACACGCATACACACAAACATGCACACACAGACACTCAGAAACACAATGTGTCTGTGAGAGAAGAGAGAGAGGAAAATCACCCGATATGAATACGATTTGCATTTCTGTGAATAGCCTGGGAAAATGGAAGTTTTGACCACAATTCCAATTGCATTCGACATCCATACTGTATTCAAACTTGGGTGTCCTTTTATGAACTTGGAAGACAAAGAGTGGAAAGATTGCCTAAGCAGATTTCATCTTCTCACTGGACATTTCTGACCTGGGTCTTAGGAAGCAGTTAAGATTATGCAGAAGATTGAAGACCTGTAGGGAGGTTCTCATCCCCGATGATTCAGTGGGCAGCTTATCTTGGTGCTGAGGCTCAGTTATCCATGCTGAATGATAAGGATGCTGGAAACAAATTCAAGGTACCAATGTCTGAAATCTGTCTGAAATCTGACAGGAAATAATTTCCTCCCTGTGACTCAGCTTCAGAGTAGGCTCTCGGCTTAGAGTTGTGCAACAGAAAAATGATGAAGAGCGTAGGCTCATATGGTAGTCATAGATTTTGCTCATTGAAACTGAGGTCCAGGGAATTGAAATGACTTGTCAAGGATCACGCAGAAGAACATGGATCTCGAGCTGGAAGGGGCCTCTGAGGACATTAGGTCCAACCACTTCATTTGATAGATGAGTAAACTGAGGCCCAGGGAGGTAGAAGTCACTTGCTCAAGGTCACTCAGTTAGTAAGTGACTGGGTCAGGATTTAAACTCAGCTCCTCTGACACCCAAGCCATTGCTTTTTTCCCCTTTAATATGCTGCCTTTCCTGGGTCATGATGAAAGTTCTTTGAAAAAAATGAAAATGCTACAGACCTACAGAGAATGCCATGTAGTTGTTTACTATATGGATCAGTTCTATTAGGTTATATACACAGTGCTTAGCACAGCGCCTGACACACAGTAGGTCCTTTATAAAAATGCTTGTTGACTTATCAACTTATGATGGGCTGGTTCCTGTGTGAACCTATGTACTTTGCATTGTGGAAAGATCAGACCAGATGGATATTTGATAGTGGAAGGAAGGGTGGAAGGAAGGAAAGAAAGAGGGAGGGAAAGAAAGAGGAAGGGAAGTTATGAAGGAAGAAAATAAACATTTATTGAATGCTTACTATATGCCAGGCACTGTGCTAAGCTCTTTACAAATATTGTCTCCTTTGATCCTCATAACAACTTTAAGAGGTAGGTGCTATTATTATCCCTATTTTACGGTTGAGGAAACTTTTGGGACAGATTAAGTGACTTGCCCAGGGTCATACAACTATTAAGTATCTGAGGCTGGAGTTGAACTCAGGTCCTTCTGAATCCAGGCCCAGCATAGTAGACATTTTTGGCAGATAGAGCTCTATTTGCCCACTTTTTCCTTGTGCAGGCCTATCAGATGAATGCTATTCTTCTGACTTCTCATTACTTGATTCTCAAAACAATATCCAAAGTGACTCCATGGCCCACCTAGTTTTGAATGCCATCTGACATTCACTTGCTGTGTGACCATAGACAAGCCACACCTTTGCTTCCCTGTAAAATGGGGATAATAATCCCTGAAGCCTCTCCCCTACAGAGGGGGTTAGAGGGAGGTAGGGATGTTGTGAGGGTCAAATGAGATAAATGATATAAAGCACTTTGCAAACCTTAAAGCACCATATAAATGTCTGTTTGGGTTCTTATTCTCATTATTAGCCTCCAGTTAGCAGGCCTCCAGTCTGGTGATGACTTCATTCTCCAAGTCTTGTACTACCTACACTCCTGCTGAGCCCAAGTAATATTTATAGAGCAATACAGGGGTGTGTTCCTAAATATTTCACAACCAGGCACCTTGGGAGAAGTATACTCATACTCTTTTAAGTTTAATCTTCTTTGTTAACACTTTCCTAAGTCTGGAAGACAAGGAAACAATAAATCGAAGCCTGATTTGTAGTCAGTTGCCTATTTCTGAGGTGTAAAAGCTCACACTGAAAATTTCAAGCTGGTTAGAGGTGGTTCCAGCACAGCCCTGGTGGGAGTTCTGAAAGAAATGATGTCTGTGTGGGGCAGCTAGGTGGTGCAGTGGATAGAGCACTGGCCCTGGATTCGGGAGGACCTGAGTTCAAATCCAGACTCAGACACATAGCACTTACTAGCTATGTGACTCTGGGCAAGTCACTTAACCCCAAATGCCTCACCAAAAAAAAAAAAAAAGAAAAGAAAAGAAAGAAATGATGTCTGTGAAGTACTCTAAAACTCTGAAGTGTAGAGAAAATGGCAGCTGTCCTTATTGGTAGAATTTCCCAAACCAACATGTGGGTAATGTTCTCTCGCTCCCCGTTATTCTCAGTTTGACAGTATTTGGATTCCCCCACTCCTCACTTCTATATTCTATGTTTACATTTCCATTTTCCATTTCCAGTTTCCATTTTTCTGAAACCCTGTTGAATTCTACCCTCTGTGTCAGAAGTCTTAGTGCAGCTTCAAGCTCTAATAGCTTGATATTGTGCTAACTTTTGGAACACCTTTTACTTAGTTTACAACAGGATGCCAACCTGTTTTGATCTTCTCCTCCCAAGGACATTTTGGCTTTATACTAAACGGTGTGTGGCTTTCTGGCATGGCATCTCTATTATTACAATTCCCAGTGCAGCCTGCTTCATGGTATCACAAAGTTTAGAAGAGATAGAGGTGATTGTGCAGGACTACAAAACTGCCTATTAGATTGCAATTGATCTCCGGTATGTCTCCTCAGGCACAAACCAATGTGACACCAATGTAAGGCCTTTGGGTTATTTTGAATTCGTGCATGAGTCTTGCTTGTGCAAATCTATACACTGAACAATAACCTTCAGTAATGACGAATGGAGGTTGTGGCAGTGCATTTGACTTGATCCGTCAATTTTCTTTTGGACATAGGGAGATGGTATTCACTGGGTAAGTGAATTTTAAGTTCATTTGTTTTAACCATATGCTACTTGGGACTTCAACTTCTGGCTGCATGTATGATGCCAGCATTTTTGCAAAGCCACAGACCTCTTAAGGTAGTCTTTCTATAGAAAATGTCTGCATGTTCTTTTTAAAGATGGGGTCAGAACACTGTTGAGGAGGGACAGGGTGAAAGGAGAGAGAGAATAGAATAAATGGTGGGGTGGAATAGGATGGAGGGAAATACAGTTAGCAACAGTAACTGTGAAAAAAAATTTTGAAGCAAGTTTCTCTGATAAAGACCTCATTTCTCAAATATATAGTGAACTGAGTCAAAATGATAAAAATAAGAGCTATTCCCCAATTGACAAATGATCAAAAGATATGAATAGTCAGTTTTCAGATGAAGTAATCAAAGCTATCTATAGCCATATGAAAAAATACTCTAACTCACTATTGATTGGAGAAATGTAAGTTAAAACAATCCTGAGGTACTACCTCACACCTATTAGATTGGCTAATAGGACAGAAAAGGGAAATGACAAATTTTGGAGGGAATATGGGAAAATTGAGACACTAATGCACTGTTAGTGGAGTTGTGAACTGATTCAACCATTCTGTAGAGCAATTTGGAACTGGGCCCAAAGGGCTAAAGATGGGACCCAGGAAGGTTAGCTTTAGAGTTCCAGGACAACATGCTAGCTGGTGGAGACCTCTAGCAAACTGGCTTGCCTATTTGGCTTTCCCTAACACAGAATATGCAAATCACAGGATCTCAGTGTTGGAAAGGATTTCCAAATCCAACCCTCGATTGAGCAGGCATCTTCTCCACGGTATGCCCAATGAGCTCTCAGCCATTCTTTGTTTGAAGACTTCTAATGGAGTCTTCCCTCCTCCTGGCTCAAAGTTCCCATTCCTTCAACTGATCCTTCCATTTCATTTTGAATGGTTCCGTTTTTGAGTCCTTTTATTCTGGCCTGTACCTGGAATATTCTGTTTGTAGAATGAGATAGCAAACTCTAAAGTCTGAAGCACTTACTGGATCTGTAAGCACTGCCAGTCTTTCCTTTAGTACCTAAGGCCTTCATTTGCTATTGTTTCTGGTTGTTTCCTTGCTCCCAATAAGTACCACCAGGTCCTGCCCCTTCCTAATTCCCTACTTCCTCCTCCCCTCTTCAGAGGCTGCTCATGTGTCCCAGTTAATGGCCACATTTGAATATTTTCCTCCTCTAGGTAGGATTTATAGAAAGCCCTGGCAAGAAGAGGAGGAGGTAAGGAGAAGTTGCAACTTGTAGCAATGGAGGGCCTGTCCACACTGATAACTGGAATCCGTGGAACTACCCTTATTTCATGCTTCATCACTTTAAGGTGCCATGAGTGCATCAGGATGGGGGCTCCAGCTTCAGACAGATAGCAGTTAGTGTCAACCTAATCTGCAAGGCTGAAACTTTTCTCCATTCCTAATTCTGCCTTCTGGGGCCGAATGGTACAAGATGCCTTTTCACAGATGAACCCTTCACATACTCAGACATCGCTATTAGGGCCTCCTCTGAGTCCTCTCTGGCTAACCCTGCCTTCCCATTCATTTCCTTTATTGATTTTTTAAATAAGTTTTTCCTGATGTCTTTTAAAAAAATCATCATAGTTTCCCCCATGATCCTTTTCTCTCCTCCTATCAGAGAGCCATCCCATATAAGTAGCATTTTTTAAAAGACAAGAAAAGGAAAGGAAGAAGGAAAAAAATCAGCATAACTGATAAGTACATTGAAAAAGACTGAACATATGTGGACCTCCCACGAAGGGTTTTCCCAGTTCCTTTAACTGCTCTTCATATGGCACGGTCTCTAGGCTTTTCCCTATTCCCATCTGCCCTCTCCAAATGCAGATGAAGTTTCAGATCTATTCTGACCAAGGAAGTCTAATAGTAATAGCCCAAGAAATATGTAATGCTTTGAGGTTTATAAAATGCTTTTTATTTCCTTTGAGCCCCACAACAGCCATGTGAGACAGTCCTCCAGGTATTATCCAGATGAGGAAACTGAGGCACGGGGTGAGTGACTTGGACATAGTCATACAACTAGTTAAGTGCCTGAGGCTGGATTCAAACCCAGGTCTTCTTGACCAGAGTGCAGCACTCTGTCCAGCCTACCATGCTACCTTTCATAGACCAGAATACAGTGGGAATGCCCCTCCCTTACTGTAAAATGGTTTCCAAGGCTAACTCCAAAGATACTAAATTAAGATAAGAAATGGGATCTCTTTTCCCTGTGTCATTTGGGGTGCAGGCAGGGAAGGAGGCCGGAGCACATATGTTGTAGAGTAGAGGGTCTAAACATCTTTGAATTAAGGAGCCAAGTAGAGTAGATGGTGAGGTAGTGTGATAGAATGGAGGGGGCCTGGAGACGGAAGACCTGGCCTGGCCACTTTCTTGCTGAGTAACTTGGGACAAACTCCTTAACCTCTCTGAGCCTCAGTTTTCTCATCTGTAAGATGGGGATAACAGTACTGCCTCCTCTATGAAAGCTTCCCCAGCTATGTGAGCTCCAAATGATTTGGGAAGATTTGACATGTTCCTTCTGATTTAATCAGGACCACCAGGGTGCAAACCTGAGAGGGTACTTCCATTTCCTTCTCTGTGTCATCCATTAAGTACAAGGCTGTTTGGGATTGGATATGAGCATTGACTGATGCTGGTGATCTGGGAATAGTGCATTTAGCACTGGAGAGCTCAGGGGGTATGTACAATGCAGGGCAGACAAGAACTTCTGCCCTGTGCACCAGGATGGGGCCCTTTCTTCAAAGGAGCTCTCCTACCTGGGCTGGGTTTGGTAGGCCATGGTTTTCCAATCTTAGAGGGTAGCTTTTGCTGTTCCCTAAGAGATCCTTGACTGGTGCTTCTGGGTTTGATCTGTGCTGGTGTTTTGGGGAATGAGCTGTTTGGTTTTATCTGCCTTTGGGTGGTAGAAATAAAGTGAGGCGATGCCCAGGCCTTCCCTGGTGACATAGAGTATTAGCTTGGCTGTAAACTCAGCCTGGGTCCTCACATTGCCATTAGGGGCAGTAGCTTGTCAAGAAGATGGTCAATGACAAATACCAGGCAATGCACGAAATTCATTAGGAACATCCTCTGTAGTACTTAAGACTGTTTTGTGGTGGATAGAACTTCTTCCTCACTATTAATTATTATTATTATCAGTAGCTAATATGTAGTACTTTAAGGTTTGCAAAGCATTTTACAAATATTACCTCATTTGATCCTCACAGCATTACTAGGAGGTAGGTGTGTCATTTTTTATCCCCATTTTACAGATGAGGAAACTGAGGCAAATTGCGATCAAGTGACTTACGAGGGAGTGGGGGGGGGGTCACACAGTTAAGTGTCACAGTAGGATTTAAACTCAGGTCTTCTGGACTCCAAGTCCTCTACCTACACTGCCACCTGCCAGTCACAAAAAGTACTATACGCGATCATAGCTAACAGTGCTGGAGTATTTTAAGATTTGCAAAGCACTTTTTTCGTACCATCTCATTTAATCCTCATGGTAGCCCTCTCTTGTGGTGACATTAATTAGTCAGTCATTTTATCAACATGCATTTACTGAATACCTATTCTGTGCTAGGCACTAGGGAAATGGATTGAAATGGCCCCTGCCCTCAAAGAATTTACATCCTACTGAGGCAGACAACACGTACATATATAATTATACATACATGGAACGAACACAGAATGAATACAAGGTAGTTAGCTAGATGCTAGGTGGGGTAGGAAGGCACCAGCACATAAGGGGATCAGGAAAGGCCTCCAGCTAGAAGGTGGTGTTTGAGCTGTGTCTTGAAGGGGCAGAAGGAGACATTGAGTCATTAATGCAAGCATCCATGAATTTTTTTTCAGTATTGTCTACTGTTAGAGTCAGTGGTGTTACTTGATTTTTACCCCTGCCTTTACTTTTTATGATTTTATTTTTAAAATAATTTAATCTTGATTGAAAAATATTTCACAACCTATACTTGTCTTTAATTTTTTTTTTATCCAGGAACAATCCTCAGAAACATAACACTGCATCAATATTAGATGTTGATGTTTGTAGTGAGCTCATAATTGGAGTAGAGTAAGAGAGTAGTGAGGTTAGGTTTTTCTTATGTAAAAAGGCTGTTGATAACTCTGGGGCCTGTGAGCAAATCCCTTCCCCTTTCTGGGCCTCAGTTTCCTCATCTGTAAAAGGTTAGACTAGAAAACTAGATCCTTGCTAAGTCCCTGTTAGTTTCAAAACTCTACATTCTATGAAATCAAACATGTCAGCACCTTTAGGGTATTCAGAACTCCTAATGATAACTTCAAGGGAAGATAAGGGTGGAATAGGAAATTGATGAAACTTGGTCTTTGTGGTACAGAAGTTTTACCCTCTGGCAACAACAGGGAGATAAATCAGGCACAAATACAATATTCCTTTTTATTTAGAAAGATGCCTCTCGTGGGGAAGGAGTATGTTTGATGGGAGGTAGGTAAAAGTATTGGAAACTGAGACTCATAACCTACTTATTTACATAGGGCCACTGGATGGAATGTGCTAACAAATTAATGGTTTGACAGATGTTTTGATTTATTGACCAAATCATTACTTAATATTGTAGACCTAGGACTTCCCATCACATAGGTCAAGGTATACTATGTCAGTTCAACCAACAAACCTTTTTATGGGCCTGCTATATGCTACGCACTGGTGATCCAAAGACAAAAAACAAGTCTCTGCTGTCAAGGACTTTACTTTTTTGTTGGGGGACAAAATACATAAACAGGTGAGTAAATGCAAAGTACTTGAGAGCTGCAACTACCTGAGGGACCAGGAGACATTTAGGAGATTATACCTGAGCTGAAATTTGAAAGAGAAGCTAGGAATTCCAAGAGGCTGAGGTGAAGAGATGCCTGCTAAGCCATGAGTAATAGACTGAGCAAAGGCACAAAGGTGGGAGATTGGCATGTATAGTACATGGGGATGAGTAGCACAAAATCAGTCTAGAAGACAGACTGGAAGCAGATTCCAAGTCAAAGAATTGGAATGCCAAACAGAGGAGTTTGTATTTTAGCCAACTAGGAGCCATCAAATCTTCTCAAGCAAGGGAGTGCTGGGAATTTAGAAATATTAATTGGGCAGCTGTGTGGAAGAGGGATTGGAGAGGGATGAGACTGGAGAGAGAGAGAGAGTAATTATGAGGCTATTCCAGTAATGCGGGTGAGAGATGATGGGTGCTTGAACTGAGGTCAAATCATTATTTGATAAGTTGACCAAAGTTGTCAATTAAATCGCTCATTTGACCGTTCCATATACTCCATTCTGTGTTCCTATATTATTAGTAAGTAATGAGTTCTTGCTGGATTCTACCTAATGGACATCAATACCAAGAGAACCCCTTCTGGTGGACTTCTGGGAGGTCATAGACAAGAGTCATGCAGGATTGACAGGCATCGATGGGTAAATGATCTGCTGTCCTAAAGTAATTGAAGTAGAGACCTATAGGCTTACTCTAGCTAAGTTCATCAAATGGCAGTGTGGACCAGTAGAAAGGTCAAAGGCCTGGGAATCAAAGGACCTAGTTTTCTATCTCAGCTTTGCCACTAATTAACTTTGTGACCTTGGGCAAGTCACTTCCTCTGCCTGAGCCTTGGTTTACTCATCTTTCAAATGAGAGTACTATATTGGATGATCCCTCCATTCTCTTCTAACTTTGATGAAAAGAGCTCTAAGTCACGTGAAGAAAGGATAAAAAGTTGATTGGAATGACTCCATCTTTCTGCTTCAGGGAGACATGATGACAACGGGATTTTGAAATTTGGACAGAATGATGATAATGTCACTTGGTGTGACATTTAGCTTGAGGGAAAGATGAGAAGGTTTACCGTGCTATTCTTCAATGAAGACATAGAGAAGCAGATACATGGGAAGAAGTTGGAGGAGGAAAGGTAAGTATGAGATTTGATCACGTAGATGACTATGATGAAAAGCATAGGAATGGCTGGTATTATTACCCACAAAGTATTTGGAAAGGAAATTGGCCGTACTGCCCTAACATCATTGGGAAACCTTGAAGAGATCCCACAAAAAGCTCTTCAGAGGTAATGAAAAACAAACCTGATGTGATAGTTGACTCTATGGTGACTAACAGCCATGTTTTAAAAGCCAACCAAATAAGACGTTTTACCTTTAGGAAAGTATCAGTATTTTACTTTGCAAAGTCTATGTTCCTGATGAGAATTCAATTACTGTTTCTGATGGGAGGCTGCTCAGAATTACAGTAGCAAGAAAAGGGGACTATTAGTAGTGTCTTGTCACATATTCCTTCCATATATATTCAGTAGCACAATTAGGCATTAAGAATTGACTTTGTAATGCAATATGTGCTGCAGAATGACAATGCATTTAGGGGTATGAGAGTAGGGAGCACTAATAGGTAGATGGATGTGTATATGTGTGTTTATATAGACATACATACGTACATACATATATATATATGTTTCAACTTACTTTTTTTCATTTAACAAACATTTGTTTTCTCTTTCTTCTACTTCCCCACAATGGAAGAAAAAAAAGAAAAGAAAAAAAGAAAAGAAAATCAGAAGTGCCCTGTAACAAATATGTATTGTCAGGCAAAACAAATTTCTACACTAGCCACGTCTAAAAAGTATGTTTCATTCTGCACCTTGTGTCTATCACCTCCCTGGCAGGAGGTGGGGAGCTTTCATCAACACTGATACCCTGGAATCGTCGTCGGTGATTGCATTCATCATCGTTCTTATGTCTTTCAAAGTTGTTTATCTTTAGATTATTGTTATTGTATAAATTGTTTCTTGGCTCTGCTCACTTCACTCTGTGTCCTTTCATATAATTCTTCTCAGATTTTTCTGAAACTGTCTCTCCTATAATTTTTTTTTACAGCAAAATCATTTCCCATCACAATCATACACCATAATTTGTTTAGCCATTCTCTGGTTGATGGGTTCCCCCTTAGATTCCAGTTCTCTACTGCCACACAAAAAAGCCTGCTACAAATACTTTTATACATCTGGGTCCCTTTCCACTTTCTTTAATCTCTTTGACAGCAGCAGTATTGCTGGGTTGAAGGGTATGCACAGTTTAGTCATTCGAGAGGCATAGTTTCAAATGCTTTTCTGTAACGGTTCAACCAGATCATAGCTCCACTCACAGTGCATTAGGTCACCTTCCTTTTGTAAATCAATTTTGCTAACCCGATGAGTATGAGATGGAACCTCAGAGTTACTTGGATTTGCATTTCTCTAATTATTAGTGACTTGGAGCATTTTTTTTTTCATATGACTGTTGATAGCTTGGATTTCTCTCTTAGAAAACTGGCTGTCCATTTCCTTTGACCATTTATCAATTGGGGTGTTCCTATATTTTAAAAACCATTCAGGAGTTCATAGTAAACAACAGGGATGTGATGAAAGATCCAGCCATCGCCAGGCTCGTTGCCAAGGAGTGTGCTGACTCGTGGCCCAGGATTGCATCTAGAACTGGCTGCATTGGCTGATTTTCATACAGCCCATTTATTAAAAAAAAAAAACAAACCCACCTCCTTAAAGTGTCTGCCTTCCTGTTACAAAAAGAAATCTCTCCTGGCTCAGTGTATCCTAAAATTCCCAGCAAGGTCTTAAGAGTTCTTCCTCAGTAAATGACAATTTTCTTAAGGAAATGAAATCCTACAAAATGTCCCTTGCTGCAAACTCAGGCATAGAATTTAAGGGAGTTCCTGATGCAAACACCTGGGGGCTTTAGAGGTCGGGTGGTGGGATGAAAAGAGCATTAAGCCAGAAGTTAGAGCATCTGGCTTTGACTTCCATCTCTGCTGCTTACCAACCTATGGGAGTTTGGGTAATTCTAAGTCTTATGATAATAGAAGCATTGATCTAGGGCTGGGAGAAGGCCTCTCTGAGTCTCAGTTTCTTTATCAGTAAAATGGGGAGAAGAGTACCCACTCTGCCTATTTTATAAGGAAGGCTTCTTGTAAGAATCAAATGAGATAAGGGATGGGGATGTGCTTTGTCAATTCAGATTTGTCAAACTGAATGTGAGGCATGGTATTTCTTTGGAGTAGAATGTGGAGCAGACAGAACCCAGACTTCCGATCCTGGCTCTAGCAATTAAGTTAGTGCTGTGCCCTTAGCCACATTACTTGTCTCCTTTGGCCTCGTTTTCTTTCTCTGTAAAATGTGGAAGCTAGACTCGATTATTTCCCAGATTCCTTCCAGCTCTGACATTCTATTCTAGTAAATTGCTCTTTGGTCTGAGCTACAGGGGCAGGTGCTGATCGACTGATTAGAAAGCAAGCATGTAATTCTCTTCCTCGTCTTTGATGGGAAAATAATGTCCATTTCTTTTCCTTTCCATTTTTTATTCTTCTCTTTTTAAGGAAAAGGCCTTTACCATTTTTCTGTTGGGCTCTGCAGCGGCACAAGCTTGGGATTATTTGCAGTTACTTAGTCAGGATCTGCGTTTTCCAAGGGAAAGGAAAGAAAAGAATGGGCTTTACTCTGAATCACTTAGTTGATGACACATCGAAGAGAGGCTTTGCCTCAGTCTGGTTAGGTATCTTAGTGACGCATGTGGAACACAGACATCTTTGCTCTGGCTTAAAAACAATGAAATCAACACTGCTCATTTCCTTGCTTTTCTGAGTGTGTGACTCCATCTTCCAAGTTATATCTCCTTTGTCTGATTAGGCCCCAGATGGCCAGCCACCCTGATTGTACATACTAATAGGAATGAGGGCATTAAGGACTAACTCCATCTGTAATTTACTCATTTCATTCCAACCAATATTTTCCACTGTTTCCATTTCTTCTAGAACTTCTTCCAGGTCTGGCTGTGTGAGCAATTGATTTGGAGACTCTCTTGTCATCCTAGTGCATGGGGGAATAGCTACTTCTCCAAATCAAGATTAAGAAAGAACACAGGTACCTGGGTAGTTCACAGATTCGTTAATCAGCCCCTGAATAATTGCAGGTCAGTGGCACCACTTACAGTGGAATCTTTTGTGGGTTTGCACACCTCCTTTTTGGGTAGCATCTCTGCCGGAAGGTTTTTTTTTTTCATTATGGCAAAAACTGCCCAGGGAAAACTGAAAAGCCAGAGAATGTAGAATTCAAATAAGGATATGGTTTCTGATATAATTTATGTTACATTTATTCTGGTTTGTAGAGCATCTCTGAATATCATAGTTTGAATGGAGAGCCTTAGAACGTTGGCAGCGCATTTTGAATCACATTTCCATATATCGATGGTGTCATATGAAAAATGAAAAAATGAAAAAAATGAAAAATGTAAATAATACAGTTAGTACTCCAAAAGATATTCATAAGAATCCATCTGTTTTATTAAGATGCATCAATGTCAGTGGAAACAGGCTTTTTCTTCCTTCAGCATGCTAAATCGTCAGACTACTTTGTGTTGAAATGTCCAAGGATAGTTTTATCAATTCAGACGACAATATGGCTGGAATGCCTCTTTAGCTCTGCTATTTATTTTCTAACATAATTCACATATTTGTGGGAGGGGTGTTGAAAACTATTAGGATGAGCATTCTGTGATGATTGACTCCCATAGCCCCTTCCATGCTGCGAATTCTGTGAGTGTAATAAATATTTGATGATAATGATATTCTCTGTGCTGATAATAGTGCTATAAAGGTATGTATTAATCGTCATGGAGAGAGAATCTTGTTGCGTGGACATCCTTCTCTTTTAAGATTTTCTGTTTCTGGGCTTCTAGTTGCTCCTTTCTCCAGCCCATCTGTCAAAATTATCTTGCTAAAGTACAAGTCTGACTATGCCACTCCCTTGCTCAAGACTCTTCCTTGGTTCACTCTTGCCTCTAGGATAAAATATAAACCTCTCAGCTTGGGATTTATAGCCCTTCACAGTTTGGCTCCAGCCTACTTTTCCTAAAAGTAGGAAAGGCTAAGCTAGGTGGCTCAGTGGACAAAGCTCTGGACCTGGAGACAGGATGGCCTGAGTTCAAATCCAACCTGAGACACTTGCTAACTGTGTGACCCTGGACAACTCACTTTACCTCTGTAGTTTCCTCAACTGTAAAATGAGGCTAATAGCAGCACCTGTCTTTTGGGGTTGTTGTGAGAATCAAATGAGATAATATTTATAAAGCATTTCGCACAGTGCCTGGCACAAAGTAGGCACTTAATAAATGCATATTCCCTTCCCCTTCTAGTAGGTGACATCTGTTTGCGCTGAATTATCCGTATTCCCTGGTTCAGCCACTATCCCCTTTAGGACAGTCTGAAGTCAACAAGATGATTTCAAATCCGGCCTCAGACACTTACTACTAGCTGTGTAATGTGTAACCCTGGGCAAGTCACTTAGCCCCTGTTTGCCTCAGTTTCCTCATCTGCAAAGTGGGGATAATAACAGCACCTACCTCTCATGGTCGGTGTGAGGATTACATGGGATCATATTTGTAAAAAGCTCTTAAAGGGCCTGGCACATAGTAGGTGCTATATAAATGCTTGTTTGTCCCTTCTTTTCTTCATTTCACATTACACTCCTTTATATCCTTTATGTTCCAGCCAAACTTGGTTACTTGTTGTTTCCTGAAGTCCATTTTCTGGGTTTTGCTTCTTTGCCTTTGCTCAGGCTGCACCTACCTCCCCCACTCCCAGGAATGTGCTCTCTCCTCATTTGCACACCTTGGTATCCCTAGGTTCATTCTAGGGTTAGCTCAGGTTCTGCCTCCTATGGGATGGGGGAGGGAAGAAGGGAATAAGCATTTATATAGCACTTACTGTAAACCAAGCACGGTGCTAAGTGTTTTTTTACAAATATGATCTTGTGTGATCCTCACAACAACCTGGGAGGTAGGTGCTGTTATGATTCCAATTTTACAGATGAGGAAACTGAGGCAGTCAGAGGTGAAGTGACTTGCCCAGGGTCACACAGCTAGGAAGTGTCTGAGGCCACATTTGAACTTGGGAAGAGGAGTGTTCCTGACCCCAGAGCTGACATTCTATCCACTGCAGCGCCACCTAGCTGCTCATGTAAAATTCAGTTGAATAATAATGGATTTTTGAAAGTACTAGGGATGTCTACCCTGGAAAGGAGAGGACTTGGGGAGAAAGGATAGCAGTCTTCGTAAGCATGCGAAGGCCCCTCTTGTGGCAAGGGGATAAGATTTGTTCTTCGTGGTACCAGAGGGCAAAACTGGGATCAGTGGATGTAAGATGCAAAGAGTCTGATTTTGGCTTGATATAAGGAAAAAGAAATGATCAGAACTGCCCAAAAGTGGAATGGGAAGCTTCCATAGGTGAAATAAGTTCTCTGTAGCTAAAAGCCTTCGAGTGGAGGCTGGATGATCACTTGTTGGTGTGTTGTGGAGAAATTTCCTGTTCCTTGAACTAAATACTCTTGAAATCCCTTCTGACTCCCATGAATGGTCATAGGTGCTTTTTATGTCACGGCTGACAAATCGCCGGCAGTCTTTCTTTGACGCCCACCTGTGTGTTGACTGATTGGTTTCCTGCTTGCCACTTTTTCTTCGCTCCCTGGTGTTTTGGCAGGGGTTGGGCCCATTTTGAAAAGAATGAAATCTGCCATTTGCTTTCTGAGGTTTCCATTGTTATTTTCAGCTTCAGATTTTCTGATGTCTAAAAAAAGGCTCTTTTTCTTCTTGATTGCCTCTCCTCATTGAGTCTTTCTCTGTCTTGCCTCTGCCTCTTCAATTAGTCATATGTCATGAGTTGTAGCTCTTGTTCTGCCCTGCTCTCTCTCTCTCCCTCCCTCTTCTCTCTCTCTCTCCCTCCCTCCTCTCTCTCTCTCTCACTCTCTCTCTCTGTCTCTTTCTCTCTCTGTCTCTTTCCTCTCTCTCTCTCTGTCTCCTTGTCTCTCTCTCTATCTCTCTCTCTGTCTCTTTCTTCTTTTGTCACTCTCTCTCTTTTCGCTCTCTCTTTGTCTCTCTCTGTCTCTCTCTTTCCTCTCTCTTCTTTTGTCTCTCTCTGTCTCTCTTTTCTCTCTCTCTTTGTTTCCCTCTGTCTCTCCCCCCCCCTCCCTCTGTCCCTCTCTCTCGCTCTCTCTTTTGCTCTCTCCACTTTTTTTCCCTTTTCCTACCAACTGTAGGACAGTTGCCTAGAGACAAGTTCTCAGGATATTTTCCCCTGATATTTTTGTGATTCTCAAACTCAGCGTAACTCCCTTAGGGTTGATGATTTTTCTCTTTTTTAAAAACGAAAATCATTGTCTTTTCAGCATCAAAAAGGTTAATTTTGTAAAACTTGGAGGAAACATGTGCCCCCCCATTTTTCTTTTGTATTAGTTCCTACGCTCTGAGGATTGGGCAGCCTTGAGAAATCTCATTTGCAATAGACATGAGACTGTAGCTTCTCTTCACTGAATTTATGAACTAGATGAAAATGTAGCTATGAAAATTGATGCAAATCTCATTTATTCTTTTGTGTTTTTTTTTCAGGGGGAAATTGGTGCTTTAGTTTTTCATTTATGTTATAATAAATTGGAAAATTGTAAAAATCATAGGCAGCCCTTACATGAATTCCATTTGTATTTCAAAGTGATAGTGACCAAGCCCTCACCCCCCCTTTCACTGTCTATGTATCACCTACTTTCTTCCTCAGAAGCCCCAAATCAAAGGCTGTGATAAACTGAAAGATCAACTAGGCCATCCCATACCTGCAAAAGCACCTGCTTGACAGCAGGCCGGGTGCATGATCACCTAGCCTTTCCTTGGGTATCTCTGGTGAGGCCATGCAGTTTTGGGGTAACTCTACTTGGTTGGGAAGTTTTCCCCAATAGACCTTGAGTCTAGATTTCCCTCTTTCACAGTTAAACTCGCAGGCCTATTGTTCCCAAACTCTATTTTCTTCCCTATTGTATTTTCACAAATTACTGATAGTATAGCTCTCTAATCACATCTGTTCAGAGGCAGCTCAGAGAAGCAGCTTGTGGCACAGTGGTTAGAGCACTGGGCCTGGAGTCAGGAAAAGTGAGCTCAAATCTGACTTCAGACACTTACTAGCTGTATGACCCCTGGACGGGTCACTTAACCTCTGTTTGCCTCAGTTTCCTCACCTGTAAAATGATCTCGAGAAGAAAATGGCAAACACCTCCGTTATCTTTGCCAAGAAAACCCCGAATGGGGTCACGGAAAGTCAGACATGACTGAAAACGACTGCACAATCACAGCAACAATGCTAGAAAGGCCTGCATCTTTGGCTCTTAAAGTAATCAGTCCTTGAGCTGAGAGACCTTCCTGTTGGGCACGGCTTTCCTATCTCATTTTGAGTGATTTAAGAATGTTACAGTTAGTTGGCAGTTCTGAAATGGAAATATAGATCTACCTTTCAGATTGTTTCTTATTGAATGATTGTTGAACTGAAAGCAGATACAGTGTCAATCTATTTACCCTGCTGGCAGAATCAGGGCTGCTCTACATTGGTAATTGCTTTGTAGAAATATTTATCAATATTTTATCATACATATGCCCCAAGTCAAAATATGAGACTTCAAACATACAATACATTATGATAAAATACTGACTCAGGGGTGAGAAGTAATGCTAACCTCCCAAGTTAGGGAAAACACAAATATCAGAGTGATTTTTTTTTTAATGCAAGAATGTGGAAAGTATTCTTTTAATTTATTTCAAACATGTCTTGCCCATAAATAAATAAATAAATGTACAGTCGGGGATTCATACTCAGCAATGAATCTTAGCTACCTCCCATAACTCTAATCTAGCAGAATGGTCACCTTCAGGAATGACAAGAAAGAATTCTAAGGAGAAGATATTGATTTTTTTTTATCATTATTTAAAGTGGAAGGACAAAGGCCTTTCTGCAGCTCAATAAGATTCTAATCAAATTATTATATCTATTTTCTCTCCAAGTCAATTCTGGTCTCATTGGCTGGAAGTGCAATTGGTAAGATAATAAATATTTTTGATATGACATATCTGAAAGTTCATAATGATCTTGTCATTCAAAGATTTATCTATAACCCAAGAATTCTTGCTAAATTGGCCTGCACAGAAGGGGGAAAGTGTCCATGAGTGAGATCTGGCCTGGGAGTCATCTTAGCATTTAGGAAAACAAACCAGCAGACAATATGCTGCTGTCAGATGTGAGAAAGAAATAGTGAGCTTGGCCTTATTTACTTGTAAAGGAAAAATTGGACATAGAAATGCAGTTGCAGTCTACCTGTCACCCACTAAAAGGTTAAGAAAATGGCCCCTAGACATCCACATTTTTCTGACAAAGCTGAACAAAGACATCTGGAATTATTCCCATGGGCTTTAGGGAGATGAGAGGTTTGAACGACAAAGGAACTCTGGCTAGTGTGAGACTGATCTTCAAAGATCTAAATATTCTGTCACGTCCTTTTTTGAAAATTCAGATATTGTTATATAGCTGGAGATGGTAGGAGAAGACTCAGAATGCAATGTTTTGAGCTAGCCAGGTGGTCTGGTCGGTGGACTTTGGGATGGGCAGATTGAACGTGAAGTTTGGCCTTCTGTGAGCGCATCGGCCATGGCGTGGTCAAGTCTGATGTTTGACCTACTGGGTTACTCATGGCTAACAGACTGGGGTTTGATCTCAAAAAATGGGGATCCAACTTGCTGCAAATGGGTAGGTTTGCTGAAGGAACATCACAAAATGCCTTTGTTTACTCCTGTGGGCTGGGAGAATGGCAATCCTCTCAGTGTTCTAAGAAGGGCTTCTTAAACTTCTTCTACTCGCGACCCCATGTGGGGTCAAGACCCACAGTTTAAGAAGCTCTGTTCTAGATTGCTCATGGGAAGAACTGACTTAGAACCTCTTGTCACTTCATAATGAATGAGCCAGTTCACTCTGTCCCCTGAAAACATCACAGATAACAGAGGGCGGTTTCTGCCGTCCCATTCTCCCCCCAATCACTCAATGCTATAAAAAATGTATGTTGGCAAGGGGCCCCCCTACCATAGCAGGCAGCAAGCTATGAACCTGGGCTGCGGATGGCTGTGCTATTTAGCAAACAACCTTTCTACTGTAATTACTGAGAGAATTGGATTTAAAATGTTCTAACTAGAGTGTGCGATTTACTCTTAACATAAAAATAATCGACTTTTTTCTAAATGTTATGACATCATCTAGTCATGTATGTCCAGAAAATAAGATTGGTTGGTTACGTAGAGAGACTATTAACCTTGAAACAGAAAAAGAACACAAGAGGAATTATGGAAAAACAGGATCATAAAATTGTAGATTCAGAACTAGAAGGGTCCTTTGTGGTCTCCAAAGTCCAACCCCCTCATTTTAGAGATGAGAAAACACAGGCCCAGAATGGTTAAGTGTCCTGGCCATGGCTGCACAGTTAGCACATGTCAAAAACATGAATCAAATTCAAGTTTTCCTGGCACCTAGAGACAGCTAGGTGGGTGCAGTGGACAGAGCAATGGGCCAGAAGTCAAGAAGCCCTGAGTTCAAATCCAGATTCAGACCCTTAGTCTCCCTGTGACCCATTACATTGTAAGTTCCTTGAGAGCAGAGACTGTCTTTCTCTTTATTTATATTTGTATCCCTAGCACTTAGCACAGTGCCTGACATATAGTAGGCACTTAATAAATGTTTATTGATTGATTGACCTTGGGCAAGTCACTTAATCTATGTCTGCTTCAGTTTCCTCATCTGTAAAATGGGGATAATGATAGCACCTACCTCCCTGAGTGGTTGTGAGCATCAAATGAGACATTTATAAACTGCTTAGCAGAGTGTCTGGCACATAGTAGGTGCTTAATAAATACTTATGTCCATCCTTCCTTCTCTCTGTCCTTCCTTCCTTCCTTCCTCGTTCATTCAATCTCTCTGAGCTTCAGTTTTCTCACCTTAAATTGAGACTATTGGAGATAATAATACCTATTGTACCTAGTTACCTCCCTAGATTACTGTAAAACTCAAATGAAGTTATATAATAGTACTAAGAATAATAAAAGTTAGTATTTTATATGGTGCTTCAAGGTCTACAAAGAGCTTTAGAAATAAAATATCTCATTTATGATGAGCATTTATTAAATGCTTACTGTGTGCCAGGCAGGGGCAGCTAGTGTGGATAGAATACTGGGCCTAGAGTCAGGAAGACCTGAGTTCAAATGTGGGCTCAGACACTTAATAGCTGTGTAACCTTGGGCAAGTCACTTAAACCTGTTTGCCTCAGTTTTCTCATCTGTAAAGTAAGCTAGAGAAGGAAATGACAAACCACTCCAGTATCTTTGTCAAGAAAACCCCAAATGGGGTCATGAAGTGTCAGACACTACTGAAAATGACTGAACAAATATGCCAGGTGCTGTGCAAAGTGCTTTACAAATATCTCATTGTATCCTCTCAATAACCCTGTAAGGTAGGTATTATCATTACCTCCATTTTACAAAGGAGGAAACTAAGGCAGACAAAGGTTAAGTGACTGGCCCAGAGTCACAAAGCTAATAAATGTTTGCAGCCACATTTGAACTTGAATCTTTCCGACTCTGGGCCTACCACTCTATCCACTGCACCACCCAGCTTCCTTTGCAAACTTTAAAGCTCTCTTTAAGCTATTTCTTAATCTTTCTTAGTGATGTGGTATGTCCAGTGGAGAAAATCCCTTTGTAAGGTTTGTGGGGTTTTTGTGACTATTATAGTATGCTCTACTCTCTGGCATTTGACTTTTAGGGGAACAGATGTTTTATATACATATAAAAGCCATGCTTAAAGGAGAGGCCCAAAAGGGCCCATAGACTTGGGAGCTGGAAGGGCCATGGAGTACATTCGTCCAGCTCTGTCGCAGTACCAAGGAGGACACTGGACTCCAGATGTGGAATGGGGCTTGCCTTCCATTAAACAGCTACCAACTCTGATTTTTCCCCAGTCTTCGATTTCTTTGGGCATGAATAATTTAGCAAATTGCCTCATCTTACTCTCACTCTGTGTAGATGAAGGTGCCCGCTTCGTTCGCAGTTAGTAATTGTGATCCACCCCATGGGGTATTATTTTCCTCTGACAATATTAGCAAAGGGTTCAGCAGATTCTAAATGTTCTAAGTTGTCTTCAGTTCAGTAACCTTGGAGAACAACACACCTGTGTTTTAGCATAGTAACCCAACAAGAAACAACATTGAAATCTTTCAGATTGTCAGAACCAAAAAACCGAGGCCCTGCCTCTCTTCTGAATGCCCTTCTGTATTTATTCTCCAAAAGGCTTCCCTGGCCCAACCTCCACTGGCATTTGTAGGGGATTTAGAGGGGGGACCAGCGGCTTTAGCGGGGCCACCTGAAGGAATCATTTTTCCACCAGCAACAACTGACACATGCTGATCTCTCCACATCCTTGTTTGTTTCCTCCCAGGACCGACAGCATGCGCTTGTGAAATGGCTGGCCAGGTCCTAGGCTGCAGTGTGTGATTATGGGGCCAAGCACAGCAAACGAGCTGCCTTGGCCTCATGAGGATGGCACTTTAGCCCAGTGACCTAACAGCCCACCATGTGGCGCTCTAGTTGTAGCCCAAGGCAGCCAGGGAGACTTTGAGGGTGTTGGACATTCCTCTTTTGCACTTGGCACAGGGCAGTGTTAGCAGTGGCTCTTTTCTCAGCCTGCCAGAGATTCTCAGCACTGACCATCAAGCTTCCAGGAAGATAAAGAAGCTTCAATTGAGACTTTCTGGAGAGAAGCAACTTGGGCAATTAGCCATTCTACATTAATGGGTCTTCCTGATAAATACTGCTTAGAGCATCTACTATCCTGCGACAGATAAAGCAGGATAGGGGCTGAATTGGGATTTCATTGGTATAGGGAACTCCCAGGTAAAGAACCTCCCTCTACAAATAGAAGTTAGCACTACCCTAGTACCGAGACCCTAAGCCACACTTGAGAACCTAGAGGGCCACATGTGGCCTCGAGGCCGGTTCACTGCCCCTGGGCTAGACCATTGAGACGTTAAACAGCTTGGCATGTGTCAGAGACAGGACTCAAACCCAAGTTTTCCTGATTTCTAGGTTGGCTGTCTGTCCACTGTGCCATGTTGTTTATCTGTGTTAAATATATAGGGTGTCCCGACAGTCAATGTACTTTTAAAGTTTAATAGTTTTAAATTGCACTGAGTTTTGGGATGTAGGAGGCATTTTTTTTTTAACAATTTTCCTTCAGGAATCAATGGCACATTTTCCCACCTCTGTAAACACGTGACCTGTGAACTCCATCAGCAGTAGGTACTCATTCCACTGATGTCCATCTTAGAAAGCCTTTGACAGTTGATGGAGCAGAAAAATGGACACCTCCCTCCCCAGACTGTCCTGTGTCAGCCTTTATTCACTTAGCTAGGCCGGTCCTCAGGTGACAGACACATGGTCTTGTCACGGAGCAGTATTTGACACCTTCCCATCTTGCAGCTTGGGACAGGCCTGCCATAGCCCAGGGATGATGAACATCATTTATCCTGGAATGTTCTTTCTCTTGCTTCTGCCCAGCCTATAAAAGCCAACTCAGATGTCATTTCCACCAGGAACTCACCCTCATCCCCGTGATGTTACAAAGCACTGTAGTTTAGAACTCTCTAATGTACTTTAGTAATACTGTGTATTAGAGTTATTTGGGTTGATATTATGAAACCATAAACTCCATGAGGGCAACTGTAGCACCTAGCTCAATGCTCTGTACACAGTAAATGCTCAATAATTGCTTGCTGAATTGAAATAATAATATTTGCTAGCAGCTATAAAGCTCTTTAAGGTTTGCAATGTGCTTTACATATGTTATCTCTTAGATTGGCACCATAACTTGGAAAGGTAGGTGCTATTATTACCTCCATTTTACAGATGAGGAAACTGAGACTGAGATAGATTAAGTGAATTGCCTGAAATCAGACAGCTAGTAAGTGTCCGAGGCTAGATTTAAACTCAGTTCTTTCTAATTCCCAGTTCAGCCTTCTCTACTGAACCACTTAGCTGCCAAGACTTGAAACCTTCTTGATGACCTGGGGTAATGATTTTGACCATGTATAGACCTATAATACAATAATGTCCTCAGGGCCTACTCAGGTAAGCAAGATTGTTTGTCCCTCTACTAAATGTCCCCATAATGCTTTGTGACTTCTTATAAGAACTTAGTATGTTTTTTTTTTCTGTTTCTCTTCTCTCTCTCTCTCTCTCACTCACTCTTTGTCTCTCTTCTCTCTTTTCTCTCTCTCACTCACTCTTTGTCTCTTCTCTTTCTCTCACATTCACTCTGTCTCTCTTCTCTGTCTCTCACTCTTTGTCTCTCTTCTCTCTCTCTCTCTTTCTCTTTCTGAAAGCTGTCCTTTGTATTTCTCCTTAACAATCCCCTTCCCTCTTCTCTTTTTCTCCTTCCAGTCTTTTGTAGGCTGGGAAAGAGGAGATAACTTGCTAAAATTGTATGTAAAAGTAGAATAAATAGGCTCTTTAAAAAAGGCCTAAAGGATGTTTGTGTAATAATACAGGAGCTTCAGCTCGAGCTTTGTGTATACTGTCTTCCTTGCCCAGAGATTAGGTTTCATTTGGTTTTAGAGGTGGACCAGAGGATTATACAGTTTCCCCCTTTTCTTTTACAGATGATGAAACTGAGGCCTAGCCAGGTTGTTAAATAGCAAAGATGGGATCCAAACAGAGGTCCTTCATCTGCTGAGCCAATGCTCTTTCTACTATAGCAGGCTGCCTCTCCCCTCACCCCTCCCATGCCCTGCTGTGTCTCACTAGGGTAGTTGAGGTTGCTAGGTGTGGGATATATGGATGTTGCTTCTGCATGTCACTCAATCAGAGATTGGAGTCAGAGAAATAGTTTTTTATCATCATTATTATTATTATTATTATTTCCACAAAAAGCCAAGTGGAAACCTTAAGGAATGCAGTCTGGGGGCTAGGTGGAAGTTGAACAAGGGAGTTATATTAGAATAACAAAACACTCTCGGTGGTGAACAGACTAACCTGCAGAAAACCAGTTCTGGGGTTAACATAAAAAGGGGTGCTCCCAAGCAAGGGCCGGGTCTCCGAATTGTGGGGAGTGGGAGATGTAATTAGGGGCGGAGAGTCACGTGGGGAAATTAGGCGCTTCGGATAGGCTGTAACCTCTATAGTACCCAACGAATGGGGAAACAGGGGGAGGAAATTTGAATGGAGAATAGGGAATAAAAAGGTGTGCGTTTGTGGATACATGCGCTCCCGCATGCGTGCTCTTACGCACGCGGGGCGCCTGACCTTCCCAGGTCGTTAATAAGCTTCTTCCTGATTCAGCAATGGCTTCGTGGAATTCTTGATATTGATATAGATAACACTAGGTAAGTGGGATGTTTTCTCTTTCCCTTCTGCTTTTGGCTCTGTCAATAACATAAGTACTCCTTTCTCTCTAACTTACCCATCTCGCTAGAAAAGCAAGTTAACATTTTACCATTTCATTCTCTTGACGAGCGTGGGGTTTCTACTTTGGAAAGAAGTTAACCAGGAACTCATTCAATGCATCATCAGTCTACTTGGAGCATTTTGACTTCTGGGATTGATTGTGAGATGAACATAGCATTTTTCCTCCATGTAGTCACTTACATATGTACCAGTCAGTCAGCCTACACTTATTTAGGGCGTACTGTATGTTCAAGATTTCAGAATCAACAAATATTGAGTATTTACCACGGTCAAGGTACTGTGCAACGTTTTGGGATGATGAGGAGTAGATAAGACACGGTTCCCACCCTCAAGGGCTGACGTAGACACATCAAATAATTTTGAGATAATATAAGACCATGAAACAGTGGATAATCGAGTGCTGCTCTAGGAATCAGAAAAATCTGAGTTCAAATCCAGCTTCAGATATTTACTAGCTGTGCAACTCTAGGCAAATCCCATAATCTTTCTCAGATTCAGTTTTCTCATCTGTGGAAAAAAAAAAGGTTGTCATGGGGGGTAAAATGAAATAATATTTGTAAATCACTTTTCAAACCTTAAAGTGTTATATAAATGTTAGTTACTATGATAATGGTAATTCCATTGTTTGGGATTATGTGGCACAGATGATGCACATGATGTGACTTAGGGGTGGGGAAGGGCTCCTCATCTCCTACCTAGATTATCACACAAGCCTCCTGATTGGTCTCTGTCTTGAAGCTATCTGCCACCTCGCTGTCACAACATTCTTCTCAAAGCCCAAGCTTGAGGGCTGCTCCCCAACTCAAATAGGTCTTGCCTCTCAGACAGTGGTTATTTACCTGGGATCCACAGATTTCAGGGGGTTCATGAACTTGGATGGGAAAAAATCATATCTTTATTTTCACTAGCTTCTAACCAAAATTTAACATGTCCTGTAATTATTTAAAGGCCTATTTGCCAGCAAGGCTAGTTTGCCTCTTTTTCATATTAAGTATAGATATTGATATTGATATTTATTTATATATATTTATAAATATATATTTATAGATATAGATATTTAAAAATCATTTGAGAAAGAGTTCAAAGACTTCACCAGACTGCCATAAAAAGCTAAGAACCCTTGCTCTAAGATAAAATACAAACTCCTCTGGCCTTGAAAACCCTTTACCATCTGGCTATAATTTACCTTTCTGGACTTAGTTCACATCACTCTCCTTCAAGCACTGCCCACTTGCACTTCCTGTAATTGGAATTTGGTGTTCTGTCTCCCACCTCTTTGCCTTTGCCTAGACTGCCCCTATTGCCTAGATGCCTGTTCCTCTTCACCTCTGTCTCTTGGAATGCCTACTTCTCTTCAAGGTTCAGCTTAGGTATTGTCTCTTGCACAAGGCCCAATGCCCCTGATCCACCCCCTTCAGTGGTTAATTTTCTCAGCCCTTTCCCTTGCCCAAAATTATTTTGTACATATATTTTATATTTATTTATCTGTGTACATGTTGTATCCTTCCCACCCTTCCCAGCTCCAAGAGAACATAAGTTCCTTGAGGGCAGGAATGGTTATATTTTTGTCTGTGTATTCCTAGGACCCTGCCCATAGCATTCACTTAATAAATGCTTATTGAATTGAATTGAGTGAACATCTTTTATGCTATTCCCTTCACATCTGCGTATTGAGTATTTGCCTGCCTCACTCCCTTCCCACAGTGCAGGGTTTAGGGAGTAGTAGAAGCTGACTGAGGAAGGGTGGAGTCTTTAAGGCATAGGTCAAGGTTTATAGGCCATATGTGGCATTCTAGGTCCTTGGGTACAGCCTTTTGACTGAGTCCAAGATTTACAGAACAAATCCTTTTATCAAGGGGATTTATTCTGTGAAGTTTGAATTCAGTCAAAGGGCCACACTCGAGGACCTAGAGGGCCCCAGGTGGCCTCGAGGCCACAGGTTCCCCACCTCTGATTTTGAACTTGTTAATTAACAAAGGGACTCCTTGTATGTATAGCCATCCTGATAACTCTCAATTCTTATCTTTCCTACAGTTATGGTATGGTAGCTCCCATCTATGGACCATCTTCTGCCTTTTTCCATCTCTTAGTTTTTTGGGAAATGATCTCCTTAGGGTCATTGCTGTGTGACAGTAGTTACAGACCCTACCAAGGTGCATGGGAAACACGGCATTATTCCGAGGAGGTTGGCTTGCTAGAGCTCGGATTAGAGTGCTCCCGCCTTCTTTCTCTCCCATCCCATATCTTGCATTCTATCACAACCTCTTTAACCTGGGCCTGTCTGCTTCTCTTTCCCAGTGTCTCAAACGGTCCACTCGCTCTGTGGGACAGGCTTCCCCAAGTTTCCCCACTGAAGCCATGCTGGGGCGGGGGGAGGGCAGCCGCAGGAGTTTTGCCCAATCAATTCCCTTGGCAAGAGTCTAGAGGTTGCAGCCATCTCTCAGAGTTGGCCTGACTTTCTGGCCACCTTGAGCTTCCTCATAAAACTCCTTTGTCCCGAGGAGGAGGTCAACAGTTCCCTTCTAAGGAGACACGGTCTGGCCCACATCTACCCGAGTATTCTTCCCCATTGTAGCAGCACAGGCCCTCCCTTATTATACTTGTCACCTCAAGAGCATATATTAGCCGCCAGAGCTTGGAATGCCTTCGAGGAAGGCTCCCAATGCAGCCTGCTGTCTGCTACTGGTGTTTATTTATTGTTAATGTCATTATTACTCAACATAATGATACTTTCAAGATGACAAAGGCTCTGGCTAAGGCAGTGTGTGACAGACCAAATGCTTACATGAAGCACGTGGGTTGTATGTTTATTTTTGTTCATATTAATATGATGACATTTCTCTAGCATTTGGCAGTTTGCTCCCAGGAGCTCTCTGAAATGCGTATAATAAGTAGTTTTATCCCCATTATACAGATAAGGAAACAATTTCCAAGAATTGAAGTAGCTTGAGGCTAGCCAGGACTTAACCCAAGTTTTCTGACTGATTCCTACTTCAATCTTCTTCTCAAATACATACATACATCTATAATACATATATGTAGATGTATGTGTGTATACTTATGTGTATATGTGCATATGGGCAGCTAGGTGGCACCATAATGCACAGAGCTCTGGGCCTGGGGTTAGGAAGACTCATCTTCCTGTGTTCAAATCTGGCCTCAGACACTTATTAACTGTGTGGCCCTGGCCAAGTTGCTGAACACTGTTTGCCTCAGTTTCCTCAACTGTAAAATGGACTGGAGAAGGAAATGACAAACCACTCCAGTGTCTCTGCCAAGAAAACACCAAATGGAGTCACAGAGAGTCAGACATGACTGAAAAGGACTGAAGAATAACAAATATATGCATATATAAAATTCCAAACTTTACAAATTCCACTAACACATTTACTTATACAAAAAAAAGAAAGAGTATTGCCCCTGAAACCATGAGTTTCTATTATATACAGGTGTTTTTTAGGTATATAAGAAAATCAGCACATCGGTTTCTAAGTTGTTTTGTTCGTAGCTCCCTCAGAACTTCATTTTAAGAACAAAACAGCTAATGTTCACATAGCTCTTCGAGGTTTGCAAAGGGCTTTACAAATATGTCATGCAATGTTCACAACAATCCTGGGACATAGGTACTATTATCCCCATTGTTACAGATAAGAAAACTGAGGCAAAGAGAGATTCCGTGACTTGCCCAGGGTTACACAGCTGATATGTATCTGAGGCTAGATTTGAACTCAGGTCTTCCTGACTCCCAGTCCAGATCTCTATCCACTGTATATCACCTAGCTGCCTCTGAATCATTTTTTTTTTCAAAATGACTTAGTGACCCTCTTTTCTTTTTATTTTTTACATCACTCTTAGTGCCCTCCCCACTACAAAAACAATCACATTCCTTCTAGCAAATAATCATAGTCAAGCAAAATACACAGTAGCCAACTCCAGAGATCTTTCATTCTCCTTGAGTCTATTTCTTTGGCGGGGGATAGAGAACGTGCTTTATTATCAGTCTTTTGGAGTTTTGGTTGGCCACTACACTGATCTTGACCACATGAAGGAATTCATGGAAAGTACAGAAGTTTCCTTCCAAAGCACATTAAAGTCTTGGTATAACATAGCTACCTATTACTACATTATCTAACTCTTTCTTTTGGAAACTTCTCAAATAAAATTAAGATAAACTCATTGCCTTTAAAACAAAGTTTTAAAAAATTATTCAAGATAAAATTCCCACGTGACAGTAACCCTTTATCCATGGCCTTTGAAAGATGCAAATATTACCTAGTGGGTTTTGCCACCATATGTAACAATTCTATATAACAACTCTCAATGTGAATTTCTTACCTGGATTGCTAAAAGGTCTATATTCTAAGTCCAGTGGAAAATAACCTCACATGGGGGGGGGGGGCATGATCCTTATGAAATTCCCAGTATTCAGCACCAGCATAGATTTAGACGGTTGTTTTGTTCTGTTCAGAGCATGCTATATCATGCAAGAATAGCATTATTGACATACTTAACTACAATTGATCATTAAATTATGTTTAATCTTGTCACATTACCTAAACAAGGGGAAATATCTCAGTTTGACACATTTACTCTCATACTTGACCTCTTGACATAAGAAGAGAGTATTTCTTGTCATTAAATTCTGCTATAGAATATGACAGAATTGTCTGACTGTACTGTCTTATGTTACAGATGGGCACCTAGCTTATTGAAATCTATGGATCCTGCTGTATCTTTCCTAAGTGTCTTGGCATTATCTTTAAAAAAAAAAAGTTTTACTGATGCAGTTTTGTCTCTATCAGAGTTATTTTTGCCTAACAGAATCTTATCAGTGATACTTAGTGCAAAGATTTTTCCCACTCAGGATTTCTTCTTTTGTTCCAATTCCATTTATTTTGCTTGTGCATGAACTTTTAAATTTTATCCTTCCTTTCCTTTCCTTTCCTTTTTTTAACAAGATTGCTTCCTTTAGCCATAATTATGAAAGCTTATCTCTTTCAATTCACCTCTCTTTTTTTTTTAAATGATGTGATCTTTTATATTCAGGTCCCTTATTTATTTAGAACTTCTTACAGTGTACAGCATAAATTGTTCATTTCATTTTAATTTCTGCCAAAGTGCCTTCCATTTTCCTGAATCATGATTGCCCAATAAGTTGTCTTTCTTATTCTTGAGTTTATCTAACACTGGACTCTCTTGATTATATAGGTTGTTCCACTGATCTGCTTTCCTAGTTTTTTATTTTCCAACTCATACCAAATGATTTTGATGATCACTGTTTTATAATATAGTTTGAGGTCTAGTGATACTATTTCCCCTCTATATTTTTCTTCATTACTATTCTTGTGCTCCTAGACCTTTTGCTCCTTCAAATGAATTTTGTCATTATTTTGCCTAGGTCTACAGAGAATTCCTTTTATCATTTGGTACAGCCCTAAATGTATAGATTAATTTGGGAAATATCAGTTTTATTACATTGGCAAAGCCCGATCGTGAACACCATTGTTCACATATTTTGTATTTTAGCATGCAGAGTATAAATGACTCATTACTTACTGAGCTATCATATGTTATATATTTCTCTAAGCCATTCTCACCCCCACTTCTCTCCTTGTGTTCCTATTTCTCTCTCTTTGGTACCTCATTTTCTTCCCATGAATCCCTGGTTCCATTCTGTGTTCACATATTACTCTCAGTAGCTAAACTCTTCCTCCTCTTCCAGTGGAGGGAATCAAATAGGGATGGCTAAGTAGGGGTCATCAGCTACTGGAGATAGTTCCTGGAAATGTCTTCTCAATTCTTATGCTGAATGTTGCTAATCATCATGACAAAAGGAACTTTTGTGTTCATTTGATGATGAGGCTATCTCTGGCTAATGCAGAATATGGAAGAGCAAAGATTTTCATGAGACATTTCAGAGACTTGACTAAGCAATTTTATGCTTTGGAAGGACTGCTAAATTGGGAATGTTTCAGGTGGAAAGGGAAAAGAGGAAGCTAAAAATAGAGCCATATCATGTAATCAGGTATATATATATACACACACACACACACACATATATATATATATACACACACACATCTATCTATGTATGTATTTATATATATATATATATATATATATATATATTTAAAGTAAATACCTGATTGTTATTGTTTAGTCGTTTTCATCTGTATCTGACTCTTCATGACCCCATTTGGGATTTTCTTGGCAAAGATACTGGAGTGGTTTGCCATTTCCTTCTCCAAGTCATTTTACAGATGAGGAAACTGAGGTAAACAGAGTTAAGTGACTTGCCTAGGGTCACACAGCTAGTAAGTGTCTGAGGCTGGATTTGAATTCAGGAAGATGAAATTATAGATCCTTAAAGTATTCATTGCTCATTGCCAAGATAGCGGTCAGCATACAGCATACTTATATTAGGAAAGCTTACACTATAGTGTTATATGGATATTATTGTGTATTCAAATACTAGAATTCATTGTTGTTAAGTAAAGGGTGTTAAAACTAATTCTCCAAATCCCTGAGAGAATATAGTCATGAATACTTTAAAAATCTGTAATTTCATCAGTGTGGGTACTTCTTCCACCAACATATATTACAACCCTTCTCTAATTTAATAGCTGGCCTTTGGGAGTTGCTGTGGCTAAAACATCCGTCACCTGATGGTTCTGGGTTTGTTTTTCTTCCCTTTTCTCTCCTCGGCCTGGTGGAAAGAGGAGACCTTTGGCTGCCTGAAGGCATTCTGCCTTCCTTAAGTGTCTTCAGTAGTAGGGAAAAGCATACCATGGTGAGTGCCTAATGTGAGCACATTACCTCCTGATTGGGATAATTATACCCATCCTGGAGATTAGATTCTGGTGGGAGTGCCCTTTGTGAAACATCTTTGTCCTCTCTGATGTATTGGATTACCATCGATTTCTGTTTTGGGAGGTTGCCTACTGAAGGGGGTTTTGCTTATGTAACTGACCCTTCCGTAAGAGTCATGTAAGGAAGTTTAATGGGCATTGAATTACTGTGTTCCTCATTTATCATACTTTTAAAAACTGTATTAATATGAAAGTATTAATTTTGTCATACCAGAAACAAAATCTCATCTTTATAAAAAGGTTCTTCTGGTGATACTATATTATGGGAAAGCATGGAATATTACAATCTCCAAATAATTAAAGTTGAAGGTCAACTAAGGAGCACACAGGAATGATCAGACTGGAATGTATTACCAACTAAGGGTTTTATAAGAGCAATGACATAACAGACAGAGATCAGAGAGATAAATAATTGGAAAAGAAGGTAGCACAGTCAAGCGCTGAGATGAAGGGATTGCTAATGGAGCTTCTAGGATCATCATTGATTTTCATATGACTTCAAGTGAATCAGAGGAAGGCTTGTCAGTACATTGGCTGAACTCTCCATGGTAGAGTTATGGAAGGACACAGTCAAGAATTGTACAGCATGAAAGATCATGTATTTGCCTCATTGGAGGGAGAATCTACATCGTTGAAATTTCACATATATCAGAGTATTAATTCTATGATGTGAAACTTCTAAAGCAAATTTTTCTTGAGAAAAAAAGTTATGTTTTGTACAATAATAACAAACCACACTTATATAATACTTTGTGATTTGCAAAAATATTATTGTCACAGAGATCCTGTAATATGGACAGTGCAAATTTTATACATTCTCAGTTTAGAGATAAGGAAACTGTGGATCTGAGAGGTGCAGGGAATTGTACAGGGTCACCCTGCATGGGGTGGGATCATACTAAGCAGGCTCATACTGCACAGGGTCACATCATAAGTGCCTGAGTTAGGATCCCAGTGTAGATCTCAGGGTCCCCAAACCAACGATCTCTCTGAACCTGGATCCTCATATCAGTGCTTCAGTATGTTTGAGTTGTTGCACCCATCTGGAAGATGGGAAAGGACCATGGCTTTCCTGTTTATTCCCACATTTCCACCCCAGCCAAATCGATTGTCAGCAGGAGTTCTCCCGTGAGCTGCTGCATGTTAATATGCAGAACCAAACTTGTGGAAAAGCGTTTGAGATATATGGGTCATTTAACTGCATCAGCAAAATGCCAATGAAAAAGAAAATTGCTGACATCATTAGTAGAAAACATTAACATCTGCAGGTTCCACGTGTCAGATGCATAATATCCATTAGTTATCATTGCAATAAGATACCATTGGGATGGTGAATCAGGATTTATGGGCTAGTTTAGTACATTCAGAATTGCTCTATTCTCCCACTACTGTTCAAATGAAAAGAATGAAAAAACTTCACCCTGCAATAGAAATGCAGGTCAATCAAAAATGTTTTGGCATAAATGTATTCTGTTCTTTCTCGGCTTGCCTCCTTTCAATAACATTTTATTATTTCTTAATAACAATGTGGAAGCATAGACAATGTCTATTCTATTGTTCAAAAAAGACAATGAACTCATAAGTGTCATTTGGTTGAAAATACCTTGATGATTCCCTTCTGTTACTTTGTTCCAAGCCTTGTGACAAATGAAATATTGTTCCTTAAGCCCACGTTGTTTTATATGAAGATGTTACCAAAATTATTTCAGACATTTTTCTCTGCTCTGCTCCTCCATCTCCTTTTCCCTTATTTCTCTCCTCTCTTGAACTTTCCTGCTCTCTGTAGACCTCATTTCATCTAATACTCCAATAGAGTCCTGTGGCTTTCTCAGTGTTAGGGAGAAACAAAACCCAACATTTATCTCTTGAGTGAAAGAATCAAAAAAATAGAGACTGAGTTGGGAATATTTGGGACTATGAAAATCCTTCCAGCTCTAGATGACTAATGGTCTAGATGACAGAATTGCATATACTATCCCAGGTCCTGTTTGTCATGGAGGCAGATAACAGATGGCAATTGGGGTCTTTTTTTTTATTGAACTGCAGTTGACAAGATAGAATGAAATCCTTCAATTTTTTTTTTTAAAAACCAAACTTGAACAAATTTGAACTATTGATTATAAGCTGTCTATGTGGATTTGTAATGCATTTATGGTTTCTTATATTTTATTTTCCAATGATTTTTTGGCCATGTCAACTCATGGGCAATGTCTCCAAGTCATGGAGGGGTTACAATCTGTGTCAGTGGAGGGAACAGCCACATGTCTTATAGCATGACTCCTTTAACCGTATGATGGTAGGTTATGGATTCTTTGAAATCACTGATTGTGTACAATGAAAAAAAATGTACTTGGAATGCGGTTTCCCTAACTAATTGTAATTACGTATAGTCTGAGAGGAACAGAATAAGAATCAGCAACTGAAAATTAGGGTTGATGATAATGAAAGGTGACCAAAGGAATGGGTTAGGATGGGAGGATGTGAGTGTCAAGGAAATAGTTCATCGGATAAAATCACAGCAACATTTGTCAGCTGCCTATGAGCTATATATTCTTGGGCAAGTTGCTAAATTTCTCTGGCCCCCAACCGTGCTACTTACTATCTGTGTGACCTTGGGTAAGTTATGTATCCTCTACTAACCTTCAGTTCCCCATCTGTAAAGCAAACTGACCTTAATGGATTGGCCCGCTGTCTTCTTGGTGCATGTGTATTCATAATGTGCCAGATAACTTCTTAAAACTTGTCAAGCCTGAAGAATGCCATCCATTTCTAGTGATTCATGGAAGGACAAATGATGGCGACAGAGATAATCTAGAAATCGTTGCTATACTCCGCTAGGAAGAAGGGTACCTTCCCCTCAACATTCCCATCAGTCTCACTCCAGCAGCTAGTTCCTCCTCCTTGGCTAGAGTCAAGTTCAGAATAGCAGTTTTCCTCACCCCACCCCCATCCACTCTTCCAACTTTTGGAAGAGAAAGTTATCATTAAGGCAAAATAGTGGCTGTGCTTATGTGTGCATGTGTGTGTGTGTGTGTGTGTGGTGGGGGGGGGGGATACAGAGACAAAGAGACACACAGAGAGGGAGAGACAGAGAAAGAGAGATGACAGAGAGAGACAGAGAGAGCACTCCAATCCATGTCTGAGTAACTGAACTCTTCTCGTTCAGTCATTTCAGTCGTGTTCGACTCTTCGTGGCCCCATTTGGGCTTTTCTTGGCAAAAATACTGGAGTGGTTTGCCATTTCCTTCTCCAGACTGAAATCTAGCACTATTCTATTTCCTAAATTCCTCATCTAGTGCCTCTTCAGTTTTTGTCTATGTCGTGCTGCTGATATTTCTTGGAGTTTGTCTCCTTCCACTTTCTTTGATAATTCTTTAGTTTCTGTCATTCAACCCGTTGCCAAATCTGTCTACAGTTTATATATTTTCCAGTCAATGTCTTTCCATGTTGTCCACATGCAGAATATTTGAAATCTCTCCAGTGGTTTCCTGAAAGCTAGGCAAACTATGTTGTATCATTACCTTGATTTACCAATCTAGTAACCCTGTGAAAAAAGGAAGGGCTCTGGTACACTAGCTCAATTGTCTGTGGAGGAAAGATGAATACCCAGAGACAAGAACTGCCCAGGACAAGAGAGAATGGATGGGTTTCTACCTACTCGGAAGGACCAAGCACCCAGAGTGATGAGATCACAAGTCCAAGAATCCATCTAAGTATCCAAGTACGGACAAAAACTATTTAGGTTAAGAGAGTGTGGACCGGTTGCATTCTATACTAGTAGAAGGAGTATCCACTTTGGGGAAGTTATAGACCCCTTCAGAGCATAATGGTGTCATCCAACTTTTCTATGGGCTTTTTAGTTCACAAAGTCTATTCATTATACCAACCCTGGGACGTATGTAGTACAAGTACTGTCATCCATTTTATAGATGAGAAAACTGAAGCTTAGGCAGGTTAAGAGACTTGCCGTGGGTAACCTGATGCTCCTCTTCCATGATACCTTTCCTGATCACCCACCACCTCAAGTATTATTAGTATTCTCTCCCTCCTCTGAAGTTGCTTTTTATTACATTACATTGATTTACTTAAGTGTCTTTCTATCTTACCAACAGAATATAAGCACCTTGATGGTAATGACGGTTGACTTTGTCTTTGTATTCTTGGTGTCTAGTGCTATGCCTGGCACACACAGATACTTAATGTGTGCTTGTGGAATTGACCTGAGATGGCATTCTAACTCAGCTCTATGGAAGCATCGTTTTAATTTATTGTGCCACCCTTTCAGAATAATGATACTGGACAGAACAATTTGATTTCTCATTCCCAAAGGATTTTTCACTCGCGAGATAGTTGTAATGGATTTTTTTTCCTCTTTCTTTTGCATTTAAAAGATGTAGGAATTGGTACAGGTCTCTAGGACTGGCAGCAGTTAAATATACATAGTAGATATTTAGTAACAGTCTCACAAAATTTAATATGAAAAGAGGTTTGTAAACATATTTTTAACTGCCTCAGTTGCTAAATATGGGTGTACGTACAAAATACCGGCACTTTCGTACTAGAGCACAAGTAAGATGCCTAGTTTTGAAACGCAGATATTGTTGGTGTTGGTTCTTCTAGACCTGGGCTTGACTACTTTTGATTCCAAGATTAGCCGCAACAAACAAGAAAGAATGGGCTCTGTTAAAGGCTTGGGAAGCCCACGTGAGCACATGCCTTTGTATGTGCCCAATCTCTTCCATGAATTTGCCAAGCAAGAGCGGTTGACATTCTTTTCCTTTAGCCCATGTGCTCATTGTAAATGAAAGTTGTCCATGAGTATCCATGTTCTGCATGGGCTTTGCACTGGAATGTTGATCTGGGCCAACAATTAAGTGGAAAGAAGGGAGCAGCCAGGATGGTTTTGGGGAAGTTGCAGTGCTTTTAACAGCCTCAGATTGCTCCCTGATGTGGAACCTCTTTTAACACCAATATTGTCCCAGTGATGTGGCATGGTTACAAATCTTAAACTGATACCTGTTGTGTCACTGTCAAAGGCAAGCCATGATTCTAAGTCCTGGGAAGAGCTCCCATGCCCCAGAGTAGCTCTAGCCCCCAGGAGTTGGAAGCTCAGTGGTCGTTACCCAGGCCTGGGCTCCTCTTTATCCTAACGCCACGTGATACATTCTCAAGAGAGTCGAGGAGTTGATCCATTCCATTGAGAGGAATCTGAGAAGTCATCTAGTTCAGTATACTCCCTTGTTTTCATATGAAGAAACTGAGGCCCAGGGAATTCAAGTTTGTCCAAGGTCACGCAAGTAGTAGGCATCAGAGATGGTGTTGGGTCTTAGGTTCTTTGATTCCAGGACCAACGTGTGTTCTGTTATACCACCTCCTGTTTGTGAAGGGCCAACCATGTACAAGTTCTCTCTGCTGGGTGCTGGCTTGGCAAAGATCTTCCTCAAAAGCCTAGTTGCTTCCCCCATTACTCCACCTCTCCCTGCCTATTACTTTCTTTTTCTTTGTGGTATTTTTAATTTACTCATATGTCTGCATGTTTCCCTTGATAGAATGTAAGCTCCCTGAAGTTTCGTTTTTGCCTCAGTTTCCCCAGCACCTGGCCTATATAGCAGAAACATTAATAAATCTTTGTTGATTTATTACTATGCTCAAGCATTTTACTTTTACTAGCGGGTACAAGGGGTGTGCTGGATCTAGCTTGAACAGCTCTCTAGAGCTAATTGTTTAATTTTTAGCGTCAGCATTTATACGTCAGAAATTAGCCAACTTTACAAATTAAGACTTTAGTTATTGTTTTCTTAATTGTCTAGATTTAAGAAAGTGGTAGTGAAAAAGTTAATAATGCAGATTAAACTTTAAAATGGGGTCATGCCTATATCTCTCCATCTCCATCTGTCTCTGTCTCTCTCTCTCTTTCTCTCCTCCCGAATATGTCTGGGGGTGATAATAAAGGTGACCTCATTGGAAGAGTGAGGATTTGAACCCAGCCCCTCTGTTTCCTGATCCAGTGTTCTTTTTTTTCACCAAATCAGCTAAGGAAAGACTTTTTTCCTATTTTTATTTCTCCCAGAGAGGTTTCTTTTTCTTTTTTGTCGATAGGAATCTTCTGCTCTATCAGTACAATAATAATAGTTCCCATCTTGGTTATGAGGGAGATAATGCATATGCTGTTGAGCCCTTTATACTCCTGAGGGAACTGAGCCTCAGAGTTGTCCAAATGGGTTACCCACAGTCAGACAAGTATGTAGGATGGTATGGGGGAAAATTCTGCAGTTAGAGCCAAATGGGTTCAAATTCACCCATGATGCTTACTACCTAGAGGACCTTGGCAAAATCACTGAAGTTCCCTGGGCCTCACTTTCTTCCTCTATAAATGAGATGGCCTCTGGGGGCCTTTCTGGCCCTGGGTCTATGAGCCAGGACTCAAAGGCATTTTCTTTCTTCTAATACCACCTTGAGAAAAGGGAAGCTCTCCATAGGCAATATGAAGAAGAAACGAATAATCTAAGAATCTAATGAGAATATGGATTAGGCTACACCTTTTGGTCAGAAAATGGAGAGCATTCTTCATCACTGGTCTTCTCGAATCACAGTTGGTCATTGCACTGATCAGTTTAAAATTGTTCGTTTTACAATTTTGTGGTTATGATATTAATTGTTCTCCTACTTCTGCTCACTTGTCTTAGCCTTGGTTTGCTTATCTGCATCAGTTCATATAAGTCTTCCCAGGTTTCTCTAAAACCATCCTTTCCATCATTTATTATAGTATAACAGTATTCTAATACATTCATATGCCATAATTTGTTCAGCCATTCTCCAACTGATGGGCACCCCCTTAGTTTCCACATATTATTAGTTTTGTTCAGCATGCAGAAATGTTTTGTCTATACTCCCCCGACATCCTAGTTTTAGTCAGGCCTGTGCCATGTCTTAGCGTCATTTCATGGACAAACTACGAGACCATTCTGGGCTTCGATTGGCTCGTCTGTTAAAGGAAGGTATTGGATTAGAAGATCTCTAAGATCCCTTTTAGTTCTGATGTTGAATAATTCTGTAAATGTACCCGAGGTGATTTGATGTCATCTACATTACCACTAGGGTCTCTGAGGGTTTCACATTTATCGATTAGCTCTCCTACCTTCCTGCCTCTATATCTAGTCCTATATCAGGGTCCTCTTTATAAGGCAATCTAGCCTCATCGACACGGTTATGATGGTTTCTCTGTTGTTTGGTGATGGTTGGGTAGAACTAAATAATGTTTCCATTTGGCATTGTTTGAGGTTGGAAGGTTTCCCAATTTGATGATTGTATCAAGGGGAAAACCCTGATCATTTACTGGCTAGATAATACCTAGAAGCAGGCTAACACAGTATAACAAGCAGGGGATCAGAGGACATGGGTTCAAATCCCGGCTTCGCTACCCAATACCCATAGGCTCTTGAGCAAGTTGCCTAACCACTTTGGGTCTCAGTTTCCTTGTCTGCAAAATGAAGCAATTCGATTTGATGGCCCTAATGTTCCTTTTGGCTCTTAATCTAGGATTCTATATTGGACAAACAGTACATTGCACATTCCTCAGCTGGAAAAGTAATGAATTAATCGCAGGATAGCCTGCTGCTCTCTGTGTGTGCGGTGATGATAAAAAGGGGTGAAGTCAAGTTTCCATTTTTACTTGTCTTAGCCTTGGTTTGCTTATCTATAAAATGGATGTTATAAAATGGGCATAAATAGCACTTGCTCTTTCTCCCTGACAGGGTGGCCTTGAAGAAAGAGGCTTGACAACTTTGAGTGTTCTTTGCAGTGAGGTGCCCTCACTGTGCAGCATGGCAGAGTCCAGATGGACATTTCAGAATTGGCTTCAAGTTTTTACGTTCATCGGCTTCCCTCTGAAGTCCTCTTGCGTTGGCTATGGAATCCTTATTCTTTGGATCTCATCTAAGTCTCTCCTCTGTCTTTTTGGTTTTCTTTTTACTTTTGTAAAGCAACTTGATGTGAGGGATGTAGTTTGAATTACTTTAAAAAAAATGTGTAACTTTGAAATGATCCCCTTGCTTGGTTTTATTTTGGTGGTAACTTGATGATAATTTCCAGCGCAGAGGAGAACAGCTGGTGAATACTTTCATCATGGTTACCTGGCACACAGAGAGGCAGCATGGCATTGTGGGTAGCGGGGGGGGGGGCAGGTCTGGCTGCAGAGCCAGGAATACCTACGTTCAGGTCCGGCCACGTGTAATACCTGGATGACCCTTGACAAGTTACATAACCCTGCAGTGCCTCAACAATTCTCTCAGACATTGCAGGAGTTAAAACTGAAATGTTGATGTACATCAGTGGAGGAATTTCGATATCTGGTGTTCCCCACATCTGATGAAATCACAGGCTTCTTGGGAAGGGAAAGGGGAAGGCCTGAACCAGAAAGAATCCCACAAACTTGGGGAGCAAAGTTAGACTGGGCCCCACGTTGCAGTGTTTTGGTGCCATGTAATACAGTTTAAACCACTGCAGTGTTCCTGGGAACACGTGTCATTGATTATATTAGCTCCAGATGAGTTAAAGCCACAAACTCCTAAGGAGAGCCTTAAAGGAATCCTGGGAAATGACAATGGGTGAGGAATAATAAGGCACAGTCCCATTTACACAGCTCTGACCATTTGGAGAGATGTATGGATGTCTTGGTAGCCTCCGAAAGGTCATTAAGTCTTCACTGTAAAGCACTCAGATTTTCCTTGTCGGAGCTATTCGGCTCATGTATATTTGAAACAAATGTTAAATTAAAGCCTTCCCAAGATAGCACAATAGATTGGCCTCCTGGCCTAGAAGGCTAAGTTTGACAATATGGATGACAGTGAATTTTTTTTTAGGTGTTTTGAAGTAGCAGCTGATTTTGTTGTCTTGTTAACATGAATGCCACATTTAGGTAGTAGCTACTTTGTCAAACTGGACATCCTATGGCATGGCATCGAAGGTCTCAAAAAAGCAAAGGCTCAGAGGTCAAAGTTGGGGGTGGGGTGGGAGTTGAGGGGACTGTCAAACCCCGAATACCTCCCACCCTCTGTACCATTTTGTGGTACTACAGAAGGAGACCTCAACTGATTGCCAAGAGGCCTGGCTCTGTCATTAACTTCCTGTATGATCAAAGGAAGGTGCTTTGCCCTGGCAAATGGGAAGAGGGGTCTAGCTAGATGGTTTCTTTTTTTTTCTTTTTTTCTTTTTTTTTTTTTGGTGAGGCAATTGGGGTTAAGTGACTAAGTGACTTGCCCAGAGTCACACAGCTAGTAAGTGTTATGTGTCTGAGTCTGGATTTGAACTCGGGGTGTCCTGACTCCAGGGCCAGTGCTCTATGCACTATGCCACCTAGCTGCCCCTAGATGGTTTCTAAAGACCCTTCTAGCTCTAACCTTCCATAGCGCTAATCTGTATGACTTCACGCTTGCTGCCTGTCAGCAAAAATGGAAACTGACTTCACCCCTTTTTATCATCACTGCGCACATAGCCACCTCCTTAGGAAGAGAGCAGTAGACTATGTCCTTTACTTTGCTAACTGAGGGTTGTGCAATGTACTTTTTGGCCACTAGAGGACTCTGCAGCTCCCCCTCCACCCCAACCCCCTCCAGCCATCCTTACCTGCCCTTGTGTTTGCTCAGAGAACTCTTCCAAGACAGAGCTGGTCCCCAGCTGCAGTAAAGATGGAAGAAAAAATCATAGATTTAGGTCTGAAAAGGACCTCAGGGTCATCTAGACCAACCATGTCAATGTACAGATGGGGAAAGCGAATCCTAGGGAGCTTAAGACTTTCCCAGGGCCACCTGGATAGGTGGCGTCAGTTCCTCTAACTCCACATCCAGCTTTCATTTCCCCTGCACCATGCTAGGGAAATGATCGGGACCATCCCCCGAAGTCATGAAACCCCCCCCCCCAATTTTTCATTGCCTCCTCACTGTGTAGACTGGATTCAACCCACCTCAGTCACAGCCCTTTAACCGTAGTCACTACTTAGAGGTTTTCGAAAATCCTATTTAACAGATTTGTGTTATTTCTTTTGCCAGGATTGAATTTTAACACCAACGTGGCAAAAAATGTTTCAGAAAGCCGTTGCCTTCCGAGATCGTATGTTAAGGGTCTGAATTTAACTTGGTAGTGAAGTCGTAGAGTTGCCATGAAGAAGCTCAGAGACATTAAGTGATTGGCTCACAGTTGCACAGCCAAGTGCCAGGGGCCAGATTTGAACATAAGTTTTCCTTACTCCAAACCCAATACTCTGTTCACCGGGCTGCACTGCCTCTTAGCAGGCTTATATCTGTCCTTTGTGGACAGAAAGAGAATTATAGCTGTTTGACCTCACTACATGTTCTATCTGCAGATGACCTCAAAGAAAAGGAAAGCTAAGCAACACATTAGCTAGCCTTTGTCTCATAGCAATACTCAGAAATAAATCATGCAAGTATTATACCCATTTTAGAGATGAGGATATGGAGGCTCGTAAAGGCTCAGTAGTTTTCCCAGGGTCGTCACCACTGCTAAATGATGAATATGAACAATGCCTCAAGAACAGGGCTCTTTCCACTGTACCATGCCTCCTGTCATGTGCCATTAAGAGGACATATGCAACAATAAGACTGTGTCTACACATCTTATATATTTCCTGTTTCAACTAGGCAGTGAGGTGGTATGGTAGTTAGAACATTGGACTTGGGATCAGGAAGACCTGAATTCAACACTTACTAGCTGTGTGACCCTGGGCAAATCACTTAACCTCTGTTTGCCTTGACTCCCTCATCTGTAAAATGGGAATAATGATAGCACCTACCCCTCGGGGTTATTGTGAGGCCAAAATGAGATAATATGTTTAAAGTACTTTGCAAATCTTAAAGTACAATATAAATTCTAGTTATCATTATTGTTATTAACATGCAACTGAATTGACAGGTCTCATCAATATGCCTCCCTCTTCTGTTCTCACCACCCCTCCGTGGACCATTTTTTGAATGTCTGCTGGTTCTGCTCCATTCTGTATGACTTTGGGATTTTGTGAGGCGGAGGTCAGGAGGGTTAGAATTCCTCCTATGAACGAGTGCAAAGGCAGAGAGATGGGATTTAGAGTGTTGTGTGTGAGGAACAGAAAGAGGGCTGGTTTGCCTGGATTTCAAAGTGTATGAGGAGGAGTAAAGTCCACTGAGGTTGGAAAAAGAGCTTGGTTTCCAGTTGTAAAGGGCTTTAAAAGCAAAATAGAAGCATTTATATTTTATCCTAAGGGCAACAGGGAGCCGTTGGAGTTTATTGAATAGAGGTGTGATATGATAAATCTCTGCTTAAGGAAAATCACTTTAACAGTAGTGTAAATGATGAATTAGAGTGGGAAGAGATCAATTAAGAAGCTGTTGCAATAATCTGGGGGCAGCTGGGTTGTAGAGTAGAGTATTGGATTTGGAATCAAGATGTCCCGAGTTCAAATTCAGCTTCAGATATTTGTTAGCTGTATGACCCTGGCAAGTCACTTAAACTGTATCTGCTTCAGTTTCCTAGTTTGTAAAATTGGGATATTAATAGCACCTATCCCCCAGGGTTGTTGTGAGGATCAAATGAGATAGTATTTGCAAAGTGCTTGGCAAATCTTAGTGCAGCGTGTGATTGGTGGCTACATATAGTGCAGACAAAGCATCCTTCATGAGAGATGTCATCAAGGTAGAAGTTGGCAAAACTGGCAACTGATTGGACACATAGAGCAAGGGAGAGTGAGGAGTAGAGGGTAGTGCCAAGGTTATGACTCGGGGAGAAGGGAAGATTGGTGGCGCCTTTGATGGTGATTCTGTGGGGTTTTGTTTTTGATATATGCATACCTAGATGTCTCCAGAATATCCAGTTTGAAATGTCCAATAGATAGTTGGGGATGGGGAACTGAAGGCCAGGGGCTAGATCTACACATCTGGGGGTCATCTCCATAGAGACGATAGTTCAACCCACGGAAGCTGATAATGTCACTGAGAGAGGGAGGGAGAAGAGAGCTGAGGACGGCCTTGGGGAGTCCCCACGATCCTGGGTGACTCTACTGCTAGGTAGATTTATTGCTGGGCTGTGTCCCCCAGGTTGCTCTGAAGGTTTGTGCTGTGGCCTCACTAGGGTAAGCTGTCGCTGCAGCCTGCTCAGGCTTGGCTCTGGACACTGTTTGTCGGCCCTCTGGTGTCCGCAGGGTCACAGCCTGGTTCATTTCATCTGCGTGTTTATTCACCTAAGAGCGTGCAAAATCAAAGAGACAGAAGCCAAAATTAGACGTGACTCGAGTGAAGCCCTGACCTATACCAAGCAGAGACAAAGAATGTTCGGTCATTGGGTGTCGGAGCCGGAAGGGACCTCCTACCGTTCACTTCATTTTACAGAGAAAGATGCTAATCAGGCTCAGGCCCTGAGAGGAGAACGTGAAATGCCCAAGCTCATACAAGCAGTAAAGAGCGAAGCTAGGATTTGAACCCACATCTTTCAACAACAAATAGAGTGTTTTTTACATGACAACATGCATTGTTTCTGGATCCTTACATGCTATACTCCAGTTCATCCCAGGCAGCTTGGTAGTACAGGGGAGAGTATTGAGCCTGGAATCCAGAAGGCCTGAGTTCAAACCGAGCTTCAAACACTTACTAGTTGTATGACCTTGGGCAAGTTACTTAATTGCTTCCTGCCTCAGTTTCCTCAACTGTAAAATGGAGATGATAATCAAATAAGATATTTGTAAAATACTTAGGATGGTGTCTGGCACATAGTAGGCACTTAATAAATGCTTGTTTCTCCTTTTTGCTGTTTCCAGGATCATAGATTTTGGGATGAAGAGACCTTATTTATCATCTCTTCTAGTGCCCTCATTTTACAGATGAAGAAACTGAAGCCAAGGTAAGTTAAATGTCTTGCTCAATTGAGGTAACCCAGGAAATGAGTGATTGAACCAGAATTTTGAACTCAGATCCTTTGCTTAAAATCCAGCACTCCTGCCTCCACCTCTACTCCACTGATGTGTGTTCATGTGTTTTAAGGGTGTTTAGGAGTACACCAGTGACGTATTCACACATATTGTGGTCCCACTATGACTTCTAGAACATCTTCTGCCCTGCTGCAGCCTGGCCAGCATCCAACCCATCTCAGACTTCTGTTTTTCTGGAAGCCACGCCCTCATTACACACACACACACACACACACACACACACACACACACACACACACACACACACATATATATGTGTATATATATATATATATGTATATATATGTATATATAAACACAACGTGATGTATGTTGATATATGGGTATTGATAGACATGTTTTGGTTTTTTCCAATTCATAGGTAAGGTGTTTTGTTGTCATTTTAAAATTTTTTTTCTACAAAGAGAAATAAGAATGTTGCTTATGGTTGTATCTTTGTTGGCAACAGAAAATGTTTATCCAACATACCCCCAAGCAGACATTTCTGAAACTGCTGCTTGTGTTTGGGGCATTGCCACCTGGTAAGTGATTGTCTGCAGAGTTGGGACAACAGGGGGATGACTGAATTGTTTTGAAAAAAATGACACAGTTGCTGAGACTGGCATCCAGATTCAGTTTCCAATCATCTGTGATTCACAAGGCGTGAAAGTTCAGAAAAAAAAATCCTCTGAATAAATCCATCCCCGGGCACTGAAACAGTCACCATGTTCATCATACTCCCTAAGTGCCACCTGTCATAGCCATTTCAGGGCAGACAGCTATAAAATACATCTCACATTGAGTTAAAAAGAGCTATGGAGACAAAGTGCATTGCTAAGGCCTAATAAGTAGCACAAGCGAAATATTTCAGAGGATAAAGATGAAACTAATAACAGTCATTAGGGAACAACATTAGGCACTGAGATTCCATTTGAACTCAGATTTGTGGAGCCCAATTATCTAGATGGTAATTTTCTAGCTGCATAAGATTATTGAAGGCAGCCCTAGAGCAAGATTTCACTTTTTAGAATCCAATACTGTTCTTATTCCCGCATCCGTGCGTGTGTATATATACATACATACATACATTATATATATATGTACACATACATGTATATGTATATGCATATAAAATATTACAGACATGAATGATATCTCCTTTTTCTCCCTTATCCCTTAACTTTTTAAAATAACAGATCATTGAATTTAAACGGAGCCATGGTATTATCCAGTGGCACAATGCTAAGGCCAAACCTGCCCCAGTCAAAGGTTGAGCAGAAAACAGAGGCATTATTACTGCACACTCTTCAATCAACCCATAGATCAGTGAGTACTTTTTAAGCACCTGCAGTGTTCTTGGTACTGTGCTAGGTGCTGGGGGCTACAAGTCCAAAGAATGACATAATGCCTACCCACAAGGAGTTTTTTCTGGTGGAGATGATGACAGGTGCATATGTACATATATATAGAATAAAGTATATAAATACACATTCACATGAAATACTTAAATACAGTAGTGTTTGGGAAGGAGCCCTTGGCCCCAAGAGCTGACTATGATGGTGTTCTTAGGATTCACAGAGCAGGACTCCATTGGGGTGAGATTTCAGGGTAGTCCAATTCTTCTAGTCCTTGAATCCCCTCAGGTAGGAGACAGACTCTTAGTATTCTGAATTAGGCAGGAGAGCAAAGTGTCAAGGGGATAGACAGCCCTTGTAACAAAATGGGAATTACAGGAATAACATTGAATTATTGGTTCTTTAGGGATAGGGCCTGGCCTGTGATTTTACCAGAATGAGGAACTCCTAGATGAGGACACTCCCTAGACTAATGCAGGTCTGTACCTTCTCTGCAATCCCTCAACCCCCTAGCATGGGGTGTGTGTGCAGAGTTACCAAATTGGTGTCATACTTAGGGTGGCCCCCAGATTGGCTTGAGCCTTAGTGCAGCTCATAACTCCCTCACTCAAGCAACTCACCAGCCTCAGAATGGCCACAGCAGGGACTATAGGCCAACCTGAGCCGACCTGGAAGTTGACAACAAGGGTTCTTAACCTTTCTTGTGTACTGTTACAATCATTTTGGTGTCTGTGGGTCCTTTCTTCTTTTTTCATTTTCTCTGGGGTTTGTGGCCACCAGTGGAATCTCTGGGTCAACAGATGTAGACATTTTAGTGCCTTTCTTAGCATAATTCCAAATGACTTTCCAAAATGGTTGGACTAATTTCCCACTCTGCCAGGCATGAATCTTCCTCTGTTTCTACGTCCCCATCAACATTGAGCATCCACATAATATTTTTCCCCAAAAATTACTGGGTGTGAGATGAAACCCTGGAGTTGCTGAGATTTGCATTTCTCTTCTTGCTAATCATTTACACCATTCTTGCATGTAGTTGTTAATAGCTTGTAAGTCTTCTTTTGAGAGCTGTTCGTTGACATCTTTTGACCACTGTTTTATTGGGTAAAGGCTTTTAGTCTTATTTTAGTCTTATTTTTTTCATAAGTTGTCTATATATCTTGGATATCAGACCTTATCAGAGATATTGGATATAAATATTTTTTCCAGTTAACCATCTCCCTTATACTAGTTACATGAATTTTGTTTGTGCAAAAGGTTTTCAATTTCATGTAATCAAAACGATCCATTTCCTTGCATGTAATTAATTCTATCCCATGTCTGGTTATGTTTTCACCCTCTAGCCTGAGCTGTGAATTTTTCTTGATCTGGTTATCTTCAGTTATGACCTCACATATCTATTGTGAGCTTATGGTACTATCTGGACTAAGATGTAACCTTGTTATGTTATTGACTTCTGTAACAGTCTGGTCAAGTCTATGGACCCCTCCTCTGAACAGTGTTTTATTTTAAAACATTCATAACTGAAGGAAGTGCTGGATTTCAATTAGAAGTTAGTGAAAATAAAGATATATTTTCCCCATTCAAGTTCATGGACCCCCTGATATCTATCTATGGATCCCAAGTTAAGAACCCTTGGCCTAGACCTAATTTCTTCCAAAGGACTTTCCAGTTTTATAGCAATTCTTTTCAAATAGGGAGGTCTTTCCTGGATAATTTACGCTTTCAGGTTTATCATATACTAGGTTATTGAATTCAGTTATTTCTGATTCTCCCTTATGTTGTCTGTTCTACAGATCTATTTTTCTGTTTTTTAACCGGTTATCAAATAGTTTTTTCTGATTACTGATTTATAATGTATTTCAAGGTCTAAAAGTGCTATTCTACTTTCTTCCTATTTTTCTTTTTCCTTTTTTTTCCTTTGAAATTGAAATTGGATCTGAAATTCTAGGGCTTTTGTTCCTAAAAATGATTTTTGCTATTATTTAGTTTAGCTCTGTATATCATGTCTTTGGTAGTGGGATTGTTGTTCAGTCATTCAGTCATGTGCGACTCTTCGTGACCCTCCCGTGGATCAACTGTCCATGAGGAAAAGCTTGGCAAAGTTACTGGAGTTTGTTTTTTTTTTTGCCATTTCCTTCTCCAGTTTTATGCAGACAGAGGTTAAGTGACTTGCTCGAGGTCACACAGCTAGTACCTATCTGAGGTCAGAACTGAACTCTGTCTGGTCTTTCTGACTCCAGGCCAAGTGCTCTATCCACTTTGCCACCTAGCTGCCCATGAGCCAGATTGGTATAGCACTAAATCTGTAAAGTAATTTAGCTAATATAATTTTTATTCTACTGGCATGGCCCAGCCATGGACAGTGACTGGCCTTCCAGTTATTTAAGTTCTGTTTTTCTTTAAGTGACATTTTGTAATTGTAGCTAGACAGGCATTGAGTGTCTTTTGGTAGATTGACTCCCAGATCAGTTATTTTATATGGGACTTCACTTTCGATTTTTGCCTCCTAGATTTTGTTACTGCTTTATTTATAGAAATACTGGTGTTGTTTGTGAATTGATTTTGCAACCTGCTCCTATACTGAAGTTAATAATTGCTCAATTAGTTTCTTTGCTGATTGCATAGTATTTTCTGAGTAAACTCTCATTTCGTCATCAAATAGAGATAAATTTTGTCTACTTTTTACCTTCTCCTTGATTTTCTGCTGTCTTATTGTTATTACTAGTATTTCCAGAACCATGGCAAGAGAAAGGGGGAAACCTTTTTTTTCCCACTCCTGGATTTATTGGGAAAGATTTGTAATTTCTCTATCATATGATACTGCTAACTTTGAATTTTAGATAAATACTTTTTTGTCACATTAGAAAAATTCTACCGTGCTTAGGCTTTGTAGGTTTTTAAAGCATAAATGGCAATCAAAGGCTTATTTATTTATTTATTTGTTTGTTTGTTTGTGTGTTTATGGGTGAGGCACTAGGGGTTAGGTGACTTGCCCAGAGTCACATAGCTAGTGAGTGTTATGTGTCTGAGGCTGGATTTAAACTCAGGTCCTCCTAACTCCAGGGCCGGTGCTCTATACACTGCACCACCTAGTTGCCCCCAAAGGCTTTTTTAAAAGGTATCTATTGATATCATCATATAGTTTGGTATGTTTTTGTTTTTAATGTGGTTGTGTTAATTGTTTATCTAATATTGAATCATCATTGCACGTCTGGTATAAATCCAACTTGGTCACAATTAATCTTTTTTTTTTTTAAATAAATCATTTTTTCATCAGGATTTTTTTTTAAATTTTATTCATGAATGGAATTGGTCTGTAGTTCTCTTTCTTTGCTTTATCTTTGTCTGCTTTAGGTATTAGGACTATATTTGTCTCATAAAAGGAGTCTGTTAGAGAGCTTTCTTTTTCACTTTTTAAGATTAATTTGTTCAGTGTAGGTATTATTTGTTCTTTAAAAGTTTAAGTTCTACTCTCTAAATCCATCTAGATCTGACTATCTGAAAGTGGTGGTGGACAGTTTAGAGTGCCTTAACGCTGAATAACTGGCGAAATCAGTTAACCCATAGTGAAGACTTTATCTGTTAACCAGTTCAAAATGGCCAACATGTTGGGCATGTAGATACCAAACCTAGCTCTAATATTATTCATTCTTTCACTCATCCTAATACATTTTCCAACTTCTTCTACATTTTTAATAATTCCTATCATTCCCAACTTCATTGTTCCCCATAACTACATCAAATGCCCAAGTCTCACCTCCTCCTAGAAGCCTTCCCCCACTAACCTCATTGCAAAATGATTATTGTTTTTGCCTTGGCCATACGTGACTCATGTAAACACTTAATATGTTATCAGCTGCCAATTGCTTTTACTCTTGTTTTTTCTTGTACCTTAACGTTGGGTGCTTCGCCAGCTTGTCACCTTATCGAAGACAAAGATCGAACTTTCAGCTACTTTGGTTTCCACTATGAAGTTTAAGGCAGTGCTCTCCACACAATAAACTTTTAATGAGTGCCAGCTTGCATGAAGAGCCACATTTAGCAGAGCAGTTGTTGAAATGAGCCTTCAGCAAGTACCTGGGGCTATTCCTAGAAATGAAATTTTTTTAATTAAAAAAAGAGAGAGAAAAAATAGAATGAGGGGAAAGGGAGACAGGCAATAGATTGAGCTGTTTTGATTCAACCACTTCTAATAAAGTATTGCTCCCATAACTCATTATAATATGGAGGTGACCCTGGAAAGACTTTGAAGTTTGATCCCTTTGATAGAATTTATTTCTGACATCCAAGGACTAGCCTATCTAAGGTCAGAGTAAGAGGGACTTGTTATCATGTTGGCTGTAAAGCAATGGATTTTTTTTTAGTATAGAAATCCTTGAAGACTTTGAACTGTGATCTGTAGAGGGGTGGCAATCTGTCTTTATGGAGATAATACTCATGATGGCAAAATTGCCACACATCCCTGAAGTAAACAATAGATGTAGCAGAATATTCTATTCTCAATACTTCACAGTCAGGTGGGTAATGACAAAGATGTGATCTGCTGTAGAAAATCATCTGCAAAAGCTCACTTATTCCTTTCTTATGTTTTCATCTCCCCTAGTTTCTCCTGAGCTCCAGTCCCCTATCACTAACTGTCTACTGGACATCTCAAATTGGATGTCCCATGGGCATCTCAAACTCAACATGTCCCAAACAGAACTCATTGTTTTCATCCCTTCCAAACTTCCATATCCCTATCAGGGGTTCCATGGTCCTCTGAGCCACCCAGGCCTGCAACCTTAATGTCAGTATCCACTTCTCATACTTATCCCATAAATGCACTTTCCAGATCTTGTCATTTCTACCTTTACAACATTTCTCGTATACATCCTCTTGTCTCCATTTACACAACCACCAGCTTTGTTCGGGCCCTCCTCGCCTCCTGCCTGAATTATTGCAATAGCTTTGTAATCTGTCTTTCTGCTTCATGTTTCTCTCCCCTCCCTAATCTATTCTTTACACAGTTGCCAAAGTGATTTTCCTAAAGTATATGCTTTACCATGTCGCCTGGAGAAACTAGTGGCTCTCTGTTACCAATGTGATCAAACATAAAGTCTTCTGTTTGACATCTTAACCCCGTTATAAACTGTCCCCTTCCTACCTTTCTAGTCTTCTTGTACATTATTCCCTTTTACACTCTCTACAATCCATCCATACCGCCTTATTTGTTGTTCTTTTCACATGGAACTCCATCTCCCACCTCTTCCCACCTTGCTTTGGTGCTCGCTGTCCCCTATGTCTGGAAAGCTCTTCCTGTTTACCACTGCCTCTCAAAATCCCTAGATTTCCTCATTTCTCAACTCAAATGCCACTTTCTGTAGGAGGGCCTGTCCTCACCCCCAACTGTTTGAGTCGTCTGCTCTCAGATTTACTTCCATTTATTCTCTGTATGTATATGTATGTATACATTTATACATAGATGAATATACTTCAGTGGTTTTAAGCTATTAAAGCTTAAAATTACACTGACTTTCTTTTTGCTTTTTGGTGAGGCAATCGGGGTTAAGTGACTTGCCCAGGGTCACACAGCTAGTACATGTCAAGTGTCTGAAGCCAAATTTGAACTCAGGTCCTCCTTTGAACTCCAAGGCTGGAGCTCTATCCGTTGTGCCACCTAGCTGCCCCTTATACTGACTTTTTGTACACCCTGCATATATCTATTTCTCTTTCTCTAGATACACACATGTAGAAAACTCTCATATACAGTTATGTGTCTATAGATGTAGAGGTAGAGATATCTTATATGTCCCTAGTTACTTACCCATGTTATCTCCATTCAAGATGTGCCCATTAGATTGTCAGCTCCTTGAGGGCAAGGACTATTTTTGCCATTGCTTGTACCCCAGTGTATAGTGCCTGGTGTATAGTAACTATTTAATACATGTTTGCTGACTGCTGACCAAAGCATCTCTAGAGCAGCGACCCATATGGGATCGCTACCCACAGTTTAAGAAGCACTCAAGGGGTTGCGAGTGGAAAAAAATTTAAGAGTCCCTGCTCTAGACCATTCTCATAAAGATTTTTATAGAGGCAAGAAATTGGCCACATGGGTTGGCTGTTACTAAAGTCATTTTCATCATCCTGCTGATTGAGTAAAGAATTTTTTTTGTCTTTTTTGAGCATTTGGCATTTCCTAAGCTCTCTACCTTTTTACTATAGTTTGGTCAGTTCTGTATGTGTATTGGTATAACCTGCAAGTCGTACTCAATGGTGAAATAACAATAGTACAGAAAATAAACCAAAACAATAACCACACCACATCAGACGCATTCAGACATGAACACAAAAACCTCCCAAGGAAGGCTTGGAGGCTGAGGAGGCCAACCCAGACTTTCATTTGCCATCGCCCTCCCTTCTTCCTTGATTTCTCTTTGAGGGAGCCCAGTCTCTTGCGGGGAAAAGGTTGGAAGGCCTACCACTTTCTACCCTATTTGCTTCCCTCCCATCCCTGCGTCTTTTCCCACTCTGGGACCCCAAAGTGTCACAGAGCTACTGTGATGTGGTGCTGCAGGCAGCAACTGAGTCCTGCAGCTGAAAGTGCAAAGCTGAGCTGTGTGTGAAAGTGCCAACTCCTGTGGGGACAAAGTTACTCTGGCACCTCCCCTCCCACTGAGTAGATTGTAGTCTTCCTCACTCCCCTCGCTGGGGGGGGGGGGGGGGGATGAGCTTTGCAGTGAGATGCTCATCTTCAGGTGCTTGGAGTTAGGAATGCAGGCAAGCAGGGGAGGGGGCTGCCTCCAGTAACTTCCAACACCAGCAACAGGTACTTCAAGAAAAGGCCAAGCCATCCGATGTGAGGCTAGTCAGAAAACTGCTGAGACTGCTTCAGCTACTGCTGGAAGGCCCAGGAGGCTTAAACTTGGTCTGGGCCACTGCGAGTATGACTAAATGTCCCCATGGAGGAAACTGGAGCCTACATTTGGTCCATTGTGTTAATAAATGAGTTGGTTCCCCAAAATGGCCATCTAAGTTGGTGTTCTCACTCCGCCTGTTTCCTCTCATCAGTTAATTCAGGTACCCCTCTTCAGGAGGAGGTTGTGGGAGTAATTGGTGTATATAAACAGTCAGTTCCATCCCATTACTTTGAAAATTACTCATACTTTCCATCGTTAGCCATGCCTCAAAGAAATAAATAATCAGTTGAAAGATGTCTTCATTTTATTCCTAACTGTGACATCACGTAGTACCTTAGAATTCACTGGGAACTTGGTCAATCATTGAAGGTTCAATCTGAGGGTAAGATTATAGGTTCAAGGCCTTGAGCTGAGCCCATTATTAAAGAGGTTTTGAGAATTAAGACTAGGGTCAAACACTTCAGCTTCTGGTAAATGGCATTTATTGTCCATCTGCCTCTTAAGTTAGCTGTTTTTGATTGATTCCAGAGCATCTTAACAGGAATTGCTAGGATTCTGTGTGGCAGATGCCCTGGTAACTAAAAAGGCATTGGAGCTGGTGACCTTTTCTGAATGTCCCTAATTCATAGACATATTGATTGCCAGAAATGGAAAGGACTTTGGAACTCATCTAGTCCATTTGAGTGCCTTACTTTACAAGGGAGGAAATGGAGTCCGAGAGAAGAGAAGTGATTTGCCTGAGGTCACTCCTCAAATTGGTATCAGAGTTTGGTCACCTAATTCCCACTCCGAGGATGACAGACTTAAAGGCTTGACGGACCTTAGAAGACTGTGGAGTCAAGCCCTTTCGTTTTACAGATGAGGAAGCTGAGTCATAGTGATGGCTAGCTTTTTAATCAATGTCACAGGAATATAGGATCATAGATTTAGAGATGCAAGAGAACATAAAGTCTGTCAAGTCTGACTTCTTCATTTGACAGATGGGGAAACTGAGGCACAAATAAGGGAAAGTGCTTTAACCAAGGTCATGAGATCATAGAATTATGATTTAGAGCTGAAAGGGACCTTAGAGCCCATCAGATCCAACCCTCTCATTTTACAGATGAAAAAATTGGGGCACAGAGGGATTAAGTGATTTGCCCAACATCATACAGTTAGTGTCTAAAGTAGAATTTGAATTCAGGTCTTTCTGATTCCAAGTATAGCACTGTATCTACTAGATTAATGCTGAATCACAGAGGGCCATGCTTTGCTAGCCTGCTTTCACCTTCTGCACCATAAATGCATCTACGCTCACAATAAAAATGACCAGCCACCAGGAGGTTAAAATAATCAGTTTTTTCACTGAAAAAAAAAGTGTGTATGTCTCCATGGTCATCTAAAATCAGCAAGTGATTTAGAAATGTTTTTTCTTTTTTCAGGCATATGAAGAACTGTAATGACCGACCTAGTCTTGAGGCTGGGAGAGGGGGAATTGATGAGAGCCCAGCTGGAGCAGAGGGTTCCAATTTACTGCTTCTCAGTTGATTATATGCTTCCCCATTTCCTGAAATTGTGGGAAGCTGTGGAGAGTTGTTAGACAAATAGAAGACAGACAAGGGAGTAGATTCTAGTACTTTGGCAATAAAAGGAAATCTGCTAGCTAGTGAGCGAGCATGAGATAGATATTGCTGCCCTGGAGTGTTCAAGGGATGTTGCAGCATTTGGGAATCTATCTAGTAACTGTATTTTCCTGTTAAACTTCCCACATTCCGAGGTGAGGAGTTGGGCACAGCTGGTTCCCAACTATCCAGTAGAATGCAGAATGGAAAAGAAATAAGTTGCTATGTTGAATATCATAGCTTTGTAAAAATGATTTAAGCAAGCTTTTTTTTCCTTAAAAAAAAAAAGGTTTATTAATGACTTTTCCTTTTACATCATAGTCATTTCCTGGTATAACATCCCCAACATGAATCCCACCTTGTAACAAAGACAAATAGTTAATCAAAACCCTCTGACACACTGGCTGCATCTAATGGTATATGCAACGTTTTGTTCCACACATCTTTACTGAAAGAAGGGAGTTTGGTTTCTTCCCTCTTGCAGTCTCATTGCCATGAGCTCCCATCAGCCCTGACAGGTGAGGGCTTTTGGGAGCCAGACCATCTCGACATTTCCTGTTGCACCCTTGGCATACTGTATCAAAGGGCATGCCGTATCAAAGGGTATCCCGTATGGGTGTAACCTTTCCCCCGCTATTTTCCTGCACCGTTGTCTTCCTCTGTTTGAACATGAGCTCCTTAATGTCAGGAACTATCCTGTTTGCGTTTATGTTGGCCCAGTGCTTAACGCAATGTTTGGAATAAAATAAGGACTTAATAAATACTTTCTATAGCTATCTCTTCTCTTGGCCCTCATATTGACCATTTCCCACCATTTGTCATCATTGTCAGTTTGCTAGGTGTGCAATGAAATCTAAATGATTTTAATTGGCATTTCTCTTAATATTAGTGGCTTATTTCAGGGATGGGCAGTTTGTACTGCCTGTGAGCTAAGAATGGTTTTTACATTTTTATACAAAATTTTATTGTACTTTACAAATGTGAAAACAAAACAAAACATTCTTAGCTCGTGGGCCGTTAAAAAAAAATAGGCCATGAGCTGGATTTGGCACATGATCTGTAGTTTGCTGACCCCAGACTTAGGGCAGTCTTTCATGTGATTGTTGATAGTTGGCAATCTTTATTTTGAAAATTCTTTGTTCATATCCTTTGACCGCTAATTGAATAGACTTCTATAAATCTCAGATGTTACTGATGCTAGCCAGCCATGGTAACCATGGCATTATTGGTTGCTATCTGCTGGGCCTCTATTATGCACCAGATGCAGAATGTAAATTAAAAGGCACCATTCCTATAACTAGCTTATACTGAGAAACATCCTGGTCTAGTGAGGAGAGGCCTGCACTTGAAATCAGGAAGACCTTGGTTCAAATTCTACCTCTGACACTTAATAGTTTTGTCACCTTGGACAGTCAATTCATTTTCCTGGGCCTCAGTTTCCTCTAAAGTGGAAAAAAAAAGCCCAACCGTATCTGTAGTTCCTATCCCATAGAGGTATTGTGAGAGTCAAATGAAAGAGCTGTCTAAATGTCAGTTGTTATTACATATAACCAATAAAGGAAATACAGATTTCTTTCCATGGTAAGATGGATTTGTGCAAGTCTAGGTATGTGTGTGTGTGTGTATGTGCATGCATATGACTGGTGGTAGTAGTAGTAGTAGTAGTAGTAGTAGTAGTAGTAATAGTAACTAGCATTTATATAGTGCTCTAATGTTTGCAAAGAACTTTACAAACATTACCTCATTCTGTCCTTACAACAATAACCCTGCAAGGTAGGTGCTATTATTAGCCTCATTTTATAGATGAGGAAACTGAGGCAGACATAGGTTAAATGACTTGCTCAGGATCATACGGCTAGTAAATGTCTAAGATAGGATATGAACACAGGTCTTCCTGACTCTAGGCCCAGTGCTCTGTTCACTTTGGCACCCCCGCCTCAACCCCTCACCGACCACAGACACAACTAAAATTAGAATTGGTCTGCCTTAGACATACCCAGAGACATGACTTTGATATCTGAGTGGATCTGTGAATTTATTGATGTGGGCATATGCTCTGTTGCTACAGGCCATGGTTTGGCCTGAGCCTTCTCCTTCTCCATTCTCATCCATGTTCTATGGATCCTTCATGCAGGATGTACCCAGAGTGCTCAGGGCTTTCCCTCAAGTTTTTTTTTTTTTACATTTTGTGGGGAGCAGTCTCCCCTTGGACTATCCAGATATTAGCCCTGACTTTTGCCTCTTGGCCCAGCCCTGACCCATTTCTTTTTCTGATCTTATTTTTGATTGCATGTTTTTCTTCTTAATAAGAGTAAAAAAAATGATAATAGCTTAGCATTTCTATAGTGCTTTAAGGTTTGCAAAGTACTTTGTATATGTTCACTTATTTGATCCTTACAACAACCCTATGAAGTATAGGCTATCCTCATTTTACAGATGGTAAAACTAAGGCTGAAACCAGTTAAGTGACTTGCCCAGGGTCACATAGCTAGTACACATCTGAGGCAGGATCCGAACACAGGTCTTTCAAGTCTAGCATGCTACCCACCATACCACCTAACTAGCTGATTTCTTGGGCATAGCTCATTACTTGAAATATGTTCTCCCTGCTTGTACTTATTGTATGTCTCTCTTATGATTTCAGTTACCCACATGTTTGATTCCAGATTGAGCTTTCATTTATTAAGCACGTAATATGTGCCAGCCACTGTGCTAAGCATCTGGGCTACAAATACAAACAAAAAGAAAGACAGTCCCTGCCCCAAGGAACTTATATGCTTATGCATCTGTCCTCTTAACCTTTTATGTATCCTGGCATTCTGGTGAAACCAGGTTCCCTATCCCTGCAGAACCACAGAATAGTGCTTTTAAATGACGACATAAAATACAAAGGATTACAAAGGAAACCAAATATATAGAAATACAGCTAGGAAAAAAAATTTAAATGAGTACACAGGTACTGGCTAAGTAACTGTGTTTGTGGGATTTTGCATCTGAATATTCAGCATACAGCATCATCCAGAAGAGATCATTTGTGTCTAAAAGTTGAGTTTGATGCCAGGAAGCTGCTTGGAGTCATTAAAACCCTGATCAATTTCCCAAATGTAATCCAGACTATTCAGTGATTCTTTTAAATTAAGCTAGAGATATTAGGAATTAGAAGTAACTCAGAAAGAAGATTACTTTAACAAAAGAGGCTTGATAAATGTCTTGAATGTTAATAAAACTTTATTTGATGTTTTTTTTAATTACAGAGGTGGAAGACAATGACAATTAGACATTCCAAGGAGAGAGAATGAAGAAGACAGGAAAACGGAAACACAACTGGACAAAGGAAGAACAAAAGGTTATTTTAAAACGTCTTTTGAAAGCTGTGGGTCGGAGAGAATAATGGAGGCAAGCTAGCAAAATGGAAAACATTCTGGAAAAGTCATTGGAAATTATGCAACTTTCATTATCTGTGTGAGTGGAGGCCATTTGGGACTGTTAGCAGCAGGATTGTTATTGCTGTACACACGCTGTGAGTGAGAAGTGTTTGCAGATGAGTAGGGACCCAGGAGAGAGACCACCCTGGGGCAGAGTTCGAGGATCATGGAGGAGGCTGGTGGTGATTACAACTGGGATGCTGGGGTCTGATTACCAGGATCTTCTGGAGGGCTACTCATTCCCAAGTCTGGGTTTTGCTTTCACATATTTTGCCGTGATGACCATGTTACCAATGTGCCTAGTATGTCTACCATGACTATTCTTTGTTAATTTCAGGTAGGAAATTAACAAGCCATAAAACACAGATAAATTGTGGGATCTTTTTTCCTGAAATCCCTGGTTTAGAGAAATCTAAGCATCTTGTTCATTCCACCCTGATGCTGATTTCATCTTTTTATTTCTTTTATATTTATATTACATCTTACATATTTTATATATTTTTAATACGGCAACTCAAAGAGGCTGTTAAAATCTGACTAAGGATGATACCATAAGTCTGTCTGATAAAAATGCCACTGGGTGAGTACTTTGTCTGAATCGCTGTGACAAAGAGACCTGGGCACTTGAGAAAATCAAGTGAAATTGATTTTCTGAGAAGCCAAATCAGTGTCAAGATGCTGTCAGTTTAGAAATAAAAATTTAATCAGTTCCAAGGCCTATAATATGCAGAGCCTCCTGAAAGTGTTCTCGAATTGCTCAGGAGAATCTGACCTGTCCATCCATGTAAGAAATACCAAGTGGATGAAGACTGTCTATTGCCCAATGTGCATTTGGGTGGTACCTTGTAAGTTTATTCATTAATGTGTGTATCTGGAATAGATCATACAGGTGCACAGTAAGGAAAACGATAGCAGTCTAGAAAGACCTTGGCGGAAGGGGTGAAAGAAAGAAGAAAGGAAATTAGAATTTATTAAGCACTTACCATGTGCTAGGTACTGTGCTAAACACTTTATAAATCTTATCTCATTTGGTTAACACAACATCCCCTGGAAGGTAGGTGTTGTTATTATCCCTCTTTTATAGTTGAGGAAACTGAGGCAGAGGTTACCTGGCTTGCCCCAGATCATGCATTTAGTGTCTGATGATGGATTTGAACTCAGGTCTTTCTGACTCTTTGCCCAACACTCTGTCCACATCAGTGCCGCCTAGTGGCCACTGGGGAATTGCAAAGCTCCTTTACCGACATTAAACTTTTTAATACTAAAATTCTACCAGTGTTTCTGTATGGCAACAAGATATAGAATGCAGCAGTTTCCAAAGAACTAAAAATGAGTGTCCCCCAGAACGCACTGGAGAAGCACATGGTGAGTGGGAGAAAGAGTGAAAGACATCCTCAGGGGTTTGTAGGATGGGCTGGTTACGTGAGGAAGGGGAGAGCTCACAGATGGAGAGCCAGAGCATTCCACTGTCATCCTTTTCATGCTGGGGGCTAACAGGGAAACCCTCCAGCACATTACCTGGCCCCCTTGTAGTAAATTATGAGAGGGGATGAGTAAGAATTATACACAGGCAGGTATGGCTGAGTTGCAGACTACATAATTGGGGGGGGGGGGGCTTGGGGAGGGAGAACCTTCAGAATCAATGAGATCACAGATTCATTTGATGGCCTAAATCTAATGCCTATTTCAGTCCCAGATACTAAATACCAAATCTAAATATCAATCCACCAAAATTGATATAGTGGGGTACAGTGGGAAAAATGCTAATTTTGAGGTTAGAGGTCCATAAACTGACAGTGTGACCTTGAGCAAGTCACTTAACTCTCTGAATTGTACTTTCTTCATCTGTAAAATAAGAAGGTTGAATCATATGATCTCTAGGATCCTTTCTGAATCTATAAAACAACAACAACAACAACATCTAAAGCCCCCGTGGCCATTTCCTTACTTTCAGCTGTCAAAGTCGCTGTTAGGATTTTGCCCAAGTCTCCCTTATCCCAGCTCTCCCAGTGAGTTCCTCTACTCCTTTCTGTTTTTTGTTTGTTTGTTTGTTTTTTGTTTGGTTGGGCAATGGGGGTTAAGAGACTTACCCAGAGTCACACAGCTAGTAAGTGTTATGTGTCTGAGGCTGGATTTGAACTCAGGTCCTCTTGAATCCAGGGCTGGTGCTGTATCCACTGTGCCACCTAGCTGCCCCCCTCTACTCCTTTCTGACAAGAATCAAACAGAAGTCTGGGGTCCTCTGAACCTCAGCACTGACAATTGGCTTCACCGTTTTGATCCCTTGTTTATTCCTTACTAATATCCCTTTTGTTTTCTTCAGCGCCTCTTTCTGCATTCCTCCTTTCTCCATTTCTCTCAGGTCTTTTTTTCTCAGTCAGAGACTGGAACACACTTTCAAACTGACTTCTTCTGTTCAAGGGCCAAAATTTTCCTTCCTGATTAATTTTAATTTTTTGACTTATTTATACCTATTTTGCACCTTTTATAAAGACAATGTATATTTAAGAAATGGTATAGTATAGTGGAGAGAGGGCCCCCCTACCTTGGAGTTATAGATAAGCCCTGCTTCCAACACATATAAATTGTCTCCTTGGATAAGTCACTTAAATTCTCAATGTCCTAAGCAACTACTAAAAATTATAAATTGTGTAAGAGTTGTTGATCTATATCCCTGAAAAGGGTTTCTACCTTGGAAGTTTCCCATCTCTCTGTTTCCCCTCCTCCCAATTAAATCATAGGTCTGAACCAAAAAATAATAGCCTTTAAAATCTAAGTAGGGGTGGGTGTGTGTGTGTGTGTGTGTGTGTGTGTGTGTGTGTGTGTGTGGAGCAATTGACTGCTGGAGTCAGTAGTGACCTTAGAGATAGATCATCTAGTCCCAACTTTGCTCATTTTACAGAGAAGGAAACTGAGGCCTAGAATGGGCAAGTGGTAGCCTGTGGTGACATTGCTAATTAATAACAGAGCTGCAATTACACCCCAAGTCTCCTGCCTGGGTGCAGTTCTCTTTCCATGGTACACACTGCCCTCCCGATTATAATGTAATTAAAAATTAAATTAAAAAGTAATTCAATCACAGATAGTCAACGTGATATCATAGCTCACATTTACATACAACTTTAAGGTTTGCAAAGTGCTTTACAAATATTGTCTCATTTGATCCTCACAACAGCTGGGGGGGGCAGGGGGAAGGCGGTAGGGGCTATTATCATCCCCATTTTATAGATAAGGAATCTGAAGTAGATGAGGTGTAGTAGTAGTAGGAGTAGGAGTAGGAGTAGTAGCAGCAGCAGCAAACATTTATTTATAATATAGTAATAATCATAATTATAGCATTTATATAGCACTTATGTGTCAGACACTGTGCTGAGTGCTCTACAAATATCTCATTTGAGTCTTACAACAAACTTGGGAGTAAGGTCCTGTTATTAACCCCATTTTACAGATGAAGAAACTAAAGGAGATGAGGTTAAGTAGTGGTTGTTGTTGTAGCTAACATGTACACATAATACAATAATAATAATAATAATAATGATAATAAGCAGTGCACATTTATGCTATGTCAAGCACTGGGCTAAGCAACTTACAAAAATTATCTAATCCTCAAAACAGCTACCCTGGGAGGGAGATGCTGTTATTATCCCTATTTTACAGATAAGGAAACTGAGCCAAACAGAGTTCATTGATTTACTAGGATCACACAACTAGGTAGTGTCTTATGCTGTACAAGAACTCGGGTCTTCCTGATTTCAAGCCTAGTGCTCTACCCACTTTGTTACCTAGCTGCTTTGGTATAAAGGGAAGGGAACAAGCATTCTTTGTGCTAGGCACCAGGCTGAGTGCTTTACCAAGATCATCTCATTTTCTCCTCACAACAACAAACCTGGGAGGTAGATACTATTATAACCCCTCTTTTACAAATGGGGAAACTGAGGCAAAGAGAGGTTAAATGACTTGCCCAGGGTCACACAGCTAGGAAGTTTCTTAGGACACACTTGAACTCAGGTCTTCCTGAATCCAGGCCCAGCACTCTAACCACCATACCACCTGCCTGCCTATATAATAATAGTTAGCATTTATAGGATACTTTAAGTTTTACGAAGCACATTGCTCAGAAGACTGTGATGCAGTGGTTGCCTCTTACACGTACTAACTTCATGTCTCTGGATAAGTATGTAACTTCTCAGTGTCCCGGGCTACTTTCCAAGACCATAAGTCATAGAAGAGTTGCTACTCTATATCCGTGGCGGGAGTTTCCCCACCTGGAATTCTCTACCCTGATGAAAAGACTGGTTCAAATGCTATAAATAATCACCATCATCACAAAGGTCTACTCTGAATGAAAGAAGTTTACATCTTTTGAAATGTACCTGTAATGGCATCTGGTTGTTCCTCGTTGTGTTTGAAATGATGTGTCCTTGACTGAATTTGGGAGACCCAGTGAATATTTCAGAGATCCAGTTTCTCTGGGACCTGGCAAAACAGAAGAATTTACAGCTGGATCTAGATTTGTTGAATATTCTGGGGTCATTGATAATGCAATAGTACACCTTTGATTCATCCCAAGCAAGGGAAATTCAGAACCAGAATGATGGTTGGCCCAGTTCTGAGTGGGCCTCCTTCTGGGCGTCTGCAATTGAGATGTGCAATTAAGTCCTGTTTCCCATTTCTCACTAAAGCATTCCTTTTCTCAAAATGCTACTTCTCTCTTGTAGCGGACGACATGACTGACAGTGATTGCTATCTGTGGGTAGGGCTGAACAGATGTTCTCCCCTAATATCCAGTGTGTGTGTTTGGAGTAGACAGTGGCTAGATTGGAAATAACGTCCTATGTTACCTGTTGAATGGAAGCAATGACAACATGGAAGGCTTGGAAACTTTCATAAAGGATATTGAGCTATTTTAAAACCACTTAGAATAAATCAGCAATTTTAGCAAGCATGATGGTGACTTTGTAAAGTTGCCTTGAGTTCTAATTATGTTAAGTACATATGATGAGGCATATTGTGAGGCAGCAAGACATAGAGGGAACAGCCCTGGATTTGGAGAAAGGAGATCTGGATTCTCATCCCACTTCACATACTTAGGAGCTGTGTGACCCTGGGCTCACTGAGTCTCACTTTCCTCATCCATAAATGAGAACAGTACTGTTATGAGGATCCTATCGTATTATGTGTATATATATGTATATATATTTATATATATATATATACATATATATGTATATATAAATATTATATGCAGTACTTTGGAAACTTTGAAGCTCTTTGTAATAATATTTGTTATTATCTTTTTCTCTTTTTCTTTTTTTTCTTTTTCTCTTTTTCAATGGTATTTATGTAGAAATGGTCCTGGAATAAGTTGCTGTCATGATATTTTTTATCTTTAATATTCTGCAAACACACCAATGATTTTTTTGGCAATTGGGATGAAGTCATTGGAATGTGAGCTCATTTTTTTTAGGCTCATCGAAGGCATTGTTGAGATAACTCCAGGAGCAGAGAGAATGACAGGAATGATGGTTGTCTAATCCTGTTCCTACCTGGTTTGGAGTTCTTTGCTTGGTGTCTATGTTTTGAGAGCTTTTCATTCTGTGTAGTTTATAAATTATGATCATTTGGTATGTGATGTCTATTAAAAATATTGTTCTTAAATTTCTGGGGACTAATGTTGTATCCAGGTAGTTATGAACCACGTGTTGTATCTGCATTGATGCACTTGTTTCAGAACAGTTTATTTATTGAATTACCAAGTGATGATAGTGATCATTATAATTTTTGTTATGTTCTCACCCTGGGTAAGTCATTTAACCACACTAAGCTGAGCAACTCTTAAAAAACTATAAATTATATTCTGGTTGCAGTCTGTGTTGGTAGAATGTGTTCTCAAACCAATTAAATCACAGGTCTTTAACATATTTATGGGTATGTGGAGGTAAATTGCCACCTCCCCCCACCCCTTAAAAAGAGGATGTTCTTTTGAAAACTAGGTGAAGAGAAAAGACTTTAATAAAATAAGGAAAAGGAAAAGTGAAATAGGAGAAATTAAAAAAATACAAAAAATGATTCAAGAAGACAAATACATCAACTGGGGGGACAAAAACAATTTAGGAACAAAACCAAGCATCTTGAGATCATTGTGACACAGTATATAAAGTTCTTAGAGCCAGCAGGGATACGGTTTTAATCCGGCCTCAGACATTTCCTAGCAGTGTGGCCCTGGGCAAGAAACTTAACTGAGCCTCAGTCTTCTCATCTGTAAATGGAGATAATAATAGAGCTTATTTCCCGAGTTCTAAGACATTATCATCATCATCATCATCATCATCTTCATCATCATTACTGGCAATAATGATGATAATGATGATAATAATAATAAAACTAGCATTTATATGGTGCTTTAAGGTACGTGAAATGCTTTACATATATTATCTAATTTGACCTTCACTACAACCTTGCAAAATTGGTGCTATTTCCCCCTTTTTACAAATGAGGAAATTGAGGATCAGTGATGTTAAATGACTTGCCTAGGGCCATACAGTTAGTAAGCATCTGAGGCAGAATTTGAATTCAAGCCTTCCTGACCCCAAGTCCAATGCTCTTTGTACTGTTCCACAGTGCTTTGTAAACCTTAGAGTGCATAGAAATGTCAGCTTTCATTTGCAGCAGCAGCAGCAGCAGTCATTTCTCCCCTTCCCCCCACCGCCTCTGTCCTCTGACCTCCCTTCATATCCTTGCCCCCAAAGAGGTATGATTGTAAAGCACCTTGCTTTAAAAAAAAAGAGTTTTCAAATGACCCCCCAAAGTGTCACCCTGAGGTGCTGTGCGTAGAGTCCAGTCTTTGCTTATACCGTCTGGGGCGCTGCTCCTTGGTAACTGCTCTTGGAATGTCTAGTATATTCTGTTTGATTTTTTTCTCCTAATGGGACTTTTCCTGGAGTGGGGATTTGACCTTGAGAAACAGTCAATCAGTATCATCTGGAGCCTCTTCTGGGCTCCAGAATATTTGGGGTGATCCAGTTTTGAGAAGTCATGGTGTGGCCCAAATCAGGTGTTACTCAGATATAGCCGGCTTTTGTTGTGGGGGAGGCATGGGAGACGGCTTAGAAACTGTCTCCGAAGGAGGAATTCCATCACTCTCCTGTAAAATGGACTGGACAGCAGCGTGTGAAACCTTCAGAGGGGACTCTGTGATAATAATAATAACAATAATATCTAACATTTATATAGTGCTTACTGTGTGCCAGGCACCATGCTCTAAGCCTCAACTGGAAACTTTATTTCCAACCTAAAGTTTTGTTGGAGAAAGAATTGAAGGCCAGTCTGGTTCCTTTCTAGGGACCCCCTGGATGGCTCTGGTTCCTTGGATATGTGATAGCACCACCCCAGAACAAGGAGGGTTGTTTCCATTCCTACTGCTCTCAGGACTTGGGACAGATCATTTCTTGAAAGCTTTGACTTTGAGAAGAAATGGACCCATTTGAATGAAGAGGTTCAGAAGAGAGAAAGCACGAAGAGGAAGATGTAATAGTAGATTCCCTTCATTGCCCTCACTAAGCTCACAAAACACTCGGGAATGCTTTCTGGTCGCAGGTCAGGTAAAAACCAAAAGCATTTTCTTAAATGCTGTTACTTTTCTTGTTCATTTTCTTACTTATGACTGCTTTTGTACTAGAGACATTGGGGTGACGGTGCTCAGCTGGTCTGAGCTTTTGTCCTCAGATTAGTCCTAACCATCACCTTAGATGCTAATTACTTGTCCTCCCCATCAGTGCTGAATGTCCGTGATCTTCCTTCTTCCTTCACCAGAGAAGCTTTTGTGTGCTTTCAGAGATGAGGCTCCGCTTTGCATCTTTTAGAGTATGTCTTTACAAAAACAACCACATTCCCCTAAAGGTTGGCGGTCATCCTCGACTTAGTTATTGCCAAGGCAAGGCTCTCAGCTCCTTCCTCATAGCCTGCAGGAGAAGGAGCTGCTGGTTATTCGTATTACCTAAGATATTAAATTGCCTGAGAACTTCAATCGAGTTCATTTTAATTACATGCCATTAAGGGGCTGGACAGGGATACAGTCGGAGAGGCGGGGCATGATGGGTCAAGCCTCGCTTACTGTCTCTGCACTCTCTCCTCCCTGCAGTGAGAATGGCTTTCTTTGTCTTCATTGCACCCTGTTGTCAAAGTCAACACGGTCCTAAATTGAAAAGCCAGTGAAGAAAAAGTAGTCCTGAGGTCCTTTGTCTCTGCTCCAGCTTTGTTTCCAATGACAGCAAACTTATCTTTGTTAGCAAATAACAAGGTGGGAGGAACATGAGGCAGTCGTTGAGGTACAGAAATCCATGGCCTGAAAGAAATGAACAGGTGGGTGGATGTCCTTTGAGATAGAAAGAGAAAGAGATATACAGCATGCAATTAGGTAGGGACCAGAAAGACAAACAAAGATAACAGGGGGAAAGGGTAATGAGCTGCTGAGTGAGACAGCTGACACCTCAAAGGAGGAGAAGAACCGGAAGTGTGATTCAGGTGGCTATATAGATGACTCCAGAAACCTACCCCAACCCCTGCAGACCTATTTCTGGCCCCTCCCAGGTCCCAGTAGCTTCTCCTGAGTTGTAGCACTGCTGACCAATCAGGACAGAGCAGTTAAACCGGGACTGCCTTAGAATCTGAGGGAGAGTTCCATGAGGCTAAGTTCCTGCAGCTGCTCTCTGGAAGGTGTCCTCTTTGGTTACAAAGGCCCTACCTGTGGAAGGGTGGTCACCATGGGATAGACCTTTGAGTGACCATGGTGGGGGAGGGGAGAGTAAGAGGAAAGTGCACAGGGGAAGGAAGGAAGCCCCTTTGGTGGAAGAGTTTTATTTTCATTGTAGCTCTGCCCTACCAGTTTACTGGGTGCCTATGAGAAGGTGATGTGAGCTCGTCCACTGAGTTGGGTCACCGCCAGTCACATCATCTTCTCATCCTGTGCAGTTCTTCTCGCCATGCTCCTCTAGACCCTTCCCAAATTATTTACCCAACACATGGAATACCACCAAGGGATTTGTTGTGCTGAACATTAACAGTGAGATTTTGATGAGGAAATATTGGTCAAGTCTTTCTAAGGTTAAAAGATAGAGGCAGCATTGCTTACTGGGCTATGTCCTGAACTCAGAGCCAGGAGAAACCTTGAATTGAATTGAACCCTGCTTCAGACACTCATTAACAGTATGATCGTGGAGTCAAGGCCCTCCCCTCCCCCACCCCCATCTCTATTTTCCTTTCCTCATCTGTAAATGGAGATAATAAGAACTATTGTAGCTATCACATGCTTGCTGTGAGGGTCAGACATGACGAGTGGGTGAAGCTTAGTTTTGGAAATGTCCAATGGGATGAAATCAGAGAATCATAATTGAAAGAGATCCTAAAGGTCATCCATTAAAAGCATATTTTATTAGATGAGGGAACTGAGGCTCAGAGAGGTTGAAGGATTTGCATGTGGTCACAAAGATGGTCACTGGCAGAGAGTCTCATGTCCTCTACACTGAGGATAGGCTATGACCCCTAGTCTTGCCATGTTAGGTACAGTTTTCCCCAACAAACTGGGTTGCCCTGGAGTTCTTGTGATGTCACCAATTGGTGAAGTCATCAGGCCTTCTGTTGGGCCAGTCTTATTTAGAGGCATGAGCTAAGGGCTTCAGTTCAGTCTTGTGCCTGCCAGGGGCAAAGCTTGGGCGCTGAACAGGCCCCAAAGGGAGGCTCATCTCCCTGTCTTACCAGCTAAAGGGGTAATATCACCAAGAGCCTGAGCCCTGGTCCTGAACACTACCTTCCATCTTTACATCATTCACACATGCCTGTCTGCTGTTTCTTCAAGACCAGTTGAATGACTATCTGAATGCTATCTTCACACCTCACTACAACCAGCAACCAGCAACCATGGTGAATTATCTGCCTGTCCCTGCGGTCCGTTTCTTCATCCTGCGGCGTCCCAGCCAATCAGGCCAGAGACTAATCCTCATCGTGAGCCGGAAAGTGTCCTCTACCCAGCAGATTTTGTCTCGCATGCTGCGTGTGGTAAGAGCCCGCTACCGAAGCTTCATTCCACCCTTCCCCTGGGCTCATGGTTACACCCTGAGGCTCCTCAGACATCCAAGGCCTGAACCCTCACCACCAAGCCATCCACCAAGTAACAGGCCTTGGCTGGACTTCTTATGAGGTCTCTTAACTGGACTTCTTATGCCTTGTCATCTTTCAACAGGACAGTAGCTATGAGGCATTCCTGAGGGCCCTTTCCTAGCAGCTGTTTTTCTCCGCATTCCTGAGTTAGCTGAAAAGACTCCTCATCTTGGTGTTCCGGTGGTCCTGGACCTCAAGAGGCTTCCGTCTCTTTGTGGGTGCCAGGTTGCAGTTGCCTTCCAGCTCCATCATGCTCATCTTTGAAGTCTGCGTTACCATCCAAAGCATCCCTCTGAGACGGCACTCCTGTGGGCTGGGCTGCTTCATCTTGGAATTCATCAGCCTTCGCTTCTTGGCGGTTTATGTGAACAATGGAGAAGGGGCCAGGTACTGCTGCGTCATCACTGCAGGAATCCTCTTGTTTGCCAGACCCCAGCACGGCATCAGGAGGAAGAGGAAGACGCCCTCCTTACCATCAACGCCGGCCCTTGTGCAGCAAGGCAAGGATACATCTGTCACCATCACCATATTCTGAGTCTCTGCGTATCAGAAAATAAAGAGGCCCCACGTGACACAGTTCCAACAATACATTTGTAGTAGTGTCATTTCCTGATGAGTATAATCGGAGTCTGTTTCTTTCCCTACTATCCTCTTAATCCCAACGCAAATGCTACTTCTTCCAGGAAGTCTCCCCTGACTCCTCCTGCTCTCTCCAATGTATCTAGTGCTTTGTACTTTTCTGGTGGGACACTGGGGTGGGAGTGGGAGTGAGGAGGGGGACAGAGTTCCCAAAACAGCCAGAGATTGGGGTAGGGGCTGAACCCAAGTTGGGAGTGGATTTCAGGGAATAGAAAGCGTGGGACTGCTCCCATCCATACAGAGAAACAGCAGATAAAAGACCCTTTAATTTAGACTTTGAAGGATAAGTAAGACTTTGACAGACACGTTTGTATTTATCATAGTGACAGCTGAGCCATCATATGTATATTCTGGTCACAGTTGGTGCCCCCTGAGGCCCTCATCCATATGAATGAAGTGATAGTTGAGGCCCTTGCCATATGTAGAAGGTGAGGGCCAGATGAGATACTCATAGATGGATTGGGGTAATAGCTACAGCACATCCGTAACAGCTGAGGAACTCGTGTGTTGGTGGGGTTATAGTTGAGGTACTCATGAGATTGTAGTTGGAGAGAAAAAGAGGGAGAAGAGAAGGAGGTCTTGAGAACAGACCCTTAAGGAAAAATGGAACCAGTGAATATTACAGAGGAAATTGCCCTCTACCTAGGGCTCCCTCGTATTTAAAAAGTCTCAGTTGACTTTGACCACCCCCTCACCCTCGGTCGGGCTGCCAGAGCAGCCTTGGTTTGTGGGTTCTCTCTCTCTGGACAATATGATCTTTTCTCCTTTTGCAGCCCACATCCTAGGGAATGGGGGTGGGGAACAGGAATGACTTTCTCTAACTTTATTGCCTCAGCTTCTTCACTTACAGTAAGAATCCTCCTCGAGGAGGATCCTCCTCTGAGTCTCTCGGTCCCTGGGTCTGTGACTCTCTGGCTACCTGGGTCTCTAGATCTCTGGGTGTCTGAGTCCCTGCCTCTCTGAATCTTTGTGTACCTGGGTCACTGCATTTCTTGGTTCCTGGATCTCTCTGTCCCTGGGTCCTTGGGTCTGTGACTCTCTGGTCCTTGGGTCTCTGAGTCTCTGGATGTCTGGGTCCCTGTGTCTCTGAGTCTCTCAGTCCCTGGGTGTCTGAATCTCTGGGTACCTGGGTCTCTGCGCTGAGTCTCTTGTTTCTTGGGTCCTTGGGTCTCTGAGTCCGTGTGTCCCTGGGTTCCTGGCTTTCTGATTCTGTGATTCTTAGTCCCTCGGTCCCTGGATCTTTAAATCTCTAGCTTCCTGGGGCTCTGAGTCTCTGGGTTTCTGGCTCACTGACTCTCTGGGTCCCCCAGTCCCTGGGTCCCTGAGTTTCTAGGTCCCAGGGCCTCTGAATCTTTTTATCCCTGGGTTCCTGGGTCCCTAGTCCTCTGGGTACCTGCATCTCTGGGTCCCTGGGTTTCTGGGTGTCTGGGTCCCTGGATCTCTGGATCTCTGAGTCTCTGGGTCGCTGGGTCCCTGGGTCCCTGGGTGTGTGACTGTCTGGTCCTTAGGTCTCTGAGACTCTGGGTCCCTTTGTCCCTGGGTCCTTGAGTCTCTGGGTCTCTGAGACTCTGGGTCCTTGGGTCTTTGGATCTCTGAGTCTCTATGTCCTTGAGTCTCAGGTCTCTGGGTCACTACATTACTTGGTTCCTGGATGTCTGTGTCCCTGGGTCCCTGGGTCTGTGACTTTCTGAGCCTTAGGTCTCTGAGTCTCTGGGTCTCTGAGTCTCTTTGTCTCTGGGATTCTGGATCTCTGAGTCTCTGGGTCCCTTTGTCACTAGGTCCCTGGGTCTCTGAGCCTCTGGCTTTCTTGGTCTCTGAGTCTCTGGGTACCTAGTCTCTGGGCTTGTGAGTCTTTGGGTCCCTGGGTCTCTGGGTCTCTGCATCTCTGGGTCCCACGGTCCCTCGTTCTCTGGTTCTCTGGGTCTGTGCGTTTCTTCTCTGAGCCCCTGTGTCACTGTGTCTCTGAGTCTCTGGGTCACTTGGTCCTTTGATCTCTGGGTCTCTTAGTCTCTGGTCCTTAGGTACTTGGGTCTCTAGGCCCTGAGTCCCTGAGTTTGTAGGTCTCTGTGTCTCTGGGTCCCTTGGTCTCTGGGTTTCTGACTTTGAAGGTCTTTGTGTCTCTGGGTCCCTGGATCTCTCTATCCCTGGGTCTGTGGGTCTGTGACTCTGTGGTCCTTAGTACTCTGAGTCTCTGGGTCCCTGGGTCCCTCTGTCTCTGAGTCTCTGACTCCTTGGGTCCTTGGATCTCTGAGGCTCTGTGTCCTGGAGTCTGGGGTTCTGGGTCACTACATTTCTTGGTTCCTGGATCTCTCTGTCCCTGGGTCCCTGGGTCTGTTACTCTCTGGTCCTTAGGTCTGTGAGTCTCTGGGTCCCTGGGTCCCTGTGTCTCTGAGTCTCTGACTCCTTGGGTCCTTGGATCTCTGAGGCTCTGTGTCCTGGAGGCTGGGGTTCTGGGTCACTACATTTCTGGATTCCTGGATCTCTCTGTGCCTGGGTCCCTGGGTCTGTTACTCTCTGGTCCTTAGGTCTCTGAGTCTCTGGGTCCCTGGGTCTCTGAGTCCCTGGGTCCCTGGGTCCCTGGGTCCCTGGGTCCCTGGGTCCCTGGGTCTCTGGGTTCCTTGTTTCCTGGGTCTCTAACTCTCTTCGTCTTTGTGTCTCTGGATCCCTGCATCTCTGGGTCTCTGGGTCTCTGGGTTCTTGGATATCTGAGTCCCTGGGTCCCTGCATTTTTGTGCCTCTGGGTCCCTGATTCCCTTCGTCCCTGGGTCTCTTTGTCACTAGGTCCCTAGGTCTCTGAGCCTCTGGGTTTCTGGTTCTCTCAGTCTCTAGGTCCCTGTGTCTCTGAGTCTCTGGGT
>NW_020954682.1:0-13950 GCF_900497805.2 Vombatus ursinus
CAGTTTCCTCATCTGTAAAATGAACTGAAGAAGGAAATGGCAAACCACTCCAGTATCTTTGTCAAGGAAACCTCAGATGGGGTCATGAAGAGTTAGACATCACTGAAACAACTAAACAACAACCACCATTCATATACAAGCATAAATGGCATAAAGTCTGGGTTAATTCCTTTTCTGGAAACAGATAACCAGTTTTCCCAAGTCCATTTTTAAAAATAATGAATTTTTCTCCAATATTGATTTCCTAAAAGTTTATCCAACACTAATCTTCATCTATTTGGTTGGATGACTGGTATATCCATCCTATTGTATTTACTGGTCTCTATTTCCATTTTACTTTTGCTCAATACTAACAGTTTTAATAATAGCATGGGAATAAATTTTGAAGGTTAGGAGCATGAGCTTTAATACAAACCTCTCTATCCTCATTCAGCTCAATTCAACAAGTGTTGTATTCATCACCAACTGAGTACCAGAAACTGGTAGGCCCTGGGAACCTAAGGACAAAGAAGAAATAGTCTCTGACTTCAAGGAACTTATATGCTGCTGGGGAAAATAACAACATGTTGATCGTTAAATCAACATGTTAAGTCAACAAGTTAAGATAAGTCAACACAAAATGTAGTGTAGGACTGAACCCTTGATCTCATTGGTATAGGAAACTTCTACTAATGCAGGTTGGCACTTTCTCTGACACTCAGAGTCTTAGAGGTAGGCTGGCTTATTGAAAGATTGCGCAACTTGTACAGAGGGTCAAACAGTTAATACCAGTCCTGCCTCTCACACGAAATTTATGCACATTGAATGCGAATGACCAATGCGGCTGAAATGTAGAGTACACGAAAGAGTAATACAAAGGAATCAATGCAAGGCAGAGTGGAGCAATGAATATTGGAGTGAGGGAGACCTGGGTTCAAGGCCAACTTCTGACCCACCTTGGCTGTGTGACCTTGGACAAGTCATTTAATTTCTCAATGCTCTAGGGAGCTGTCCAATACTAAAGAAGGCGTCAGTCGGCATTGATAAAGGGAGATTACCCAGGAAGGAGCTAGCTCCTTATACAAATGAAACTTTAGGGCTGGTTGCTATCTCTGTCCCTAATGGAAAACCAACCTGGAAAGATTGTTTGAAGCCCAATTTTGAAAGGTTTTAAATGCCAGAGAGAAGACTTTGTAGTTTATCCAGGAGGCAATGGGGATCCACTAAAGTTTGGTGTGTTGTTTTTTTTTTTGTTTTGTCTTGTTTTGTTTTTGTTGTTGTTTTGAAGAAGGGAGGGACATACGGCTTCCAGAGTTCATGTTCCTGGGCTCGACACACAGTTACTGAAAAGGGTCTAAGACAAAGAAGTCTTCAAACAAAAGAGAAGCGAGTACTGGGAGGAAGTTATAAAGGAATTCCTGTTCAGGTAGAGTTTATCAACTTATTTTTGAGGCTCCTTCCAACTTTGTGATTCTGTGATGTAGGGCTGTAAAGGACCAGAGAAATCGTCTAATCTAACCCTTCATTTTGTAGATGAGGCAGCTAGGTAGCACAGAGGATAAAGCACTGACCCTGGCGTCAGGAAGATCTGAGTTCAAATCCAGCCTCGGACACACAGTAGCTGGGTAACCTTGGACAAATTACCTAACCCTGTCTGCCTCAATTTCTTCATCTGTAAAATTATCTGGAGAAGGAAATCATGGCAAACCACTCTAATATCTTTGTCACGAAAACTCTAAATGGAGTCAGAAAGAGTTGGACAAGACTGAAACAACTGAACAACAACAACAAAATGTGACTTTAAATTGGCACAGCTGATATTTGAAACCAGATCTTCTCCAAATCCATGGTTCTTTCTATACTACATTACCTCTCTATTTATGAAATAGAGCTTTAAGATTTACAAAATGTTCTCCTTGAAACAAATTCCTGTGGTATTTTATTTATGAAGGTATTATTATTATTATATTATTATTATTATCCCCATTTTTAGATGAGGAAACTGAGGTTTCCCATAGTCACAGAGCCTGCTATTGTCAGAGCCAAGTTTGAACCCAGGTCTAAGCTCTTTCAACTGATCAAGCAACCTTTGGAGCTGCTTGGGATTCACTCACCTTCATAGAAGTAGCAAAACTCTACAAAGGATTTTTTTTTTTTTGTGGCAGGAAATCTGGCAATCTCTGGAGGTAATTCACTGACATGAATCATCAAAGCTGGGTGTTATTCTGTGTATATTTTCTTAAAGTATCTTGCAGTTTTTAACCTTCCAAGTATTCCACATTTTGCTTCCTTTCATGTCCCCAACATATTGTCATTGCTATCATCGCTCCCTTTTAAACAACACCTTAAGGTTGGTAACATAACTTACATACATTATCTCCTTTGATCCTCACATCAGATCTGTGAGGTAGGTGCTGTTTATGGCTGAGGAAACAGGTTCAGAGAGGTTGTGACTCGTGCCTTAAACATTTAATCTAGTTTGTCCTTCCAAACAACCTTGTGAGGAAGGTGTTATTATTATCCCCATTTTTTAGCTGAGGAAACTGAGGCTCAGAGAGGTAAAGGCATTATTTGAGAGCATCACAGAGTTATTAAGGTTCAAAGATGGGATTTAAACCCAGGTCATCCAGACTCCAAGTCCAGGGCTTTGTCCTCTACGCATTAGATAAATAAGTATCTAAGCTGACCTCAGTAGCTCAGTGTTGCCCCATTAATAATGACACAAAGGACCAGACAGTAAAAACACCATCTGTTAACACATTGTACCCTTAACTCCCTTAGCTATTCAAAGGGTACACTTGAATCAGTGGTCTGACTGCCTATTTAACCCAAAATCTTTGGATGATTGCCACATTAAATGCTATTTAAGGCAATATTATCTCTAAATAAGCAAATAAATAAAGGAAGGAATAAATTCTAAAAAAAAAAAAAAAATCCAACCCCCAAACCAATCTGAGGTTTAGAGAGCTGGTTAGTTTTAAAGAAGGTAGGACCTGAAACCAGATCTCCTGAGTCCAGGACCAACACTATTCCCACTGAATCACCTTTTTATTTTTCACTGCTATTCTCTTTCTATGCTGGCAAAAGATGTTTTAGTGACAGCCCTGAATACAGAATTTCTTTCCTCCTTGACAGATCAAAGCCAAAAGATCTAGCTTTCTTCCCAGGCCGGACCCTGGCCTGGCCTGGCCTGGCCAATGAAATCAGGAGAGGTCAAGGAGGGGAGGAAGGGTACCTAGAGGCCCTGGGTGAGAGGTTAGGTCAGTCGCCTGCATGCCTCCTCTGTTCTTGACCTCTCTGCTCAAGCTGACAGTCAGGAGAGGCCTTCCATAATAAAGATGTCAGCTGTGCACTGAATGATCTAAGGAGACAAGCTTACCATGGCGAGGTGCCACAGAAATGATTTTGGATGGGCTTTGGCCAGAGGCCCGTGCCACTCACAGGGCCTTGTCTGTGTTCGCTTCCTCCATGCCAAGCAGGAAGCGCTTCACATAAATACTGTCCTTGGGCCCATCAGTTATGTCCTATGGCAGCAGGAAGGTTAGCCTTGGGCAAAACTGATGTTAGGGGATGTTTTTCTTCCAGGGCCTTTTAGCATTCTCCACATTCAGGAACCAGAAATTTTATCTCCCTTCCTCTCTTGACACGGCCTCCCTCCTCTAGCAATACCCTTCATTTTTCTTTTTTTTTCCTTTAAAATGTTTTTTATTTCATTAAATATTTCTGAATTATGTATATATATATTAACATTTTAACATTCATCTTTTAAAGTTTTGAACTTTAAATTCTCTCCCTCCTTCCTGCCTCTTCCCCATTGAGAAGGCAAGCAATGTATCAATTATACATGTGAAATCATGCAAAATACATTTACACACACACACACACATAAGAAAAATTTAAAAAGTAAAAAGAGTATGCTTCAATTTGCACTTAGAGTTCAACAGTTATCTCTCTGGAAGTGGACAGCTTTTTTCATCATGGGTCCTTTGGGATTATCTTGGATCATTGTATTGATCGGAGTAGCCAAGTTTTTCGCAGCTGATCATCATTACAATATTGCTGTTACTGTGTACATCTTCTCCTGGTCCTCCTCACTTCACTTTGCATCAGTTTAAATAAGTCTTCCCTGAATACCCTACACTTTTCCTAAATTTCTACATGCTTTTGGAAACTGATTTATCTGGAATCAGGAAGACATTAGTTGAAATCCTGCCTTAGATACTTATGACTATGTTAATTTTCTTCACTTCTCTGTACCTCAATTTCCTTATCTGTAAAATGGGGAGAATAATAGCTCCTACTGTCAGAGGGTGTTGTAAGGACCCGCTCAAATTAGACAATAGATAAAAGCACTTGGTAAACCTTAAAGCACTATATAAATACTAGCTTTTTATTATCCTTCCATTACACTATGAGCTTCTTGACAGCAGAGACTGCTTTTTGCCTTTCTTTGTATCCCTAGAGCATAGCACAATATCTGGCACATAGTAGGAGCTTAATAATGCTTCTCGATTGGTAGGTAACTGGAAAAATCCAACAAACTGAGATATTAATTGTTGGTAATGGATTAAAGTGTTATCCCTTCTCAGTAATACATTTGTATTTTAACTGGAACTTAATAGCTGGGAATTTTAGGTACCACCCAGCATAAGTGATTCATATTATCGGGATTCCAGTTAATCTCTTGAATACGAATTTCCCTTCAAGCTAAATGACTGTGGGTCTGGTAAGGGAGATATTTTCACTCCTCTCAAATTACACAAAGTGGGTAGCCTCTTACTTGGCTTGTGTGTAGAACTGACCCATGCAAAGCATTTATAGCTACAGACGCTAATCTTTAAGTAGCTAGGACTGTCTAGACCACTAAGTGGTGACTTCAGAACTCTGATAATTAATGAAGTCATGTGCAAAGTTAATTCTAACCTAGGCAAAATGGTAAGATCATCAAAATTTGTCTTTGGCGTTCTCTTTCCTTCATGGCACTGCCTTTGCTGTCTCTTTTGTGCTTCCTCCTTCCCCTTCTTCCCCCACCCCCTTCATCCATAAATACTTCCTTTGAACTCTTCATACTATAGTTGATCACACAGCCAGCATATGTTACACATGGAACCTAGGTCCTAGGGATTAGGAGGCCAGCTCTCTCTACCCATTATACAATACTGCCTCTTTGCACACATTGGCTCCTTACAATGATCTTATGAGTTAGAGTAAGGTCATCATTTGATGACAAATGACCTTGACAAGACCTAGAGATATTAGAAGTTCGTATATCTAACAGGTGCCACAGCCAGGACTCAAACCAAGTTTAACTCCAAATCCAGAGCTCTTTCCTTTGTACGTCAATGCTTCCCTACGTGCAAGTTAAATGACACTACTGGCCACCATTCCCTCCCAAGGAGATCATGCATGTTTCTGTGTCACACCGTGAGGAAGTGGGGCCAAAGTTCATCGAGGATCGTGCAATCATAGTTTCAGACCTAGAAAGGACCCAAGAAGTTATCTAGCCTAAACCCTCCTTTTACAGATGAGGAAATTGAGGACCAGAGAGATTAAATGTCTTGCCTAATGTCATCCTCTTGTCAGGTGGCACAGACAGAATCTGAAGCCTGACATTCTGACCCCAAATCCATTAGTCTTTCCCACCATACTATACTGTCATACTCCTCCTTCCCCACCTCAAATGGGCAGAAATTCAGCTTAGGCTATAGGCTACCAGGCTAATGACCTTCTGGGGACAGCCTCTCTACAGTTCTTGGAGATGCTGCTACTTGGAACAGAACCAGAGTCATTAGCTCCCTTCACCTGGAGAGCTCCACAGCCACCAGAGAAGTAGAGTGGGTAAATGAAGCAGTCCAGACTCACTTCAAACCAGGAAGGGAATGTTCTCTGTCTCATTAGGAATCCCCTTGAGCCAGTCAAAGTTTCATCTCTTTTCTCTGAGTGACAGATTATTGTCATCTCTGTTGTTTTTACAAAAACCACAGACCTAAAAGTCAAGTTAGGTAGCATTTAACTAAGTGTCTTCTATGTGCCAGGCACTATGTTAAAGTGCTGGAGGTACAAAGAAAGGCAAAAGACAATCCCTGCCCTCAAGGAGCTCACAGTCTAATGGTGGAGACTGCATGCAAATAACTCTGTACAAGCAAGCTATATACAGGATCAACTGGAGATAGCTAATCCTAAGGGTCAGGTATTAGAATTAACAACCAAATCATTGATTTCATATGTGTTCAAGGTGATAGAAAACCTGGAGCAATGTAGAGGAAAGAGTCTGCTAACTCACTTGTGACCCTAGAGAAGCTTCAAAATAATAATGGTGATGATAGTAATCATTGCCATTTATATCTAGTTGCTTTCCATTTCACCAAGCTTGTCATTCACTGCAGTCCTGAAAATAGACATTTCTCCTCTCTGGGCCCCAGTTTTTTCACGTGGAAAATAAGAAGGTTGGAGTAGAAAGTATGTCTAAGCTTCCCAGTAGAATGTAAGTTCCTTGAGGGCAGGGGCCTTTTTTTTTTGCTTTTGTCTTTGCTTTGCTAGAGCCTACTACAATGCTTGGTATATAGTAGGTACTTTCAATAAATGCTTGTTGAATGGTTGAATAAATGAATGAATGAATGAAGGAAGGAACATTTTATGGTTCTGTGATTCTATGGAGAGAAAAGAGTGACTTGTCAAAGGCTATTAACAACATATATGCAAATGACAAATACTTCTCAAAAGACTAGATAAGTAGGTAGAATGACACATAAAGACCTTGCAAATATATTAAGTAATTACAAGCAGGTATAAGAACAAGGATATTAACATCTGCCCACTTTGACAAAATAAGGCTGCTGTCTTTTCAAGTTCAGAAAATGTGAGCAAAGATTAAAGAAAAATGCTCCCAAGCTAACCCTGAACTCCATTCTAGACTCACTGCACCCGTTCCTGCCTCTCTAATACCATAGAGGTTAGTTAACCTGTAGTGCAGGCAAGAGTCTTTCCCCATGTGTACATGTCCTTCACATCAGACGAGAAGGAAGCAGCTTTCTCCCCCAGAAAATGCAATTAAAAAAACAAATTATATCAGCAGGGCTCTCTTTGCTCGAAGTGTGAGCTTGATAGAAATCAGCAATGCAAATGATGCTGAAGAGCAGTTAGAACTTCCGCTTTCCAAAAGGGGGAGAAATTAATTGCTTTTATACTTACCGTCCCGATAAGCCCGAGGCACATGCTGTACACAAGTAACAGCATCCAGAAACCTTCCACAAGGAGGAGGAGAGAAGGAAAAGCAATGAATCTCCCTCCGAAAGGCCTGCGTTTCACTCTGCGAATGTGCGCAGCATGGAATTCTTTGGCTGCGCTGTATACAGAGGCTGTGCCAAGAGTCCCAACTTGGCTGAGCTCTGCCTAGAAAGCTGGTCAAGATGGCAATTGGAAGAGTCCTCAGGACCGACAAGAGCAGGTCGGCTCCAAAACCCATCAAGTTGACTGGGGAGGGGGCGGGAAGGTGAGGATGAATGAATTTTTAACATAAAGAAACCTTTCCTTGATTTTTAACATCAAAATACTTTCCACGTGACTTCAGCTTCAGCAACGCCTTGCCGCTGTGAGCCAGTATTATTTTCTCCAACAGATACTGAGGGCATATAGCAGGCCCTAGTTATACTCTGAAATTCAAAAGGTGAAGAGTATTTCCAACATCCCATTCCCCAAGGTCACTCCCTTCCCCTACCACCTTCTATGGCTCCAAAGTTCATGTATGTATAGGGCTAAGGATAAGGACTGTTGTTGAGTTGTTTCAGGCATGTCCAACTCTCTATGACCCCATTTGGAGTTTTCTTAGCAAAGATACTGGAGTGGTTTGCCATTTCCTTCTCCAGTTCATTTTGCAGATGTGGAAACTGAGGCAAACAAGGTTAAGAGATTCACCCAGATTCGTACAGCTAGTAAGTGTCTGAGTCAGGCTTTGAGCTGAGGTTCTCTCGACTCCAAGGTCTGTCCATTATGCCACCAAGCCGCCACCAAGCAACAGCAAAACCTCTCACTGTCCTTGCTAGTACCTTCCTTCTGAGATTACCTTCCAATTACACTATGCATATATCCATATACACACACAATCTGTGTGTATATGTACAAGTGTATCTCTAAAACCTGCATGTGTACCTGTATGTATACACACACCTGTACATAAGTACATATGTGAGTACATGTGTATATACCTGATTAAATCTTTTATAGTCTCACATACACACACACACACATATATATATTTATACACATACATCTGTATGTGCATTTTTTTTTTGCAAAATTTGCAAAAAGTCCTTTATTAGAATATGAGCTCCATGAAGGCAGGGAATTTTTTTTTGCCTTTCTTTACATCTCCAGCACCCAGAACAGAGCCCGGCATATGTTACAAACTTTAAAAAGTACTTGTTGATTGACTGTGATTTTATTGATACAGGGAACTTCTGGGTAAGGAAACTCCCTCTATTAGGTTGGTACCTTCTCTGCAAGTTATAGTCTTAGAGAGTTACCTGGGGCACTAAGACATTAAGTAACTTATCCAAGGTCACACAGCCACTATATGTCCCTGGCTAGATTGGAACTCAGGTCTTTATGGCTTAAGGCAGGCCCGCCAGCCACTATAATACATTGCCACTATGAAGTTGTAGAATTATAGAATTCGCAAGTTGTAGGGAACTTTAGAATTTGTCTAGTCCAAATCCTACCATGCTACAGGCAAAAATAACGAGTCTGAGAAATTTTAAGTGACTTAATCTAAGTCACAAAAATATAGTAAGTTGAAAAACTGGGATTTGAACCCAGGGTCTCTAATTTTAGGCAACTAGGTGGCTCGCAGGATAGTGCTGGACCTGGAGCCATCTTTCTGAGTTCAAATCTGGCTTCAGACACTTGTGAGCTCTGTGACTCTGGGCAAGTCACTTCACCCTATTTGCTTCAGTTTCCTTGTCTGTAAAATGAGCTGGAGAAGGAAATGGCAAACCACTCCAATATCTTTGCCAAGAAAACCCTAAAGTGGGGTCACAGAGAGTTTGATATGACTGAAACCACAAGATTTTATTCTAAATCCTGTGCCCCTTCCACTACCCCATACTACCCCTCTCTCTAAAGAAGTGATCACCAGCACTGCAGTCTGGGTGTAGATGTGCATGGTGTTATATAAGCAGAAGATGGTTTTTCCTATGTTACGAGCAAGACACTGTAAAAGAGATGAGATGATCAATGATGCCCAAGGTCCCTTCCCATTCCAGGATTCTAAGATTCCAAAGACTTCTTAAGGCTACTTATATTTTCTATACATGCCATTCGTTGGGATAAGGAACTTACTGTATTTGCTACCTGTTAGGTGAAATAGTACAATGATTCTTTCCCTATGTCCTAAAATTATCTCTTTTGAGTTTTAAGGGGTATCTTCTAGGTCTAATATTCTTTAATTTCATGAAAAGTCTCTGTTCACCAAGTTTCCATCCTTCATGGCTTTAGATATATTTCTGTCATTGCCACCATAACCCCCACCTTTTAAGACTCAAGAATCCTTTAAGTCTCTGTCATGATGCAGACCCTTCCTCCCCTTGATCATTATAGCGACCTTTCTCTGAACTTTTTCTATTATATTTCCACTATGTCCCTGAGGCACAGTGACCAGAATTAGTACATTCCAGCATTGCCAGGCAGGCACATGAACCTGGTTTTGTACAAGGTCAGGATGATGTTTTCTTGGTGTTTTCAGTCTCCACTGTTGAGAGTATTATGATTTGAGTTCTCCAGAATGCAGTCTCCTGTGTCCTGATTCAAGTCTGAGAAGGGCAGTGGTGTTGGGTAGGAAAGGCATGTTTTTTTTCTTTTTTTTTCTTTGAGTTCATGTGTTTGTTTTCATTGTTATACTATTAATTCACGATTTATCAGTATTGCAAAGCCAATAATATACAGTAAAAGTTGCATCTTATTAATCAGAAAACACTCAAGTCTACCTATGGTCTACCTCACAGTGTCATGATGAAAAGGCTTTGGAAATCTGAAAGCAAGATACAGAATGTGAATCATTATTATTTTATAATGATAATTGATATTCTTAATCATCATTCCTGTTCTCCCCCTGCCATTCTGGAATGCCACCTCCAAGGCTCTGTCCAGGACCCTCTTATCGCTTCTCTCTCTTACTTGCTCCCATGAATTTAATTATCATTTCTATGTAGATGACTCCAAGATGTGCAGCCCCAGTCTCCATCTTTAGCTCCACATATCCATTTGCCTAGCAGGCATTTCCATTTGGATATCCCATAAGCATCTCAAATTCACCATGTCCAAAGAAGAACTTACTATCTTTTCTCCAAAATCCACTTTTCCCCCTAACTTCAGAATTTCTGTCTGTAACTGGGCTATCCGTACAATACCAAGGGTTGCAACCTTGGAGTCATCTTTAATTTTTCACTCTTCATCATCCCCAATTGGCCAATTAATTGCCAAGTCTTATTGATTTTATCTCCAAATGTCTCACAACTATATATTTCTCTCTAATTACAGGACAACTCCCATCCCCAGCACCTTAGCACCTCTCACCTGGACTATTGCATTAGCTTCCTAATTGGTCTCCCTCTGTTAAGTCTCCCTCATCCTCATTCTATCCTCCACATAGCTGCCAAACTGAAATTTCCAAATCACAAGTCTGCCCATGTCACTCCATTGCTCGCTAAGTTCCAATGGCTCCCTATTGCTTCACAGATGAAATAAAAATGCCTCTCTTTTGTATTTAAATCCCTTCAAATCTAGTTCCATCTTACCTTTCCAGTCTAAGTCTTATTATACATTTCTCCCTTTTGTCTGTTCTACAATCCAGCCAAACTGATATATTTGTTGCTCCTTATACAGGACATTCCATCTCTTATCTTTCTTGCCTTTTCAGAAGCTGCCTTCCATGCCTAAGAATGTACCTCTGCCTTTCTGCCACCTCTTCAAATGCTGTTTCCCTTTTTTTGTGTCTTTGTGCCTGTTGTATTGATGAATTTTGTTTCCATATGACATTTCCAAATATATTCTTCCCCACAGCAAAACTTCTCTTGTTAACAAAGATGAATAAAAAAGTTCAGTAAAACCAAACAACATATCGACCATGTCTGAAAGCACATGTAACATTGTACATTTGTAGTCTACCCCCTCTGCAAAGAAAAGAGGGAAGTTCATTTTTTCTTCTCTTCTCTGGGGCCGATGCTTCATCATTATAATTTCACAACATTCAGTTTCAGGTTTTGTTTTTGTGGTTGATTTATCTACATTGTTGTAGTCATTGTGTATATTGTTTCCTGGTACTCCTTATTTCATTCCATAGCAAGTTTTCTGAATTCCTCATATCCTTCCCTCCTTCCTTTTTCTCTCCCTTTGTCCTTCCTTTTTTCTTTCTTCCTTTTTCCTTCCTTCCTTCCTTCCTTCTTTCCAGAGCTCTTTATCATGTTTCCTCCCTTGAAGGCCTGTGATCCCCAGATGATCAATAGACATTAAACTCAACATGTCTAAAACCAAACTCATTATCTTTACCCCACCCCACCCTACCCTTCTTCCCTCGAGGGCTCTTTTAGACAACGAGTTTGGTTTTGGACATGAGTTTAATGTCTACTGAACATCCAGTCTGAGATGTCTGAAAGGCAGCCAGAGATGAGAATATAGATTAGAGCATAGATAGGGCATGATCTGGAAGAGGATCTGGCAAAGGAGACAGAGAAGGAGCAGTCAGATAGGTAGAAGGAGAAACAGGAGAGAGTGGTACCCTGGAAACCTAGAGAGAAAAGAGTATCAAGTTGGAGAGGGCGATCAACAGTGTCAAAGGCTGCAGAGAGTTCAAGGAGAATGAGGAAGAAGAAAAGGCCATTGGATTTGGCAACGAAGAGATCATTAGTAACTTTGAAGACAGAAGTTTCAAGGGAATGATGAGGTCAGAAGCTAGATTATAAGGGGTTAAGAAGAGAGTGAGAGGAGAGAAAGTGGAGACACCTATTGTAGATTGACTTTTTTATAAGTTTAAGTACAAAGGTCCAAAGAGATGAAGGACAACAATTAGTGGTGATGAAAGGAGAAAATGATAGATTTTTCAAGATGGCAGAGACAGAGGCATGTTTGTAGGCAGTAGGGAATGAGTCAGTAGAGGGGGAGAGATTGAAAATAAGTGAAAGAGTGGGGATGACAGAGGGAGCAATCTGTTGGAGGAGATAGGATGGACTTGGATTATTGCTTCAACAAGTAGTGGGATTTTAGCTTTAGTAAAGAGTTAGGTCACTTCATCATGTGAGACAGGGGTGAAGAAGGAGATAGTGGCAGAAGGCACCTGAGAAACAGGAGATGAGGAAGAGGAGAGAAGAGGGAGCTCACAGCAAATGGCCTCAATTTTTTCTATAAAATATGAGACAAGGTTTTCCCCTGAGAGAGTGGAGGGAAGAGCATGATGAGGGATAAAAAGGTTTTGAAGGGCTGCTGTAGAGAGTAGATAGTGAGCCGAAAAGGAGGTATAGTAGGATTGCCTAGTAGCAGTGAGGGCCCCATTAAGGCTGTGTAGCATAAATTTGTAGTGGACCCAGTCAGAACAGGCAATTTTCTCCATCATCATTCAGCAGTACACACGTGGGAGTAAAGGCAGTAAATGTTGGGAGTGATCCAAGGTTCATCTGGGCATAATTGATAATATGATAAGGTGTCTAGAGATTGAAGAGAGGGCAGTATAGAGTTGAATTGGTTTATCAAAGGAGAAAAGAGGAGAGAGTGATTGGTGCAGAAGTAAAGGAAGAAAGAAGGAGGGATGAAAAGCCAATAGATTTATGATCAGATAAGGGGATTTCAGAATTCTTGAACATGGAGGTAGTACCTTTGTGGGTGATGCAAGATCAAAGGTATGACCATCTTTGGGTGCTGCTGAAGTGGAGTAAATGGCATCTGGGTTTGAGATGTCTGATGTACTTCCTTCATGGGAAGTGAGCATGTTGAGCAGATCCAGACACTGGGCCTTACTTTGGAGAACATGGTAGCCTGGCTGGGATCCTACCTGGAGTAAACTCTGTGAGGAAGTGACAAACTCCAGGTGAATTGCTAAGTCCATTTCTCCAGCTCGTGGTCACCTATTTTGTTTCTGGATCTTTGCTTTGACTAAAAAAAAAGGGATGTCATAACTATTTTAGTGTGTATGAGAACTTTTCTTTTCTCTTTGACCTCCCTGGGGCATATTTTAGTCAGTTTTAAAAGAAACATAATCCAAATTGCTCTTCAGAGCTGATACTCCACCAACATAACCCCACCAATTTATTGATTACCGATACATCACAATATAACTACCTCCAGGCTTCTTTGGGATGGCAACCCTAGATGCACAATACCTGTTTAGGGGACATGATTTTTTTTTATTTTTGAGGGCATGTTTTAAAGAGAATGACAGGAAAGAGGTAGAGAGACCTAAGTCACAGCTACCTTCCCAGGGAGATCAGGGAGACCTAAGTAGGAATCCTTTAGAGATATTCACTCCTCCATAAATGCCTCTCCCAAGCCTTTGGGCTGGAAATGTTATCCCTTCTCCCCCTTTCTTTTTACCACCAGGGTGCAGTATAGAGCAATGTCTGCTCTGGACCAATTCCTCCATCAGACAATACACCAAAAGATCATTCTCAGTTTGTTAAGCACATTACCCACACCAATCAGCCATGCTACCAGGGCCTCTTTCATGTGTTTAATTCAAGTCAACAAGTATTTATTAAGTACCTATAAGGTAATTTTTGAAGCACTAGAGACACAAAGACTAAAATGAAACAGGCTTTGTCCTCAAGGACCTTACATCCTGTTGGTGGATAGCAAGCAAAAAATCCCCAGGAGCACAGTCCCTCCTTCAAGCTATTCTTTTGGAGGAGTGAGTAGAGGGACCACTCTAATATTTTGCATTCAGAAGAAGAAAAATCTCCCAGGGGGTCATTAACTAGTCAACAGAAGTGA
>NW_020954682.1:13995-28812 GCF_900497805.2 Vombatus ursinus
CTCTCTCTCTCTCTCTCTCTCTCACACACACACACACACACACACACATTTATTATGTATTTACTTTTAACATTCTTTTATTAAAAATGTTGAGTTCCACATTTTCTCCCTCCCTCCAGCACCTCTCCTGCCCACTGAGAAAGAAATAAATCTATCAATTATACATGTAAAGTTATATAAAACATTTCCATTTTAGCCATGTTGCAAAAAAAGCAAGAAAAATGAAGAAAGTGAAAAAATTATACTTCATTTAGCATTTAGAGTTCATCAGTTCTCTCTCTGGAGGTGGATAACATTTTTTATCATGAGTTTTTTGGAATTGTTGTGGGTCATTGTATTGATCAGAATAACTAAATCTTTCAGAGTTGATCATCCTTGTAACATTGCTGTTATTATGAACAATGGTTTCCTGGTTCTACTCACTTCATCTTGCATGAATTTATATGTTTTTTCAAGTTTTTCTGAAACCATTCTCCTCATCATTTCTTATAGCACAATAATACTCCATCACAATCATATAGCACAACTTGTTAATTGATGACCATCCCCTCAATTTCCAATTCTTTGCCACCACAAAAAGAGCTACTATAAATATCTGTGTGTATTTATATGTCCTTTTCCTTTTGCTTTAATCTCTTTGGGATACAGATCTAGTGGTATTGCTGGGCCAAAGGCCAAGCATAGTTTTATAGTCCTTTGTACATAGTTTCAAATTGTTCTGCAAAATGGTTAGACTAGTTCACAACTCTACCAATAGTGCCTTAGTGTACCTATTTTTCCACATCCCCTCCAGTATCTGTTGTTTTCCTTTTCTGTCATGTTAGCCAATATAACAGATATGAGGTGGTACCTCAGAGCTGCTTTAATTTATATTTCTCCAATCAGTAGTGATTTAGAGCATTTTTTTAGATTTCTTTTTTCTTTTTCTTTTCTTTTCTTTTTTTATTAATTTATTTTGATTTATCAATAATCACTTCCATATGATTTTGAGTTTAAAACTTTTGTTCCCCTTCCTCCCCACCACCCTCCCCAAGACGGCGCACAATCTGATATAGGCTATACATTGCATTCATATTAAACATATTTTCACATTAGTGATGTTGTAAGTAAAAATTAAAACAATAGGAGGAACCATCAGAAAGAGGAAACAAAAACTCAACAGAAGAGAAAAAAAATAGCAATTCGACTTCCATAGTTCTTTCTTTGGATGTGGATAGCATTTTCCATCACAAGGCCTCTGGAGATGTCTTAGATCCTTGTATTGCCAGGAAGGGTTAAGTTTATCAATATTAGTCATTACACAACATGGCTGTTATTGTGGACAACGTTCTCTTGGTTCTGCTCACTTCATTCAGCATCAGAGCATACAAGTCTTTCCGGGTTTCTCTGAAGTCAGCCTGTTCATCATTTCTTATAGCACAATAGTATTCCATCACATTCATATAACACAATTTGCTCAGTCATTGCCCAATTGATGGGCATCCTCTCAATTTCCAATTCTTTGCCACCACAAAAAGAGCTGCTATGAATATTTTTGTACATGTAGGTCCTTTTTCCCATTTGTGTGATCTCTTTGGGATATAGCCCTAGAAGTGCTATTGCTGGGTCAAAGGGTATGCACATTTTGATAGCCCTTTGGGCACAGTTCCAAATTGCTCTCCAAAATGGTTGGATCATTTCACAACTCCACTAACAATGCATTAGTGTTCCAATTTTCCCATATCTTCTCCAACATTTATCATTTTCCTGTTTTGTCATGTTGGTCATTCTGATAGGTGTGATGTGGTACCTCAGAGTCGTTTTGATTTGCATTTCTCTAATCAATAGTGATTTAGAGCATTTTTTCATGTGACTATAGATAGCTTTGATTTCTTCTTCTGAAAATTGCCTGTTTATATCCTTTGACCATTTATTAATTCAGGAATGGTTCTTATTTTTATAAATTTGGCTCCCTATATGTTTGAGAAATGAGGCCTTTATCAGAGACACTTGACGTAATTTTTTTTTTTGTATCATTTCATTGTCTATGGTTGTGGTTGTTCAGTTGTTCAGTTGTGGCCACCTCTTCATTGCCCCCTGAATACATTGATGTTGTTCATGGAGTTTTCCTGGCAAAGACACTGGAGTGGCTTGCCATTTTTTCTCAAGTGGATTAAGACAAATAGTGGTGAAATGACTTGCCCAGGGTCACACAGCTAGTAAGTATCTAAGGCCATATTTGCACTCAGGTTTTCCTGACTCCAGGTCCAATACTCTATCCACTGAGCCACCTAGCTGCCTCATTGTGTGGTACTTTTTTTTTTTTTTTTAGTGAATTGTAATTTCCCTGATTATCTCTTTTAATGAAGATTGATTTTTGCTTTTGCTTTGTCCAGGACAATTCTGCTGCAGCTCCTTATTATAACTCTGTGAATGTCTTTCTGTTTCAAATGTGTTTCTTATAAACAACATATTGTTAGATTGTTAGATTGTGGTTTCTAATCTGTTCTGCTATCCACTTCTGTTTTATGTGTGAGTTCATCCCATTTACATTCACAGTTATGAAAAATATACTTCCCTCCATCCTATTTTTTCTGTTTATCCTTCTCTCTCTCTCTTTTTACCCTGTCCTTTTTCAAAAGTCTGTTTTGCTTCTGACCACTGCCTCCCTTAATCTACCCTCCCTTTTATTCCCTCCCTCCCTCTTTCTCTTATCCTCTTCCCCTTCTGCTTTTCTGTTGGATAAGATAGATTGACATACCCAACTGAATGTGTGTGTGTATATGTTCTTACCTCTTTGAACCAATTCCAATGAGAGTGAGGTTCAAATGTTGTCCACTACCACCACGCCACTGTAAAAGCTTTTCCTTGAATGCCTCTTTTATGTGAAAACAATTTTCCCTCCCTCCCTCTTTCTCCAAGTGCATCCTATTTTTTCATTTCTTCATCTTTTTTTGAGGTCGTCCTAACTTAACCAACCCATACCCATGCCCTTTTTTTATGTAGACTCCTTCTAACTGCCCTAATTATGATAAAATTCTTTGGAGTTTTATGTATCATCTTCCCCTATAGGAATGTAAAGAGTTTAACCTTATTAAGTCCCTTGGGATTTCTCTTTCATGTTTACTTTTTATGATTCTCTTGAGTTTTGTGTTTGAATATCAAAATTTCTATTCATCAGGAATGCTTCAAAGTCCTGTATTTCATTAAATATCCATTTTTTCCCTTGAAGGATTATACTCAGTTTTGCTGGGTAAATTGTTCTTGACTGTGATCCTAGCTCCTTTGCCTTTGGGAATATTGGAAGCTCTCTGCTCCTTTAATGTGAAAGCTGCTACATCTTGTGTGATCTTGACAGTGAGTCCACAGTATTTGAATAGTTTCTTTCTGGATGCTTATAATATTTTCCACTTTACCTGAGAATTCTGGAATTTGGTTATAATATTCCCAGGAGTTTTCATTTTGGAATCTCAGGGGGTGATTAATGGATTCTTTCAATTTCTATTTTACCCTCTAAACCTAAGATATCAAAGCAGTTTTCCTTTATAACTTCTTGAAATATGATGTCTAGGATCTTTTTTTTTTATCATGGCTTTTAGGTAGTCCAATAATTCTTAAATTATCTCTCCTTGATTTATTTTTCTCAATCAGTTGTTTTTCAGATGAGATAGTTCACATTTTCCTCAATTTTTTTTTTCACTCTTTTGGCTTTGTTTTATTGTTTCTTGATCCCTCTTACAGTCATTAGCTTCCACTTGCCCAATTCTAATTTTTAAGGAGTTATTTTCTTCAGTGAGCTGTTGTAGCTCCTTATCAATTTGGCCAGTTCTGTTTTTTAAGAAGTTCTTTTTTTTTTTCAATGAATTTTTGTGCCTCTTTTACCATTAGGCCAATTCTGTGTTCTTTTCTTCATTTTTTTTTTTTTTGCCTCTTTTACCAGGCTATTAATTCTCTTTTCTTCATATTCTTGCATCACTCTCATTTGTTTTCCCAATTTTTCCTTTAGCACTCTTCTATCTTTCTTTAACTCTTCTAGGAATTCTTGTTGGGCTTTTGTCCAACTAGCATTTTGTCCAAATAGCATTTGTCTTTGAGGCTTTGCTTGTGGCTATTTTGACATTATTGTTTTCTCCTGAATTTGTACCTTTATCTTCTTTCTCACCATAAAAAAAACCAAACCAAAACAAAAAATAAACCTCAACACCATAGTAGCTTTCTTATAATCAGGTTCTCTTTTTGTTGTTTGCTCATTTTTCTAGCCTTTTTCTTGACTTTGAACTTTATCTTAAAGTTGGGCTCCACTCATCTAGGGGTGGGGAAGCCCTGTCCTAAGCTTTAGGCTTTTTCACACTGCTGTTTTCAGTTCTGATAATCTACAAGCTCTGGGGGAGTTCCAAGGTGGTATTATCCTGGGAGAGGTGTGGTTACTGTTCTCCTGGTCTATGCTCTGGTGTTTACCCAGGAAGGGCCCCTGTTCCATTGCAGCTGCAACTGCTAGTGCTCCTCTCTGCCCTGAAACTGTGACCAAGGTCCCTGCTCCCTTGTGACCAGCCACAAGCACTCCTTTTCTTTCTGGAACTAAGACCCAGAATTGCCATTTTTTCTCAAGTGGATTAAGACAAATAGTGGTGAAATGACTTGCCCAGTCATTTTGTCCAAATAGCATTTGTCTTTGGCAATGGAGTCACCAAACAGTATCTGGTCTGGTGCCCAGTTTTAGTTCAGCGGCTTTCTGACCAGCGGTCCGATCTCCTTATCATCTCTGGGCTGAATGCTATTGAAGCTGCTGCTACCACTGTTGCAGCTGCCTTCAAAGCTTACTGGTAGTGAGCACTTCAGGACTGCCACCACCTTGATGTCATAAACCTCTGTGGCCAATGTCCAAAGTTATCTTAGGCTGGAAAAATGTTTCACCCTAACCTTTTGTTGGCTATGTTACTCCAGAATTCAATTTAACAGTGTTACTTTTAAGTTTGGGGCCGGGGGTGGCTAGCTGGAGCAGTGGACAGAGCTCCAGCCTTGGAGTTAGGACGACCTGAGTTTAAATCCAGCCTCAGACACTTGACACTTACTAGCTGTGTGACCCCGGTCAAGTCACTTAACCCCAATTGCTTCACCAAAAAAAGAAGGAAAAAAAAAGTTTGGAGGGGAATATTGGAACAGTTCAGATAGGCTGCTGCTTCTACACTGCCATCTTGGCTTCACTCCCTTCAGGTCATGAAAACTAACCCTTTCTATATTTCTCAAGGGAGCTCTGGCTGATTCACATGAAGTATGATCCGATGGGGATTCTCTAGTCTAGATAGCCTGTGTCTTCTCTTTGATTATTTGCTACCCACCTCCTTCATACCAGAAAATGTGATGGGAGAAAATTTTCCCTATAGGCTATTAACAACCTAAGTATCTCAGTCCTGTCCAAGTGGCAGGAAAGAAAAAATATATACATACCCTTATTAACCGGTTACCAACTTTCCAAATCTTACTCTCTTGCTCAGTTCAGCTCCTTTTTTATGTTTCCCACACTCTGGCTTTTTTCTGTCATTGGCTCTGAAGCTTTACGAGTTGGGCCCTGGATTTTCTTCCTTCCTTCCTTCCTTCCTTCCCTCCTTTGTTTTTTATTTCTTTCTTTCCTTCTCTTTCTCCTTCTCCCTCCCTTCCTTCCTCTTTCTCTCTTTCTTTCTCTTTCTTCCTTCCTTCCCTTTTTAGGCAGTCTTGCACTGCCCCCTCCCTACCTCCCACCATGCTATCATCAGACTTAGTGAAGACACCCAGTTGCTTTAGCTCTAGTATATGATCTACCTGCCTCTGCTTCCCCTACCAGCCGGAATTACAGGAACTCACAGTCATTCTCAGCACTTTCTCCCTGTCCAAGTGGTTTACACATCTTTGGACAGTGCACAGCCCTCTGTGTCTCTCTAGTATAGAAGCTACCGTGTCTTATTTCTATTCGAGGTAGGTTGTAGCCCCTCCCCAGCCTGTTACTAAATTCCACTCTCATTGGATGACAGGATCATAGATTTAGACCTAGAAGAAACCTTAGGGGTCATTAAGTCCATCTTGCTCATTTTACATATAAGGAAACTGAGGCAAAGAGAGGTTATGTGAATTCTCCAGGATCACAGAACCAGTAAGTATCTAAGGCAGCATTTGAACCCAGGTCTTCCTACTTCTAAATCCAGCACTCTATTTACTATTCCACATTGCAAACTCTTTTTTTCTCTCTTCCATCCAGCAAAGTGCTTTACACATAGGAAGGGTCACCAGTGCCCATCAGACTGAGGTAAGCTGAATCCAATCAGGTCACCAGCAAACAGTGTACGCAGTGAACACTGATGGGCGTGGGCATTTGTTGAAACACAAGACTGCTGAAAGGTGAACTTTGCCTGTTTCTCAGGTTTCCCTAGGACCAGAAATGCTGTGCATAGGTATGGATGTGAGGGATGTATGTTTATGAGGGTGCACATATTAATTTCAGGCAACAGGCAGGGTCTGCTGACTCTTGTACTGACTGACTTGTTAGATTGGCTCCTGTTCCTTTCTGAAACACAAGATAACCATGGCACCTCTTGACTCTGAGGGCTCTTCTGCTAGAGTGTCCTGCCATGCAGAAGAAATGCCATCACGAGGCATGGAATTTGGCTGTTTTCACTGGTGCTACTGAGTTTTTCACTCACCAGGCAAGCCCCCAAATTGGAATGTGTCTGTTCAGCCGATTATACTCCCTGGCTTTTAACAGCTGCCCCTTTCCCTGGCTGCTTAATGAAAAGAAGGGGCCAAGCATTAACAGGGACATGTGGAGGCCCTCCAGCAAAATCCCATCATCAGGGATTCTGAATAAAGAAGGAAGCAAGTCTGCTGGTGAATACAGGGTTTGGGCCTCAGAAAAATAATAGTAGTAATAGATAGCATTTCCAGAGCGCTTTAAGATTTGCCAAGCACTTTACAAATAGCATCTCATTTTATCCTCACAAAAACCCTGGGACCCTGAGAGGTAGATGCTATTTTTGTTCAGCCATTTTTTTCTAAGTCATGTTTGACTCCTCCTGACCCCATTTGGGGTTTTCTTGGCAGAGATACTGGAGTGGTTGGCCATTTCCTTCTCCAGTTCATTTTACAGATGAGGAAACTGAGACCAAAAGGGCTAAGTGACTTGCCCAGGGTCACACAGCTAGTAAGACCAGATTTGAACTCAAGTCTTTCTGACTCCATGCCCAGTGGCCACATATCTACTGTGCATCAGGCACTTTGTCAGACCTTGGAGAGATAAAGACAAAAATTGAACAGTCATTACCCTCAAAGAACTTACATTCTACCTGGGAAAACAACACATATACACGTAAATAAATACAAATATATGCAAAAAAATTTGCAAGGAATAGTTTGTGTCTTTATTTTTTTTTCATCTGTTGTTCCTTAATAACAACAACAGCAAAAACCATTCACACACATGAAAGGGCACCTTCCACTTTTGGAGCAGGATTCCTCCTTAAACTGAAAAAACTGTTCTTCCTCCATCTCTAGGGGGTCCCCTCCTGACTGCAGATGTTCAGGGTAGATGCTTCTAAAATCTACACCCTCCCAAAAATGCTTGGTTCAAAGGAAATCACTTGGGAGAACCCAGCAGCTCAAAGATGCCTGCAGAAGTTTCATTAAAATTCCTCACCTGGGAGCTGAAAAAAAAAATAGTAACTCAGCTGGAAGGGCATTTCAAAGTCCAATTTTACATCTGTGAATGTGAAAGTAGGAAGCAACTGTACTAATCAGAAACAAGACTGTTCTGGCCCATTGGAGGGTTAATGGCTCACATGCATGACCACACAGAGGGGGCTGCTTTACCAACTGTGGGACAGTGTCTCTGAGTGCATGTCAACTCTGGGGTGGCTAAGTGTGAGTGTGATGGTTTATATACATGCATATGTATGCTTATAGATGTGAGCCTGTGTTTAAAGTTCTGTGTCTATATAGACATGCGTGTAAGTGTGGGTTGTATACATATACAGCAACACATCTGGGCATATGTATGTTTGTGTGTATACCTGAGACAGACTGTTATATTTCCCACCCTCTGACTTTTTTTCTGTCATTGGTTTTGAAGCTTCATGAGTTGGGCCCTGGATTTTTATGTATATTTATGTGTGTGATGGAGGCCATCCAGTCCTTTAGTCATAGCTTAGAAAGAAAAGAAAACTCTCACTCTAATCCAAGCTCTTCTTTTCCCTCTTCAGGGATAGACAGGCCGGTGGCTAGTAACTGTGACTTTTTTATTTGTTTTAACTATTTCAACTAGAGAGAGACGCCAACTGGGAGTGCCAAGAGGGCTTATCCTTGGTTGTCCTGGAAGGAAGGAGAATGGAAGGAAATAAACATCAATTAAATCCCTACTATATGCCTGGCAAGTGCTTTACAGATATTAACTCATTTAATCCTCACAACAACCTTGCAAGGTATTATCCCCATCTTACAGCTGAGGAAACTGAGGCAGGCAGAAATTAAGTGAATTTCCCAGGCAGTAAATGTCTAAGGCTACATTCAAACTCAGATCTTCCTGACTCCAGCCCCAGTGCTCTACCCACTGAGCCACCTAGCTACCTCTCTTTACTTATATTTGTAATGTCAATAAAACCAAACTCCTTCTTCTTTCCACAGGTGTACATGCTACTCTGCTCTAGGGGGCAAAATGACTGGACTGCATGGTGTCCTTATTCAGAATGGGAAGCTGAACCTCTGTCATGGCCAGGACATGTAAATCATCCTTTTAAAGAGGAGAGTCTCTACTAGGCATTCTCATTGCCAGGTCTGAAAATTTGACCTTCTGCTTCAAAGGCATATAAGGCAATCTCTGGCTTTAGGACCACCATCTTATACAGTCCAGAGTGTCCCAGAATCTTGTGGCACTGATACATTTTGTTTTCCCAAGTTTTGGTGGCCCACAAAACTTCTGTAAAAGCCATGACAATCAAAAAGGGTGGTTGAACCGTATAACTTCCAGCTCAATGATTGTGCTAGACATAAGAATTTCCCCTCTATCTCTAGCCTCTGAGGGGACATTCATGTTGTGCTTGCAGTTATACTGGGCATGTAGCATACCCCTTTATATGATGAATAAACTGAGCCTCTGAGAGGTGATGGAATCTGCCCCAACTTACCCATGGTCCACAGCTAGTTCATGGCAGATATAGAACCAGAGGCCGGGTCTCTGATTCTCCCCATCCAGTGCTCTCTCAAGGACACAACTCAACAGCTTTTCTTAAACAAAGCCTTGAACGACTAACCAAATTACCCTCGTCTTCTAAACCTTCCCAGTAGTGGTAACTGGGGGCTTTGGAAATAGGAATAGTAAGGGAGGGTTTGTTGTATCATTTTATTTAGCAGGGACACCTACAAGAAGATGGTCATTTCCTCTTTGGAACTACTAGTAAAGAAACTGGAATATGAAGCCTTAATGCCCCTGCTTCCATCTTCAAAAACTACCTTATCTGTAGAGAAGCCCAATGTGGAAGTGGGGGGGGGGGCTGGGAAGGCAGAAAGATAAGATCTATGATTTCATCAGCTTGTACTTTGAAGTTGTTTCATTGTAAGCCTGGCTCACAAATGTCTTGCTCACCCCCTTAATTTCCTGTTTTCAACATTTAATGACAGAGACACATAGAAACCCAGCACCAAGTGACCTCATTAGAGCTGCACAGGAAGTAGGTAGAAATGGTCTCCCTGACCATGAGGAAGCTCTTAGCAACAAACCTGAATTGTGGCTACATGTCAGGAATGTGCTTTGTGAATTCTGATTTTCTTTTGCTTCCGTCTATTTTACCTATTGGAGAGACCTTCAACTCTTTATTCTTCCTTGCCCTCCATCATCCCCACTTGCATCTGATTTCTTTACTCACAAAGGCAATACCCTACTTCAGGACATGGCCCTGTCTCACTTGGACTATTGCAATAACATCTGATTTTTCCTGTTTCCAGTCTCTCCCCCTCTGGTCCATCCACTCACGGCTGCCATATTGATAGTCCTAAAATGTACACCTGACCCAACACTACCTTGTTCAAAAACCTCTAATGATTACCTGTTGTCTCTTGGGTAAAGTACAAACTCTCCTGTCACTTAAAACCCTTCAAGATCTAGATCAGGGGCAGGTAGATAGTACAGTGGTCAGAGCACTGGCCCTGGAATCAGGAGGACCTGAGTTCAAATGGGGCCTCAGACACTTGACACTCACTAGCTGTGTAACCCTGGGCAAATCACTTAACCCTGATTGCCTCACCAAATAATAATAATAAAAAAGATCTGAATCAAATACATTTCTTCACTTGAATTCATGTTATTTTATTTCAGGCACTCTACAGTCTAGCTAACCTGGTGACTGTTTTCTTGGTAAATATTTTGGGGTGACATTTCTGTATTTGATTCCTCTGCTCCTCAGACCTCCAGCACAATATAAGCTATTTGAGAGCAGGTTCTGTTTAATTTCTTTCCTCTTCCATCTCCAACACCAAACACAATACCTGGCATGTAGTAGGCAATTTATAAATCTATTGAATTGAATGCCCAATATCTTTGAACATTCAAGGAACAGGGTTAGTGGGCTTAATGCTTTAAATTCAATTTCTAAATAAATAAAGTTCAAAGGGAAAGGAAAAGCAAAACCGAAACTGAAAAATTTTCAGCATTTCCCCTTTGTGACATTCAAGACTCTTTAAGCACCTCAGAGGTACCAGTATGACAGTCCCTGCAGCCTCCCATTGTGGTGGAAAGGGAATGAGTATCACCTATCAGCTGCATTTGGATGAGGAAAAACAGAGGCACAGATTTGTTCCTGCTCATACAGCCAATTAGGATAGAACCCTAGAGTTCCCAAGCTGTTAAAGGATCTGAGGGATCTCTAGTCCCACCTGTCACCCCAACCTAATTTGACAGGGACAGGGGACTCTGGAAGAGTGAGGCTGATGACTTTGCATAGCCCTGCCTCATTTAAATCCAATCCACCCCAAAGTCAAGACATCACCCTCCTGATGTCACTGGTCCTCTTCGAGAACAAAGGCCTGCCATGACAATGACAGGGACGGGATAAACAAATGGGCCCCAGAGAAATTCAGTGACTCGCTCAACCTCACATAGAGTTAGTGACAGAGACAGGCAACAACTGTGGTCTTTTGACTCTCAGTTTAATCCTCTTTTCACTGCAGAAGGCACGATGGAAATTGGGGTGAAAAGAGGGCTCAAATGGGGGTCTGAGGACCTGGGTTTGAACCCTGGTTTTGCCACTTAATGTATGACCCTAGGGAATTCACTTACATTTTCAAGGTCTTAGCTTCCTCATCTATAAAAGGAGAGAGTCTGACCAGGGTCATCTAAGTCTCTGTCCATCTCTAAATCTATGATCTTAGTCTAAAAATAAGGAACTACCTTGGGGGCCAAAAACCAGGGTTCTGTACCCACTCCTTTCTTCTCTCCTCCTCCTGCCATTTCCTTTTTCTCCTCTAAAGTTGAGACTCTAGACCCAGGACTATAGTCTGAGATCAGTTCAGGAACCTGGCTTCTAGTGAGAGGGGGTTTCATTTTTCCACATGCTGAGGTTCATTGAACCCCCATCCAGGTGCCCCAGAGACAAATTAATCAAAACTTAAACCCTCTGGACCCAGATAGGTTAGTCAGTGGTATCAAAGTCTAATAGAAACAGATCCCTGAAGGCCTCACGTTGACTTAGAAAACCACAGCTTAACATTATCTATGTTGTATTGTATTTTTTATTTATTTTGTTAAACATTTCCCAATTACATTTTAATCTGGTTAGGGACCTGTGTGCTGGAGTTCTGCTGGATGTATGAGGTGACTTGTCAAGAGTTTGACCCCTGTGGACTAGATCACCTCTAAAACCCTTTCTTGTTCTAAATACTATGGTCCTCTGACTAAGGGTCAAGACACTTGGGCTTCCACATAGACTCTGCTGGCTTTGTAGAATTATAGGAAAATCACCCCATCTTCTCTGACTTTACTTTCCTCATCTATCAAATGGGGATGCCAAATCTTGCCTATTGCTTTTATTAAGCACCTACTATGTGCCAGGCACTGTGCTAAGCACTGAGGATATAAAAAGAGGCAAAAGACAGTTTTTACCTTCAAGGAGCCTATAATCTATTTGGGTGAGGGAGGGAAGAGACACAACATGCAAACAAATATATTCAAATCAAAGTGTATACAGGATAAATAAGAAATGATTAACAGAGGGAAGGCTCTGGAATTAAGAGGAGTTGGGAAAGACTTCCTCTAAAAGAAGGGATTTTAGTTAGGACTGTTCTGAGGTCAAATGAGATAATGTAAGTGGAAGCCATAAGTAAGATGCCATATGAATGTAAAACATTTTAGTGTCAGGAGTCAATCAGTTAGAAAAATCAACATGCCTTTATTTAGCTTCTACAATGTGCCAGGCAACGTTTTGCAAGATGTTGGGGACACAAACACCAAAATCCTTGCCTTCACAGAGCTTACATTCTAATAAGGCAATGCAACACATGTAACATTGATACCAGCTAAACATTTATGTTTCCCTTTAAGCTTTGCAAAGTGCCATACATATATTATCTCTTTTGATCCTCCCCACAACCCTGCTGTATAGATGCTATTATTATTAACCCCATTTTACAGATGAGGAAACGGAGGCTGAAAGAGTAACATTTCTATGGTGACAGAGCTAAGACTTAAGTGAGGAGTTCAAATCCAGGGCCCCTAATGACGTAGGGGAATTGTGAGCAGAGAAGGGGATTTCAGTCTAGGTAGCTAAAACATTGTGAGTGGAGTCCTAGGGCAATAGTGTCTATTCTTTTTTTGCAGCAGCTGTAGTGTTAGTCTGATTATTATTCTCAGGGCAAGGGTAAAATTGTAGAAAGTAGGAAAATACGAAGTGGGGGGGGTGCACTTGGCCCCGGGGCAGATGGCAAAATGCCTGGCTGGGTAGGCTCTGGCATCCTGGTGGATAGCTGAATGTCATGGGAGAGAGATGCCTTTGTGAGATCGCATGTGTGACACCCCCCTTCCCATACACACCCAATGTCATTTTTTAATCTCTTGCCTTACTGTACAAAATCGAATAGTTTCAGCAAAGGAAAGACAGTAATTTAGATAAGCTTCCAAAAAACTCCAAGTAGGGCAGTCGTGGCATTATTGCTCCCATTTTTTTGCACTGAGTTAGCGGCAGAAGCATGAACAGGTTAGAGGACCTGCCAAGATCGCGCTTTAAGCCAGGGACAGCGCTGGGTCTAGTTATGCAGCAAGCTGACCTCGCGGGAGCCCCTCTGGCTTGGTGGATCCAGTCCCCGGCCTGGGGCCGCCAATTATTCTGGCAAAGGACAGAGAATCTATCATTAAAGCGCTCTCAATGGCTGAGCAATCGATTCTTAAAGCTTCTGGCTGGGTCCCACAGGGTGATGGGGATGACGAGGAGAGCCAGCACTTCAGGCGAGGGATGGCAGACAGCCTGGGAAGGACGCTGGCGTTTTATCGGCAGCCTTAGGGGAGCATCTTTAGGAACTCGGATTTCTTGAATCCAGCAATGAATGGCCTTCCCATTGGGAAAACCACAGGAGGGAGGGATGCAAAGCACTCCCGAAAGGCACCCTTCCGCAACCCGATTTATGAACCATCAGGGCTCCTCAGAAACGTGTGTCTTATAAAGCAAGAGACAAGTAAAAGAAAAATTGTCTTCCGCTGGTTGGAGACGGGGAGGTTTCTCTCTCTGTGTCTCTCTCTGTCTCTCTGTGTCTCTCTCTCTCTCCCTTCCTCACCTACTCCTCTTTTCTCCCCAGAGCTACTCTGCAGGAAAAACCTGACCCATTCTGTACCAGGAAACGTTTCTCTGCACACTCGGATGCACAATCAGTCCATTGTTAAGTCCCCTACAATACCTCATCAGTGAGCACAAGCGCTATAATTAAAAGTAAATCCAGCTCAAGCTCTTTAAAATAGGATCTAATTTAATTGGTGCATTTAATCTATCACTGTCATTCCAGGCCAACCAGGGGAGAGGGAGTCTCATCACAGCAGGAGGCGACTTAAGAGTTCTCTCGGCAGGGGGTCTCCCCCCTTGGGGCATTTAAACAGCTGGGTGTGGACAGGTCGGCACCGGCCTCCTGACATAGCTCTCGAGAAAGGAAGTATGGGAAATGACTGGGCCCTTGTGGGAACTCCACGGCAAGCTGCCAATGGCTGGAATGGGGTTTGACTGTCTCCATGGCTTAGTCTCATGTCACCCTCCTCAGTCGGGCAAAAGAAGTGTCTTCTTAGGATGCCACAGGTGTGCGCCCAGCTGGATTTTTCTCATATTCCTTCTGTAGTCAGACTACAGAGTAAGGGGATATTTGTTTTGTGAATTCTGCTGCTCTGGGATGCCTATTTTAAAATGGGGTTTATATATAAGTGTGCACACAAACACAATTCTGTGTGATCTGGGGCTTTATCAGCAGTGCAGTCATGGGCAAAAATGATGAAATCAGGGGAAATAATTGTTTTATTCCATTTCTCTTTTCCCTTTGTTCCCAAATAAAACCCTAACATGCATTTTTTTAAGTTTAAGCTGCATTATTAATATTTCCTCCATCCATTTCTTAAGTCTAGTCAATCAGCAAAACAGTAAATCAAGCCCTGATTTGTAGCATTTGTGGATTTCTGAGGTGTAAATGCTCACACTGAAGATTTAACAATCAACTGAGCTGGATAAGAACTGGCTTCAGCACATCCCTGCTCCTTCTAGATAATCATAGCTAGTATTTATCCAGAAGTACAAAGTTGATAAAGCAATCTCTCTCTCTCTCTCTCTCTCTCTCTCTCTCTCTCTCTCTCTCTCT
>NW_020954683.1:0-12419 GCF_900497805.2 Vombatus ursinus
GGCAGAAGAGACACAGGAAGCATCTTTGGCAGGGGATGCAAGGGAGTGGGGGGGGGGGTATGGGCAGAGTTCCGGGAATGGGCCAAGGGTGGATCATTGGGTAGATTTAGCCTTTGTTTCTTCCTCCACAGATGACCCGGATCATCCTGCCTCAGATGACAGCCAGGTAGAGGCCCAGGCATCCCCTTCTCCCCATCTCTAGAGCCTGCCTTCCCATCCATATAGACCTCCTGGTCTATCCCACACACCCCACCCCCAGACACTCATTTGCCTTTGATTCCACCATTCTCAGTTTTCTTCTGTAACTCTGCAGGGGACGCGGAGTCATCATCAACATATCCTCTGAGGCTGGCAGACAGCCTTCCCCATTCTTGGCATTATATGGGGCTACTAAGGTAAATGGGGCCCACATCTGAAAGAGGCCAGACTCTTTCAAGTTACCAGTAACAAGAAAGAGGGTCAGGCATCGGAATGGAATGTCCCATGTGGAGCTGAGAACCCTGGGGTGGTGGGAGTGCCCCTTTTGCCCCTGATTCCCTCAAAGTCATTGGGCAGCCAGCTCTCTCAGTTTGAGAGAGCAGAGACTAAACCAGAGAGCAGAGACTAAGACCTTTCACCCCCATTCACCCACTACACCCATGGGTTCAGTCATTTCATAATGGGAGGCCTCATAGAGTAATAAAACCAAACCAGCCAAAGTCTGAGTGCCCCCTTACCAAGTGGAGCCCCAGGAGCCTCCTGGGAGATAGCAATGCAAGCTGACATTCACTTTTGCCTTTGGCACTGAAAAACCTTGCCATATGAGGGAAGGACAGGAGAGATCATTAAGCAAAGATTGAAGTCTTACTAGGATCTGTGATAAGCACTGGGGACATGGGTAAAAGCAAAACAAACAATCTTTGCCCTAGGCTTGGGCAATGGGGTGTGGGGGTTTCATCATTCTGAAATCCAGAAAGTCCTGAGTAGGGTCAGGAGAGGAATAAAAGGGAGCCTGTCTAAGAATCTCCACCAAAAGGAGACTCCAGCTGGAACTGGCCACTGACATCAGGGTAACCACCCTTGCAGAGGAAAATTCCATGGTGAGAAAGCCTGGAGGTTGGAAGGATGCTCTAGACTGAGGAGGCCCCAGGGGCTGAGGAAAGTTTCTAGAGCAGACAGCAAGAAGAGAAGATTTTGAGGTCCAGAAAGTTTAGATCAGGGCTAGGAGGGGAGTGAGATATGAAGGGAGGAGGGACTGGGGGTGCTGCTTGGCCTAGAAGTGTCCTCAAGCACATGACAGTATGTTGGGTGGAAGAAGCTATCATTCTGCTGGGACACAGAGGATGCTTTACATTTTATTTATTAGTAATAAGGAGCCATTAAAAGTTTTCTGAGCAGGGGACTGATGGAGACAGATCTGTGCATAAGCAAGGTGCTCCTCACTAAGGTTTGAAGGATGGATGGGTAGAGAGAAAGAGTGGACCTAGGAACACCTGTGAGGAGGCTGTTCTGATGCACTAAACAGGTGGTGGTGAGAGCTGGAACCACAGTAGAGGCCCTAGAAAGAGAGGAGGGGATAGGAAAGGTACCAGGGATATGGACTCCACAAGACCTGGTCACTGACTGGATCCTAGCAGGGGAAAGAGGGAAGGAGCAAAGCTAACCCTAAGGTCCTTATCAGAGGAGGATGGCTGAATGGTGCTACTAAGGTCAGAAAGAAGGACGGGGTAAAGAAAAAAGGTCATGTCTTGGTTCTGGATGTGCTCCAGGTGGAGGCAACAGGTCAGAAGATCATGGGTGAGACCAGGGCTAAAGGTTGTACTCTGAGAGTCATCGGCACTGAGGTGGTAATAAAACCATGGGAGGGAATGGAGATTGGCTCTGTTCTGTTCTCTCCTTTGGTGTTTGCCACATCAAGATGTGTTGAAGGAACTGGATTGGTCTGGCCAAGAGAAGAGGTGACTGCAGGTGAGGGTGATGTGATAGCTGTCTCCAAGTATTGGAGTGCTGTCATATGGAAAAGGGTTTTGACTTTTTCTGTTTAGGGCAGAAGGAGAGACAATGGTAGAAGTTGCAGAGGCAAATGCAGGCTTGAGGCAGCTGGGTGGCACAGTGGATAGAGCATTAGGCCTGGAGTCAGGAAGACCTGAGTTCAAATCTGGCCTCTGACACTGGCTGTGTGACCCTGGGCGAGTCATTTAACCCTGTTTGCCTCAGTGTCCTCATCTGTCAAATAAGCTGGAGGAGGAAATGGCGAACCACTCCAGCATCTCTGCCAGGAAAACCCCAAAATGGGGTCATGAAGAGTCTGAAACGACTCAATAACAATAAATACAGGCATGATATCAAGAAAAGCTTCCTAACTATCAGAGCTATAAAAAAAATAGAATGAGTTTCCTCTCAAGATAGTAGGTTGCCCCTCACTAAAAGTCGAACTGGATGACCACTGGTCAATTGAATTATGGAAGGGATTCCTCAGGTATGGGATGGACCAGATGCCTTCTATATGGGATGCCTTCTAGCTTGAGGATTCTGGGATTCTGTAACATCCATGTGTCCTGTGGAATCCCTGTCCACTCTGAGATTCTTTGTTCTGTATCCTAAAGGCCCTCCTGGTACTGGAAGTCTATAATCTAAGATACTTTCCAGCTTTAACGTTCTGTGTTCTAAGTCTCCTTCCAGCTCTGACACTCTCCGTTCTAAGCTACCACCCCTGCTCGTAACCCCTCACCCCTACCTCCAGCTCTGATATTCCATATTCTAAGGGCCCTCTCATGCTTCATGTGCTATTTACTCAGTTCTGATGTTTTCTGTTCTAAGGACACTATCAAATCTGACGTTCCCTTCTTTAAGGACTGTCCCAGCTCAGACTTACTATGTTCTAAAGCCATCCCCGATATTCTCTGTTCTGAAGCTCCTCCCTGCTCTGATATTCTTCATTCTAAGGACCCTTCTGGCTCTATTATTCTCTGTTCCAGCCTGACATTCCATGTTCTAAGGTCCCTCTTAGTTTTTTTTAACCTTGTTAATTTAATATAAATACACTGTTGTCTTCTTTTAGGTTTATGTCTTGGTCTTCCCTGCACCATGCCACCTTTTTATGGTCAAGGTTGTTTTTTTTTCCTTTTGTTGTTGTTGTTGTGAGTTGATTTTTCCAGCCTCATTCTTGACTTTGAACTTGACAATAAAGTTGGGTTCTGTTCTCCTGGGGGTAGAGAGGCCCTGTCCCAAGTTTTTGGGTTTTTTGTGCTTTGTTTCCAGAGCTAGTTCTGGGAGTCTGTCAATTTTCAGTGCTTTCAAGGTGGTGTGATCTGGGGAGAGGTGTGGTCACTGCTCTCCTGATCTGCTGTCTGGGCTGGACCCAGGACGGGCTCCTGCTCCCCTACAGTCACAAGCACTACCCCTCTCTTTGCCTTGGAGCTGTGACCAAGGTCCCTGCTCCCTTGTGACTGACCACCAGCACTCCTATCCACTCTAGAACTGCTACCCAGAGCTGTGAATGGGTCATAGAGGTGCCAGTCACCCAGTGCCACCAAAAGGTCCCTTGTAATCTGTTCCTGACCAGTTGTGCAACCCCCCCTTACCATCTGTGTGCTGAGAGCTCTCAAAGCTGCTGCTGCTGCTGCTATCAGCTGCAAGACCACCCATTGGGTGCCCCCATCACACTCTGGGCCTTTGTCCACCCCGAGGTTACAGACCTTTCCTGTTGACCTCCTAAGTTGTCTTAAGCCGGAAAAATGTCTCCCTGTGACCTTTTGTTGGCTTTGCTGCTCCAAAATTTGATTGGAGGCATTATTTTAAAGTTGTTAGCAGGAAATATTGGGAGAATTCGGCTGGGTCCTGGCCTGGAACTCTACTATCTTGACCAGTCCCTCCTAGTTCTGGCATGCTATGCTCTAATGTCCCTCCTGTCCCTCCCATACTCTGTTCTAAAGTCCCTTCCAGCTCTGTCATCCCCTATTCTAAAGTACCCCTCCTCAATATTCCCTGTTTTAAAGTCCCTCCAATCTCTATCATTTCCTCCTCCCAGCTCTAATATTCTTTTTTTTCTGAGCCCTGACCAGATTGCCGGAGACCTCCCACTCTAACACATCCTTTGTGCTGAGGCTCCAGAATTCCTTTGGCTAGAACCTCAGGAAAGGGAACAGTGTCCAGAGGAAGAAGTGGTGGTCACAGAGTGCCAGCAGTGCTGCAGCAAGGACAGGTCTTGCCAAAATAACCTTATTTCCTGTTAGGGCAGGTGCATAAAACTGGCACAGATCAAGGGTGTTCAATAGATAGCATTTACCTGGGTCTCACCGAGGTGTCTGATAATATATCCCATGATGTTGTGGAAAAGAGAGAGATGTGGGCTAGATGGCAGCTTGATTGAGGCCACTAGGGGGCGCCACAGTGCACAGCGTGCTGTGTCTGGAGCTCAGAACCTTACTAGCTACATGACCCTGGGCAAATCACTTAGTCTCTGTTTGCCTCAGTGCTGCCATCTGTAAAATGGGGATGATAATAACACCTACCTCCAAGGGTTGTTCTGAGGATCAAATGAGAAGATAATTGTAAAGCAGTTAGTGAAATGCCTGAAACATAGTAAGCATAACAAAAATGCTAACTATTGTTAGCTCTTAAGTGCAGGAATCTCAAACCACTTGAATGACCAGACACAAAGGATTCCTCATTTATAGTTTGATAATATCACCTTGGAAAGAGGTCTCCTGGAGTGCCACAGGGATCTGTGCTTGGGCTTATTCTGTTGTGTTTTGTTTTGTTTTTTTCCTTAAATCATTCACTTGGATGAAGGCACAGATGAAATGTTTATTCAAATATGTAGTTGCCTCAAAGTTGGGAGGGAAAGGAGAAGGGAATGTGCATTTTTATAGTGTCCACTATGTGTTAGGCACTGTGCTAAGTACCCTACAAAGATTATCTCAATTTGTCCTCACAACAACTTCAGAAGTAGGTGCTGTTATGCATATTTGTAGATGAGGAAACTGAGGCAGATAGAGTTGAAGTGACCTGGCCAGGGTCACAAGCTAGGAAGTGTGTGAGACTGGATGTGAAGCCTGGTCCTTCTGCCTCCAGGTCCAGTGTTCTCTCCAGGTTACTGCGCCCCTGCCCCCCAGCAACAGTGATGACAGAGCCAGGATGCAAAAGGATCATGACAGGCTGGGTGGAGTCTAATAAGATGAAACTATATAGGGATGAATGTAACTTTACATTAGGTGCACAAATCCAGTGTTTTGGTTGGACAACAGTCTATCTGAAAAAGATCTGGAGGTTTCAGTGGATTGCAAGCTCAGTATCTAGTATTACTGTGACCTAGCAGCCAAAAAACTAGTTAGACCTTGGACTTCAGCAACAAGCTGGTGATCAGTAGCATCTCTCTGTACTCTACTCTGGCAGGACCACATCAAGACTTTTGCATTCAATTCTGAGCACTACCCTTTAGAAGAAAACTGGTAGTCTGGAAAACATCCAAAGAAATGCAACCAGGATAGTGAGGGGCCTTGACAACATGCCATATGTGGCCTGTTCACAAAACTGGGAAAGCTTCTTCTGAGCCTCTCAGATGCTTGGACTCCCTTCCCTCCCCCCCCCCAAAAAAACCCAACCTGGCCTTTTGTTGATTTTGATGAGGTTTATTTGGGAATATGGGCACTAGTGGTACAATAGTGCACAGGGGGCTTAGGCTGGAATCAGGAAGACATCTTGAGTTCAAATCTGGCCTCAGACACTAGCTGTGGGACCCTGGGCAAGTCACTACTCCATTTCTCTCAGTTTCCTCATCTGTAAAATGAGCTGGAGAAGGAATGGCAAACTGCTGCAGTATATTTGCCAAGAGTACCCCAAAATGAGGTCATGAAGAATTAGACAGGATTAAAAAATGACTCAACAACAAATATTTAGGGATTTATTTTCTCTCCAGGTAGATTATAAGCTCCTTGAGCCTATGTGAGCAGTAGCAAGAAGGCCAATTCCACTGGTTTCTAGTTTGTGTGGCATAGATAGGAGACGACATAGTGCAGTGGGTAGAGTGCTGTATCCAGAGTCAGAGAAACCTGGGCAAGAACATAGGCAAGAAATAGGTTGTTGAATTGTTTCAGTTGTGCCCAACTCTTCATGACCTCATTTGGAGGGGTCCCTCAGGCAGGGAAGGCTTCCTAGAAGAGTCAGGGTGGGAAGGGGCTAGCCAATCTGGGTCCAGAAACATTGTGGAAAAGCTCAGAGAGGTCAAAGAGCCCTGGGGTCCAGGGTGGTCAGGAAAGACTTCCTAGAAAGGAGAAATCTGACCCAGACTTTGAATGATACAGGAAATTGTCAAAGTCAGTGGAAAAATCCCTCTGTTGTTTTGGGAACCATAGGGCAGCTAGGTGGCACACTATGGTGCCTGGAGTCAGGAAGACTCATCTTCATAAGTTCAAATCTGGCCTCAGACACTTACTAGCTGTGTGACCCTGGGTAAGTCACTTAACCCTATTTGCCTCAGTTTCCTTATCTGTAAAATAAATTGGAGAAGGAAATGGCAAATCACTCCAGTGTCTTGGCCATTTTGCGCCCAAGTTTTGTTGTTCAGTCATTTCTGTAGGGTCCGATTCTTTGTGACCAAAGGGGTTAAGAAGAGTGGGGTGTGACTGAAATGACTCAATGACAAAGTTTGGGAACTGTCCCCTGAAGAGAAGCCAATCTTAGGCTGTGCCACAGTTTAGGTGCAACACCGATGAACTGGAGAAGGTGCTGATAGGAACCAGCAGGACCTTGAGTCTGGTCTGACACAAACTCCCCTCTTTGGTGTTTCACCTTCATAGCCAGGCTTGCAACTCCCTGCCCGGCATTGTTACACATGAGCACAGTAGGATCACAAATGGAGAGCTAGAAGGGCCCTCAGAGGCCATCCCTCGTGTTACATGTGAGGAAACTGAGACCCAGAGAAAAGAAGTAACTCACTCATGATCATCCAGCTAGTAGCAGCCAGTATGGGTGGGATTTAATCATTGTTCTAAACCTGGGAGCGGCCTCAGAGATCATTTAGTCCAACTGTCCTAATTTTATAGATGAGAAAACTGAGGCCTGGGGAGCTTAAGTGACTTACCCATGGTCACACAAGTGGTAAGTCTCAGAAATAGGATTTGAGGCCAGCCTGAATCCAGCCCTCTTCCTGGTGGACTATGTGGTCTCCTATCTCTACTATGCATGCTAGAGCCCAGCAGAAGTGACTTTCCCCACCCCCCCACCCCTGCCTCTATTTCTGTACTGCTCTCCCTACTCATCTCCATCTTTTAGAATCTCCAGCTTCCTCCAAAGCTCAGCTCAATTGCCACTGTCTACATGAGGCCTTCCTGATCATTCTGCCCACCCCAGGTGCTTCAGCTATCAATTACCTGGAATTTAATAAACAATAGTCACTAGTATTTGTATAACACTTGAAGGTTTGCAATGGACTTTACAAATATCCCATTTGATCCTCACAACAACCTTGGGAGGTGGGTGCTATTATTATGCCCATGTACAGATATGGAATTTGAGGCCAATAAAGACAGAGGTTAAGTGACTTGCCCAGGGTCACACAGCCAGTACATATATAAGGCAGGATTTGCACTCAGATTTTCTTGAAGCCAGATCCAGCGCTCTGTCATTGGGTCACTAGCTGCCTATGTTTGATATGTATGCATATGGACACATGTTTCTCAGGATAGAACAGAAGCCTCTTGAGGGCAGGGATTGCTTTGGTTGTTTTTGTTTTGTTTTGTTTGGCTTTCTGTCTTTATCTTATCTCTAGTGCCCAGAAGAACCCCTGTAGAGAGTTGGCTACTAAATACCTCCTAGTTGTTTGACTGGTCGATAGAACAAGGCATATTAAGCCCCGAGAAGAAAAGGCTTCATAGGGGCAGCTAAGTGTTGCAGTAGACAGAGCACCAGCCCTGATGTCAGGAGGACCTGAGTTCAAATCTGGTCTCAGACCAAACACTTGACACGTACTAGCTGTGTGACCCTGGGCAAGTCACTTAACCCCAATTGCCTTAAAAAAGAAAAGAAAAGAAAAGAAAAGAAAAGAAAAGAAAAGGCTTCATGCAGGACTTGGGAACCCTCCTCCAGGATTTGGAAGAATGTCATGTAGACAAGAACCAGTCATGTTCTGCTTGAACCCAAAGGGTAGAACCAGGAGCAATGAGGTGCCCAGGGCAGAACAAGGGTCCTGTCAATGAGAGCAGTCCCAGAGTGGAGGCTGCCTAGGGAGGTAGTGAGAATGCCATCCTTGGAGGTCTTCAAGCAGAAGCTGGAGGATTACTTCTCATTGAGGGTGTAGTGAAGACTCCTCTTCAGGGGTGGGTTCCACTAATTGTACTCTGGGTCCCTTCTGATGTTAAAATTCTGTAATTCACCCTCTCTCACTCCTAGGCCTTCATGAATAGCTTATCTCAGGCTATGGCCTTGGAATACCAGTCCTCTGGAGTCATCATACAGGTATGGATGTGGGTGTGAGTGTGAATGTGCTTGTGTGATTGTTAGGGCATGAAGAGATGGATGGGAAAGTCTGTGAGGAGATCAGAGATGGGAAGAGCTTGAGAAGAGGGCAAGCGGGCCAAGGGAATTGGGATTGGTGAGAGGCAGCAGGTTTGGTGAAATAACAGGAGGGTGGGGGCAAAGATGGGTGACCAGCTGAAGGGAAAGAAGCCTTTGGGAAGTGGGAAGAGTGAGAGCTATGACCCTTCCATTCAGTCATCAACTTCTTTCTCCAGACTCTTACTCCTCTGTTAGTTTCCAGCAACATTACCAAGATTCCACCCAGAAAATTCTTGGTGAAGTCTTCAGATGACTTTGTCAGAGAGGCCTTGGACACCGTAGGTGTCTCTAACTTCACCTCTGGGTGTTTCCTACACTCTGTCCACGTAAGTGACTGGGGTGCCCATTGGGTTGAACTAATAGGGAAGGTGTGCAGACCAACTCCTGGCCTGAGGGGTTGGCTAAGGAGGGAAGGAAGGATACTTTTACATGCCAGGAACTGTGCTAAAACCTTTACAAAGATCTCATATGTTCCTTACAACAACACTGGCAAGATAGGTGTTGTTATTATCCTCATTTTCCAGTTGAGGAAACTGCAGACAGATGTTCAGTGACTTGTCTGGCGTCACAGAGTGGTAAGTTTCTCAGGCTGGATTTGAACTGGGGTATTCCAGACTCCAGGTCCAGCGCTCTAGCCATTGTAACCTATTTGCACACACCTAGGTAAAAGTTGGATCTTTGGGGTGTGTGTGTGTGTGTGTGTGTGTGTATTGGGATGGTTTTTTTGAGCAAAGGTCACGGGCTTCAAGGAAGAATGGGAGGCATGAATGAAGTCAGATGTCTACCCCAGGTATAGTGTCATGGAAAGAACACTGGATTTGATTCAAAAGACCTAGGCTCAAATCCTAGCCTTGCCATTTACTGGACCCTCATCAGTCACCTTGCCCAGAGGATTTCTGACACATGGGAAAGAATACTGTATTAGGAAATTCCAGTGCTGGCTGTGAGGTCTTGAGCAAGTCACTGCATATCTCTGAGACTCAGTTTCTTCATCTGTAAAATTAGGGGGATGGCTCAAGGGCCTCCCTTCCAGCTCTAAATCTCTGATTCTAAGACCTAAATCTCCAGAATTCAATTTTTTTTCACTTGTGAACGGAGAGTAGCTTTGATCAGGTGATCTCCGTGGACCCTCACAGCTCTGAGTCCTCCTTTTGGAGAGGATGAACTCCTGGACCTGTGATTTCATGGGAGGTAGGGAACTCCTGGTGAGGACACTCCCTCTCCCAATACAGCTTGTCTGCAGTCTAGAGTTGTTGAGTTGGCTGGTGCAGTAAGAGGGTGCCACAGCCTGTCAGTATCAATGCTGGCCCATTGGCCCCTTAGCTTCTCAGCCACATTGATTGTGGAGGGCTCAGATGTTCTGAAAAGTCATCAGAGCAACCCCCCTCCTCCCTGGGTCTGATACTGAGTCTTGAGGCCTTGAAGGAAATGACTCCCACCAGACTTACAGATTGGAACCCATTCCCAGGTGCCAGTTGTCATAATACTAGACAGGACAATGGGAACTCACTTATCCAAAGCCCATCTGTCCAGCGACCTAAGACCTCAGCTTTTAAGGGGGTTCAATTTTAGGGCACATGACTCTCTAGAACTTGGTTGTCAGGAACCCAGCCAGTTCTATAAAATTCAATGATGTAGGATGTGGTTACCTAGAACCCACTGTAGGTAACTTTGATGTTTAGGGCTGTTATCAACAGCCTAGAGTGCAAGTATCTGGAACTTGGTGGCTACAAGTCAGCTCCCAAGAACTCTGTCCTTCAGAATTGAGGTCACTGGGCCTTAGTTATTTGGTATGCTGTTTTCTAGAAGTCATTGGTCCAGAACACAATCAAGAATGTGACAAGACCCCCAAAAAGAAACACCCTAGCTCCAAATGTGTCCATGTGCATGCAAGCTTCTGCATCTTTTTCAAAGAGAACCCATTGGGTATTTACTCTAAACCTATTGGCTCTTATTCAACACAATATTCTTACAATCCTGGTGCTATGATTCTCTAAGTCCAGAGAAGATTAGAATTAGCAGATTAGAGAAGCATGGACAACCCACCCACCCTCCCCAGAAGGAGATGGACTCAGGGTGCAGGCCCAGACCTCAGGTTGAGGACATGGCCAGTGTGGGATTTTGCTCTGCTTGACTAGCATACTTATTGCAAGGGCTTTTTTCTCCTCCTTTTTCAAGGGGGAAAGTGGGAAGGAGAGGAAATAGATTTAATTTAATTTTTTTAAAAGATTACATGGAGTTAACTAGAGAAGGGCAGGGTGATTGATGGAAGTAAGTGGCGGTAGCAAAAGACAGAAACACAAAAGACAACAATAAGGTTGGTTCCTGAAAGCTGACTTCTTCGAGATTAGGACGTTAGATAAATGGAGTCTGGATAGGTGAGTTCCCACTGTCCCATCTAATATTAGGGTGATGAAATGACTGCTAAGGAGTTGATCACTTGGTCTAGATTTTGCCTAGGGAGGCAGAGACTGGGTGAGCTCTTTTTTTTTTTTTTTAAAGGAAATTGGGGTTAAGTGACTTGCCCAGGGTCACACAGCTAGTAAGTGTCTGGAGTCACATTTGAACTGGAGTCCTCCCAACTTCACAATCCATCCTCTATTCATTGTGCCATCTAGCTGCCCTAGTGAGTCATTTTAGACAGCTTACTAAATGTTGGGTTTTTTTCAAAGGAGAAATAATTTTTGATGATATACTCTTAGACCATAGTGCTGGCAAGGATTAGCCTGACCACTTTGAATCCAGTTGCTTCATTTTACAGAATAGGAAGCTGAAGACCAGAAAGGGTCTGAGATGGAAAAGACATGGTGAAGCCTGAGTGTGTACGAGAAAGAGCTGGGGGTGTTAGTAGACCACAAGCTTAATATGAGTCAGCCATGTAATGGGTTGCCCCAAAAAGCTGTTCTTGGACCATGTAAAGTAGGGCAGCAGATTCCAAGTATAAGGAGATGGTAGTCTCACATACTTCATCAGGAGGCCTGTATTCAGTTCTGGGCTCCATGGTTTCAGAAGGACATTAGTGGACTGGAAAATTTCCAGTGATGGGCAGCCAGATAGGTGAAGGGTTTGGCATCCAGATGATATGATCAGCTGAGGGAACTGGTGGTATTCAATCTGGAGAAGACACAAGGGGTCATGATGGCTGTTTTCCAGTGCTTGCACGTGGGAAAGGAATTAGCCATGTTCTTTGGCCTCAGAGGGTAGAACTGGGAGCAGAGGGCTGGGGGTGGGGCAAGGGAAGAAGAGACTGGAAAGTGGCCAATTTTGGCCTGAGATGAAGACAAACTTCCTGAGGATCAGAGCCCTCCCAAAGGTCAGCGGGTTGCCTCGAGAGGCCAGTTCCCCTTCCTTGGAGGTCTTCAGACAGAGGCTGGAGGAACATCTGCTGGGTATGTTCTAGCGAAGATTCTGTTCCTGTAAGGGATGGAGTAAATGGCCTCCTGGGTAGACTGGAACCCCCAGGCCATCTGACTCTTTCCCCTTCACAGAACTGTCCACCCCAGTGCCAGGGTTCTGGAGCACAGAGGCTGAATTCTATTTATCCAGGACCTGCTATGTGCAAAGCCTTGAAGTGAACAGACTGTACTCGACAGCTGTCAGATAACACCAAACTGTTACAAACAGGAGGGACATAATTTGTACAGTGTTCAATGGTGAGGTTGCTACTGTATATGCCACAGGCCACCTCCCAGACAGTTATTTGTTAGCAGCATGAAGATTAGAACACAAGGTAACATCTCTCAATTCATGTAGCATAAATACATGGGGCAGCTAGGCGGCGCTGCATTGGGTAGAGCTCTGGGACTAGAGTCAGAAAGACTCATCTTCCTGAGCTCAAATCCAGCCTCAGACTCTTACTAGGTGTGTGATTCTGGGCAAGTCAC
>NW_020954683.1:12475-12629 GCF_900497805.2 Vombatus ursinus
CCAGAAGAGAGAGGAAGGGGAGGAAGCATTTCTATAACATCTACTATGTGCTAAGCACTTTACAAAGGTCTCATTTGATTCTCATGCCAACCATGGGAGGTAGGTGCTGTTATTATCCCCATTTTACAGTTGGGGAAACTCTGGCAGGTTGAGG
>NW_020954683.1:12787-14625 GCF_900497805.2 Vombatus ursinus
TGTATTTGTATTTCCAGCACTTAGCACAATACCTGGCACATAGTAAGGTCTTAATAAATGCTTACTGGCTGACTGGCAGTATAATATGTAGCACTCATATAGAGGAATCTTAGAATGTCAAGGCTGGAAGGAACACCTGGGAATAGAGAATATCAGAGCTATAAGGGACTTTAGAAGAGAGAATGCAAGAGCTGGGAGGGACTTTGATATGGAATGTCAGAGCTGGGAGGGCCTTAGAGATCATCTAGTCTAGACATATCAAAACTCCTGGACTGAAAAACACCGGTGTGCTGCCCAGACCAGATTAAAATGTAATTGGAAAATGCTTACCAAAGTAAATTCACCTCCTGTCCACAGCTAGTGTTCCTGAGTCAGCAGTCATCTGCTGGACTCTGTGTCCCCTGGAGTTGTCTGAGGGGGCCCCCAGGGGGGAGTGCCCCAGGCCCCAGTGCCCTGGTCCTGGGAGCCAGGCTGAGGCGAGGCTGTCTCCTGACCACTCTGCTCTCTCCTCTCCTCAGAGCTTGTTGCTGTGGCCCCTGACCTCCAACTTCAAATTCACCATCCCGATTCTGACGTTCTTCCACTCTCTGTTCAGAGCATTCAGAAGATCCTGAAGAAGTTGTGGGAAGGAGGTGGGGGTTGAACTGGAGACCCTTTTTTGGGGGAGGGGTGGTGACTGCTGCTGGTGGGACTAGGGGGGCAAACAGAGGGTTTTCCTCTCGTTGGCTCATCCCTCTGTCCTGCTTTCTAGGGTCACTTTTAAGAGAAACTCCAGCCCCGAAAAGCTGTAGCTATAACTTGTTATATTAAATTGTTTTCTCTTTAGCCAGCTATCTATCTTATCAACTGCTGCATGGCCAAGCACACTTACCCCCATCCCGGTGCCACCCAGGCCCAAGGTCATTCTATCCAGATATAGGGCTTGGAACGCTCCCAAAGGCAGCTGTAGAAGCCAGAGACCCAAAGCCAGAACCATCATTCTTTCCCCAACTGTTTGGGGTGTTGACGCTCCTCTAGCTTGATTCTCACCCTAGTTCAATCCCAGAGCCCCATCCCTAAATAGATCTAGAGCCAATATTCTTTCCAAGTGCTGTGGTCTACAGCCCATCAAATTCTACAGTCCTCACCACCCCAAAAGTCAGCTATAGGAACCCCAAACCCAGATCCAGAACCCTAGGCATGGTCACAACACAGCTCTGGGAGCTTTACTCATATAGCCAGCTCCGGAATCAGCCTCCCCCTCAACCAAGTCAGTTCTGGAATCCTTATCTCTAGAGTCCAGAAGCCAGACCTAGAAGCCCCAGCTCTGAAACCCACCCAGAATAGGCCCCTCCAATACATCTTCACATACTCCACCAGGGCCCTTCAGTGCAGCTCCCTCACCAGGGCCTAGGCACATATCAGAGTGAGTAGGAAGGGGAGACACAGTGATATGGAGCAGGGGAGATACATTATCAGGACAGAAGCAAGGAGAAAGATGGGGGGGATATTGGAGGGGCACAGAGGGGGAATAGAGATGAGGAGAAATGATGGGAATTTATAGAGAAAGAGATGGGGAGATACAAGGACAAAGGAGATGGGGAAAAGGAGAACAGGAAGAGATGTAAGGGGAGAGATTGGGGGACAGAAATGGGAGAGATATAAGGGAGACAGAGAGGAGGGGAGATATTTAAGGGACAGAAAAGGGTATGAGAGGAAATGTGGGTCCAAGGAGAGAGAGAGAAGAGCAAGAAGAAGAAGAGGAAGAAAAATAGGAAGAGGAGGAGGAGAGAAAGAGGAGAGGAGAAAGGAGAGAGAGAGAGAGAGAGAGAGAGAGAGAGAGAGAGAGAGAGAGAGAG
>NW_020954683.1:14637-15382 GCF_900497805.2 Vombatus ursinus
TTGGAGGGAGGTTGGGCTAGACTAGACACAGAGACCCAATTCTGGAAGAAAAGGAGAAGGGAGGATGGGCAAAGGCACCAGGAGAAGGGGTTCATTTCTGCCCTTCTCCCTGTCCATTCTCCAACCATCCCCTCCCTCCCACCTGTGGACATGTCCATTCATACCTGGTAAGGCTGGTCATACATTCTTGTGCGGGCCAAGGCCTGAGCTCCCAGGGTCCCCACAATGCCATCCAGAGCCTCAGAGCTGGTCAGCCACTTCCGACCCATCACTTTGGAGAAGTGGGGCTGGATTTGTCCAGAGAAAGGAGAGATCAGAGTTCATCAGACCCACAGCTCCCTTCAGGTCCCACCCAGGCCACTGAGCCCATAGGTAAAAGAGCCAGGAATTCTGCCCCCTTCCACCTTAATGGGGGGATCCCAGAGTCTATCAATGTCTTCATGAGGGTGGGAGGAGTAGAGCACACACATTTAGCCGAAGCTGAAGCTCACCTAATTCATGCCCCCCCATTCCACACAGAGTCACAGACTTAAGCACAAAAATGTACAATGTCACTCCCATCCTGGACCAGCAGGCCCAGGCACAGCCACAGCCCTCCACGCTCCTGAGTGGAGCAGTCAACAGGCAACGGCAGCCTGTGGGGACTTAGGCCCAGACCCAGGTTCTGCCTCCCCTCTCCCCAAACTGGGCCATCTGTGTAAATATCTATCTCCTCCCTCTATTCTGCACCCTCCCCTTTCTGTCC
>NW_020954683.1:15523-16560 GCF_900497805.2 Vombatus ursinus
TGAGAAACCGGGGCTCATCACTAGCTGGCCTTGGGTGCCAGCTGGCTCACTCCACATGTTGGGTGCGCAGGCAGGCAGGGAAGTGTATCTCTCCACGTTTGGAGGAGGGGTTTCTATGTCTTTGGAGGGTCTCTCTGTATTTCAGTGCTGGTCAGGGGGCATGGCTTTGGTCTCTGTGAGAGGTCTCTCCATATCTCTGATGGGGCAGTGTCTCTGTCCTTGGAGGAATCTATCTTTGGGTAGTCTTTCTAGTGGAGTTTCTCTGTCTCTGGAGTTTTATCTTTGTATGTCTCACAGTCACTCTGTCTCTAGAGAGGTTTCTCTCAGAGCGTGGGGAGGGGTCTCTTTTGAAGTCTGTGTCCCTGAGGAGGATGTCTCTGTGTCTCTGGGAAGGATTTTTTTCTTGAGGGCAGAATGGGAGTCCCTTTCCATGTCTCCAGAGGAAGTGTAGAGGGCCCCTTTGAGTGGCCCTTTCCCAGGGGAATGGAGTTGGGGAGAGGAAGGAAAGGACCTCAGAACATCTGGGATAGGGGCAGACTCCCTGACAAAGAATGGGCCAACTCACCATGGGGAGAACATTAGCTTCTCCCCATCCTCTCTAGGGTCTGACTTACTGAAGAGGGGTCCACGTTCACCAAGGTAATTGTCCGGCTGATATAACTGTCACTCGGCAGCTCTCCAACACTTGGGTTCTCATGGAACCGCTCTATCGGCTGCTGGAAGCTGGAAGGTCAGGAGAGAGAAGGAGAAGCTCAGGTCAGGTGTCTCCTTTGCAGCCCACCACTCCTCCAATCAAGTTCTGAGCTCACCTCCTCCAGGAAACCCTCTAGGTTTCATTCTCCCTCCTGTTCTATCACTTTCTCATCTCTTATCACTTTCTCACCTCCCACTCACTTCTCCGCCCTCAGGCAATCTGATTTCCATCTTCACCACCTGACTGAAACTGCCCTCTTCTGAACCACCAGGAATTTCTCTGTTGCTAAATCCAATGACCTTTTCTCACTCTTCCTCCATCTCTCTGCTGCTTTGGACTCAGC
>NW_020954684.1:0-95619 GCF_900497805.2 Vombatus ursinus
CCTTACCGGTCTCCAGATTGGGTGATGAGCCGACGGCAAGTTTCCATCTGCACATCAAGACCCCGCTTCATACTGCACATTTCCATGTACTCATGCAGGTGTCGGTTCATGTCATTCTTGGCTGTGGCCAGTTCCAGCTGGAAAGGGAACAGGGCAGCAAGAGTCGGTTTTCATGTGCCAAAAGGGTGCTGGGGCACCTGTTTCTACCCCTTAGGGGATTCAGATTTGAAGGGGCCAGGATAGACAAATATGGGCTTTCAGGGACAGCTGCCAGTGGGGGATGGGGTGAACTAAGCAGCCATGTACTCAAGGATTTAAAGGAACCAGGGTGAGCCTCAAAAAGGCTGACTATACTATTCCCTTTTTTTTTAGTTTTCATGGGAAGCTAGGCTCATGGAGGAATGCTAAGTATCTGCTGTAGGTTTATGTTCTATTAATATGGTAGTAAGGACAGTCCAAAGAGAGATGGAGATAGTTGGAAGAACAATAAAGGAGGGCAGGATTGACTTGACTTGAAAGGCATACACAAAATTACTGTGATGACTTCTGTAAATCAACTGCAAGGCTAGAAGCGTAGAAAGAGAGATGAAATCTTGTCTTTGTGGCTTAGGAGGAACATTCTTATTGCTGCTTTCTTTTGAAAAAGCACACACACTGAGGTTAGCTTTCCCAGAAGAAAAGTTTTTTGAGATATCTTTGAAAGTTGGTTCGAAAGACAGGTCTGGGATGATGGCCTGCATCCCGGGCCTAGAACAAAGAACTAAGACCAAAGCAGAAAGAGGAACAAAGCGGCCAGGATGCAATTCTCTTGACTGAGTTGAAGGGACTAGGGACTCAGAGCAGAGGCAAACTAGGAGATTATCCATGGTTGGTTTCTAGGTCTCCAAACTGGGAATGAAGGAAATGGAAAACTGGGACAGAAAAGAAAAGGGTCAAGAGAGCAGGCAAGAAAGATAGTTTAGAAAGTCACAAATTCTGAAAGACCACGTGGTGGGTGTGGTCAGGAGGTTTGAGGGCTGAAGGAAGGCAACTCACTTAAGCTCTCAGTGCTCCAAGCAATTCTCTCAGACTACCAACTTGTAGAACAGGTGCCTGTCTGCAACGGTACAGGGAATTTTCTATGGTAGTGAAATCTCAGGTCCAGATCCAAAAATAACTTCCACTAATGGCAGGGAGTTTATATCATCTCTAAACTTTGGCTCTCTCCAGTAACTCCACAGAATGACAGAGTAGGCACTTAATATAAACGGTGACTTAAATTTTTCTCCTTCATGTCCATATTCTTCAGTAGGGATGGGAATCAATCTCTGAACATTTATTACCTGCGTACTATGTTCCAGACACTGTGCTAAGGGCTCAAAGACAATAATGAAATAGACCTCACCATTAAGGAGGTTGAAGGGTGAGGTAGAAGAGGTGAAGGGTGAATATGCAACCAATCCATACCCTGATTTATCAACACTCTCAGCAGCTAACCTTATTCTCTGAGAACCTCATCCTCATTTACTAAGTAACATTGTCTCGAGTGAAAAATTACTGGAAATATGACCGGAATTTATGCTTCCTCACCTTTCTGTATCATAGAATGTTAAGAGTTGGCGGGCACTGGAGAGATCCAGCTCCTACCTGAACACTGATGCCCTGGATGACATCTTCCACAATCTTTACCTATACACCTTCCAATGAGTAGCCCCAACACCTCACTGTGCTTTGGGGCAACCCTCACCACTCTACAGTTTTGCCTGTTTGCCACTTGCACTCACGAATTCCCAATTCTGACCTCTGGTGCTATGCAGAGTAAATCTAATCCTTCCATTCCACAACCCTTCAAACCAATCTATCAATTAACAAACTTTTACTAAGCACCTATGGGCAAAGGACTGTGCTAGCTACTGAGGCTACAAAGTCAACGTGGAAAAATCCCTACTCTCAAGAAGCTAAAATTCTGTCAAGAGAGACAACAGGTACACAGATGAGCATACAGAAAATAAAGACAAGGTAATTTGGAGTGCAGGTGCAGCTAGGGGGAGGAGGGAGATCAGGAAAGGTCTCATAGATATGTAGAAGGTTGTACTTGAGCTAAACCTCAAAAGAAACTAAAGATTCCAAGAGGCTGAGAGGAGGAGGAAGTACACTCCAGGCCTGCTGTGCTTGCGGAACTGCAAGACAGATAATTTGGCTGGATTGGATATAAGAGTTTAAAAAGTTAGGTTGAAGCCAGATTGTGAAGAACTTTAAATGTCAAACAAAGGAGTTTGTATTTGAACATAAAGATAGCAGGAAGCTGTTAAAGTTGAACAGAGGAGTGACATGGTCACATCATCCCTCTGGCAGCCTAGACAATGGAAAGACTTGAGGCGAGGAAAACAGTGAAGAGGATCTTGCAGGTACAGGCAAGAAAGGAGGAAGCCTCCACCCCGGTGCTGAGTGTGTGAGGGGAGACAGAGACAGAGAGAGAGAGACAGAGAGAGAGAGAGAGAGAGAGAAGGAGGGACAAACTCAAGAACTGCTGTGAAGGTACCATGGTTGGCACAAGCTCCAGGATTGGGCACCTGACCAAACATTGGGCAGACAATGAAACTGTTAAGCTGAGTGACAAAAAAAAAAAAAAAAAATACTGTTGCCTTAAGAGAAGCAGAGAAATTCTTAAGAAAGGCAGGTATGAGGGGCAGTGAGGTGGCACAGTGGACAGAGCACTGGCCCTGAAGTCAGGAGGACCTGAGTTCAAATCTGACCTCAGACCAAACACTTGATACTTACTATCACTGTGACCCTCGGCAAGTTACTTAACCCCAATTGCCAAAAAAAAAAAAAAAAAAAAAAAAAGGGCAGGTATGGGGGAGAGAGAATGAGTTCTGTTGTGGGCATGTGGTTTTTGAAGTGCCTATAGGACATCCAAAAAGAAAGATCCAAATATTGAAGATGGCAGCCATGCCCCCAGTCTGCTCTTCTCTAAGCTCAATGTACTCAGTCCCTTTAACTAACTCCAATAGGACCACAGGCCCCTGTGGTCTCATCCACATTACTGCCATTTGTCAATATCCTTCCCAAGAGGTGTACTATGAAAAAGGGGAGGCCCATTTTGAAGTACTTGAAAAGTGGTATTTGCATTTAGGATTTCCTTTTATTTCCTTTCTTTTTGAAGGAAAAGTTTGGAGCTTAAGAGCCTTTGGTCCAGGACTAGACAGTGGCCAAAGTCTTGGCACTAGCTGAGTCTCCATGTGACTAGACACTGCCCTGAACCTACAGCCAAAGAGCCATCAGAGACAAGGAACTAGAGAGGGAAAAAACATTTCAGGAGGTATAGAAGAATGAATGCCGATCAGTTCCCAAACTCCAGCCACTGTCACTGATTTGGTTGTGCCTATAGTTTCACAGCAGAAAAAAAAAATCATTTAAGTGAAAAGGGAAGGGGAATATTTCTTTTGATTTTATTGTCAAAACGCAGAAAAAGGAAAATGCAAGAATAAATATCAGTTGTGGGACACTGGCCACATCCTTAAGATCTATTATCCACAGATAATGTGGGACAGAGAAGGCATTTGGTCCAACCACCCCTCCCCCAACACTTCCCTATATTCTTGGGAGATACAACAACCATTGTCACAGTCCATACAGGTCTGACCTATGCACAGGGGAGCCCCAGCTCCCCTAATTACCAGCAGAGTTCCCAATATTGTAGGAAGAGATGAAAGAGCCTCCACCCCTACAAAAGCACTAAAGGCATTAAGATGAAGCAGCAGGGAACATGATTTCCATCTTTGCATCACCAAGAAAGCCTTTTAGGGGCTCAATCCTCATCACAGAACAAGAAGTCAGGGCACTGAACCGTGCTCAGAACTGTGGGTGCTATGGCAGTTGGGAAGAAAGGGAGTAAGTGGGAAGAATAAGGTGCCTCCCTTGTGACAAAGCAAGAGGCTTCTCCTCCCTTAATCAAAACATCCTGAAGTACAAACGCTGGCTGATTCTATGAAACAGGCATGGCTTCTGACAGAAGCCCAACCATCTAAGTACTGCCTAGATGATGACTAACACAACTGCCCTCTGTGTAGGCCTAGACTGCAGGCAAGCTTCATTCCCTGGACTGCACAACCTCCAGGCCCGCAGAGGCTGCCCCTGCCGTGGAGCCCCAAGGCCTTGATTGGTGCTTGCCTCAGTAGCCATCTCAGTAGCCAGCCTCAGTAGTACATCTAGGTCTGAGCTCCAGCCATGCGTTACTATGCCTTCCCTCCACCACTCGTCTTTTTCCAGCTGTGGAACCATAATCAAATCAATTTTGTCCTTGCTCCTGGAAAAGGTCTGTGCTCCCCTATGGCAGCTCTACTCCCATCTCATTACCCTCCCAACCAAAACATCCCTCCCTGACCATTACCTCCCCACATCAGAGCCTCCTCCTATTAGAGCTCTTGGGCAGGGACTGTCTTTACCTTCTATTTGGATCTGAAGCTGCTCAAAGCACAGAGAAAGTGCTTAATAAATGCCTTTTCATTCATTCATTAACTAAGTGCATAGAAGAAACTCACTGGAAGACTGGTGAAGAGATGACAAATTTCTAGTCCATAGGAAGTCATGATAAGAGTATATTCTCTCTACAGAAGGAAAGGGTTACCCACACCACTGAAATCTACCGTCACCTCAAGATGAGATCAGTGATGTCTGGCCCTGGGCACTAACAATTTCCAGGTGACTGTTACTCCTTAGAAGATCCATGTGGGTCTATCAGCTTACCTACCCACAGGTCACATGCTCACCTCTATCTGGTCGATGGTCTCCTGGTATTCCTTCTCCCGGGTTTTGAACAGAGATTCTGTGTCCTTAATCACTTTCTCCAGACTGTCTTCCTGCTGCTGGGAACCACAGGGAAGCAAAGGAGTAGTAGCAGCAACAGAGAGGTAGAGAACAATGGGATAAGGCAAAGGGGAAAAAGAGACAAACGTGTTTAAAAAAAAAAACAACTAGCAGAAAGAACAAAGAGCAGCAGAAGGGAAAATAAAGTATGCACAAGAAGGATGTCACACAAGAAGAGAGAGTGAGCAAAGGACAGAAGGAAGGGCAAGGCAGGAGGAGGCAGAGGGCCTGAGGCTGGGAGGAGCTGTTACCTCTCCCTGGGCCTCTGCAGCTGCCATGGCATAGCCTGAGAAATCCTCCCAGAGCAGCAATGTCTCCTCCGTCTCCTCCCAAGTCAGGCTGTCACAGTCGTCTTCAAAATCATACTCCCGCCTGGAGATAGGGAACCCAGGTGTCAGTAAAAAATGGATGGGTGGGTGAGCTCTTCCAGGAGAACACTGTTGGGGAAACGCCAGCTTCTCTAGGAAGAGTGCTTGCTGCAGAGGGTGCTGAGGGGTGGGGCCTAGGAGACTCACAGCTGGTTGAGCATACGCTGCATCTCCTCATTGATGCTGAGGGCTGTGCTCTCATCCTCCTCCCCATCAGGTTGGTGGGGCCCATCACTCTCAGACAGGGAAGTGTCCTCCTCGATGACAGGTTTTCGATCCCGCTTCCGCCCCCCCATGGATGGGACCTTAATGGGAGACAAGTGCAGAGACTACAGAGACGAGGCCGGGTGCGTGAGGAGAAAGGGCAGGGGGCAGGAAAGAAGGGGGGAAGGAAGGAAAGACAAACCAGCAGGAAAGGTTGGGGCAGAGACAAAGACACAGAGTTATAAAGACAGGTACAGAAACATGGAAAGTTACAAAAAGACAGATACATAGGAAAGGAGGGGATCAAGGATTAAGAGAGGCAGGGAAAGAAGAGGTAGGGAAAAGAGAGACAAGGGATGTGGGCTGATTATGACCATGTAAAGATGTGAAGTAGCTAAAAAGTGATTTTAAAAAATCCTGAACACAATGACAGAACTAATAACTACAATGATGGATGAAAATGAATTTTCTATACAGGAGACCTTTAATTACACCCAGAACCAGGGAGAGAAGGGACAAAAAGAGACACGAAAAGAGGAAAAGAGAAAGTAAAGGAGAGAGGACAAGGGGGAAGGGAGGGGAGGGAGTAGAGAAAGAGAAAAAAATTGCATTGAAAAGCCAAGTGGGTCAAAATTGATAGCCAAACCTCCTGGCTAGTTTAGAAACAGGGGTAGAAGCATTAATGAGTTGCAGGAGATTGAAACTAACCAGCTTCTTCTGTGGGGGAAGCAAGAAAGGAGGCATATGAAAGGAAAGAAAAGAGAAGCAGACAGAGGGTAAAGAGAGAGAGAGGGAAAGGGAGAGATGGTGTTAGTGAGAGCTTCACAAACCTCCTTTCAGAGGTTGCTCCTTGCCCCACCCCCCAGGCTTAGAACCACCTTATGTCCCCAGTTCCTTGGGTAAGGACCCTCAGGAAAGAGGGAAGGGCCTAAGCTCCAGGCTAGCAATGATAACAATGTCTCCATCTGTCCCAACCCTCCTCTGACCAACTCAGGATATGGGGGAAGAAATGGAACTAGGGAAAAGCCTGGGACCCAGGGCCTCCTTGTCCCTGAAGGAGTCTAGAAGGACAAAAAGGGACTCTTACCTGGAACATCTTGATCATGTCCTCACAGTTGCGCTGCTGGGCCACATCACACAGTTTGGCAGTGATGTCTATGCGGCGGCAGATGTCCATGTCCACTTTCATGGCTTTCTCCTGAATCTTTGTGTCCAGTTCAGTCAGGTTCTATGGCAGAGAGAGAATAGAGAGAAGACTGAGGAGTGCCACCCTATACTTATGACAACAAACATAAGCAATGACCATAATGTGCAGGGCCCTCTGCAGCGTAACCACAGAGCCCTCCCCCTCAAGGAGCTTCTCTTCCAGAGAGGTAAGATAGACAGAGCTAGGACACACAAGGTGGAGCAAGTTATCTTGCTAAGAATTTCCCATGTTATGGAAACTGTTTTATTCTCTTTTCTTTCTTAGACCTGAGGGGCAGGGAAAAGAGAAGAGATAAAAGAGAAGGCAACAGTAAGAAGGAAAGGCTTAATTTCCCAAGCAGGCAGGAGACAAAAGTAGATCTACTTACATTACTCATGAGTCCCTTGAAGACCACCAACTCAGCTTTGAGCTGCTCCACCTTCATTGCAAGCTCTTCCTGGCAGGCATCAGCTTCTTGGGCCTCCTGTGGTCAGGAAGAATGCCCTGGCATTAGTGGCACAGCCAGAGGATGCTAAGAGAAGATCACAGTCAAAGAGAGCTGTTGGGGAAGCTTGCACCCAGGGTCAGACTGGGGAGATGGGCAAAGGCATGGCCACCCTCACCTCCTGAAGCTCATTCACACGCTCTTGCAGCTGGACCCGAACTGTATATTCCTCTTCCCACCTGAAGGAATAGAGAGGACATCGGGTACAAAATCCTCCTGCTTCCAACATGCCCCTCTTCTCCCCTTCCCCCAGACCCAGTACTTCCTGAGTCAACACAAAAAGCCAATAAAAGCTTCTAAGGACCAAGAGAGTAAGGCCTGTTAGGTCTGACTCCCTGAAGAAGGAGGAGTTGTGGGCTGGAAGTTCAATTGACTCTGAGCTCCTCGTAAGGAACTGTGTAATTTCTGTCTTTGTGTTCCCAGGGCCTTGCACTCAGTAGGTACTTAATACATGTGAGACTGAATTCGGCTGTTTTGCTCAGCTGCAGCCACAGACTGGGTGTGGCCCTTACTGGCATGCTCCAGCAGTTCCTGGCGACTGACTAACTCATCAACTGCCTTCCTGTCACATTCTGGCCACCTAGCAGCTACTAGAGCCCACTTTTTCTCTTGCCCCAGCTCCCATGAGCTGCCTCACTGACCTAGCTCCCACCTCCTGCCCACACCAGACACCAGGTCCACCCAGCCCAGTCTCCCACCTTCAGTTCCACAGATCCGGTCTCCCGCCTCCTGCCTGCACCAGAACAGAGCTCCTCTAGCCTGCTCCCCTGCCTCCTGTGGGGTCATTTAACCCTGTAAAAGCATCTGCAGGACACATACCGCATCAACAGAGTTTGTCAACAGCAAATCCAGATGATGCTCGGAAGTCAAACCTATAAGCTCCAGTTCTTCCCACCCTCACCTACCTTTGAGTGAGCCCCAGGGGTGTTAGCAGGGCTGGCCCTATGGCCACAAAGCAAGGGACAAAAGGGGTCTGGGGTACCTACCTTGGATTAGTGCAGGCCAAAGGGAAAGAAAGACATATCTATCATTCCCAAAAAAAGAGATCAAAATTAGAAATGCAACCCTTAGGGCAAAGGCTACTGATTGAGATACAAAGCTAACAGTAGAAGTATCTTTTGTAGATGCTTGGGGCTGACAGTAAGAATTGCGCTTATATCTGTAGGTCTGCAAGTGCTTTATATACATTATCTCATCTAATCCTCCCCCTAAAACCAAATGAGATAAGCACTACCGGTATAATTATCCTTTTCTAACAGATAAGAAAACTGAAGCTCAGAGAGGCTGACTTGTCTATGGTCATACTGCTAGTGTCGGGAGAGGAACTGGAACCAGTTGTCTTCTGACTCCAAAGTTCATCAGTCTTTCCACCATGCCATGCTGCCTCTCCCATCACCCAGAAGCAATGATATAACAAAACAGGCTTTAAGCTGCTCCTAGCCCTACAGCCAAGGAAAATCACATCTTGTAGAGCTAGTTTTTCAGATACCTGAAGTCTATGATATGTAAAGCATTTAATAGATGCTTGTTCACTACTGGAGGATTATCCATAATATCACAGGATGGGTATTACTGCTTAGGGGATGATTTCATTAAATTGGCTCAAATGTTACTTCCAGTTGGGCTGAGATGATAGATTTATCTTAAACATGATCCCCTGCTCAAGCTACCTACTCTCCATCTATATTAGTCCATCACTTCACAGTATATTCTGGAGGAAAGAAGGAATCACTCCGAAAACAGATACAGAGACAGACTTTAAGTTGGTGGTTACAAAGAAAGAAAGCAAAAACGTATCATCAGAACAAATTCTGTAGGTCAAGGATTAAATCTCTTTCTTCTCTCTATTCCTTCTCTTTTCTCATTTTAGTAATTCTACTCTTTACTCTCCTCTCTCATCTGGCCCATTCTCTCTTTCCCCTGCTAGATCCCTCACTCCCCATCTGCATTGCAGTGTTCCTAATAATAACTCCACTACATCATCTCGACTGCCCTCCATGGCCACCCCAACAAATTTACCCAAGCTAGACCAGGGATGAGGCAGTCATTCCTGTCCATTGCTGTCATCACTGCTGGCCCACTATATAGCACCAGCTCACTGCCCTCCCTTCAAACTCCTTTCCAAGGGCCTTCCGTGCCCCAAATTCCTGCTTACCTAGGTTCCCCATACGATGCCACTCAGGCTACATATCAAGACTGGTAAAGTGCTGTTGCTGAGTTTCTTTTTATCAGGGACAGAAGTAGATTTTCCTTGGAATGGAGGAAGGTAAAGATTAACAAGATAATTTGAACAAGATGCATTGGGAGAACAGAAAGCACTGTTTTGGTATGAATCCTACCAAATTCAGGAAGAAACTAAATTGAGGAACCTAATTACAGAGTTAGAGGAAGTCCTTAACATGGCAAAACAGTCTGAGCATAAATGCCCTGAAATCTGACTTTGCCATATTGAAGAACTCAAGGTGGGTACACTTTGGGTGTGTCCCATGATCACAGTTACTGAAGCAGAATTCTTGGGGCTGGAAAGGGCCTTGTACTTTTAATCCAAGCTTTCATTGCCTTCAGGAAGCCCCTCTGCAACAATCCAGACAGAGAGGTACACTTTCTGTAATAAGGAACACATTATTAGAAAGTTCTACTTTATGTGTGCCCGTATTTGTGTCCCTATAATTTCTACCCACTGGTTTTAGCTCTGGAGCTGCCACACTGAATAAATCTAATCCCTCTACTCTTAGAGAAGTACCAAGGCATACTGAGTGCTAGACTTAGCATCAGAAGACCAGAATCCAAACCCCACAGCAGGCTCTTGACTGTAACACTAGACAAGCCATTCAATGTCGCTGGGCCTCTATTTCTCTATCTGTGAAACAGGGATAATAATAGCAGCTGCTACACAGAGCTGATATATGAGAGAATATGTTTTAAATGCATTGCAAATCTTAAAATGCTGTTATTACTGCTACTATATAACATTGCTCCCCACCCCACCCCCCAGCAATTAGTAGTAGAAGCATCTTTTTTGAAGATGTCTGGGGTTAATAATCAAAAAAGCAGCTTACATTTGTAGAATAACTTTAAGGTTTGCAAAATCCTTTACAAGCCTGTGAAATAGGCACTATTGGCACTATTGATACCTTGTTAATAGATAAGAAAACTGACACTCAGAGGGGTTAAGTGACTTGTCTGTGGTCACGCAGCATCCAGGAGTTTGTTCAGCTGTCCCTCAAGAAGCAGCTTTAACTGCCTGCACCATTCAGTTTACAAAAGAATTTCATTGTACCCTGGTCTCATTTACAATGTGGGTTCCTATGGACAGCTTTAGAATTAGGTTCTGGGGTGAGTTTCTATTTCCCTCTTAACACCTGTCTTCTTTTTTTAAACACCTGTCTTCTAAAGAGATATGTGTAAAGCACTGTTAGGAGAGAGCTTTACTGGTCTCTGAGCTGAAAAGAGAGCAGGGATTATTTTCTCCATTTTATAATGGGGGAAAAAAAAACCAAACTAAGGTTCAGAGAGAGGAAAAGCCCCTTCTCAGGTCACACAAATCTAAAGCTGAATATAGAACCCAAGAGGCCTCAACTATCACTTCAACATGTATGCATCCTCTGCCTCCCAGACTGGGGCCTGAATGGCTGGATTAGAGTGACATCCTGAGGGCTCATATAAAGAGGATAAGAAAAGGACAGAGGGTTAAGGACAAAAGAATGTACATCAAATACCAAACAATGCTGGCTACAAAGACCTAAGCATATCAGGGTACTGCAGTGTTATTAGCAAAGCTATACCCAAGGGATAGTAACTCTTTACTGCCTCAGACGGCTGGACCAAGGACAAATCACTCTAGACCAAAAAAAAAAAACAAAAAAAAAACCCCACACTGGAGAGCACCAATTGTCCCTGTGGTTATGGATGGACCTATCCAAAAACTTGCCCCCCTTCCATAACTTACTACAACTATATGTAACTCTATAAGCACAAGGCCAAACTAGTCTTAAACCATATTTTACCAGGATCTCAAAGTAAGTCCCCAAGAACACTTATTTAGCATAGGTTTTCCCCTACAGGAGGTCAGAACTAGATCTGCGAGGGGGCAGGGAGGGGCAGAAGAGGGGCAATGAAAAAGCTGATCCCTTCCAGGCCAGATGAAAATCCCATTTATTACTTAGCTTTGCTTCAGGTCATACATATCCCAAATTGAAATTCATGAACACATTCAGCCATATCCATACCCATCACTTCACCAATCAATAATTCCTGCCATACAGAAATGCTGTAATTTATAGAGCACTTTGTAAATTTTAAAACACAACAACCCTTTGAGCTAAGTTAAAAACAAAAACATAGTGGCAGTTCTAGACTTGCCTATGGGGGATGATCAGTGGTAAAAAACATTGGGGAAACCTGAAAAACAAAGTTTCCCCCAACCAACATTCCTTTCCTCCTCAGTGATTTATAATGCTGAAACTATCACCACTTCTTAAACATACAGGGATTCACCCAAGTATATTTTCCTCCTTCTCTGCTGGGTTTCTTGAGCCCCATAGCCTTGGTTTTTGTTTTGTTTTGTTCTTTTGAGAGAATTAAACTATGGGGCTCTAGTGGCATCTTCCCAACTTGTATGACCCTCTCATGACATTCCCACCCCTGACCTCACTTCTCTATGCTCATAGGGTGTGTCCACATGGAGTCTTACCAACTTTTTCTAACTTGGCCCTTTCTCCAGCTTCGAAGTCCCCCTCTCATGTTTGTCTCTCAAAGCCTCCACTTTTCCAATAACAATTATCAGTCCCCTCTGCTTTCTGGAGACAATATTCCCTACAATCCCTATTACTTACCCCACTTGGTTGATTCTTGCCAAGAGTCTCCTCTGGCCTTGTAGACTGACCACATGGGAACCCAGCTGGCAGGTGTCCCAGTATCTTCAGACCCCACTTTGGGAAATAATGGGGTTGTAAGATTGTCCTAACACCCCGCCCCCAACACACCTTCCCAAATGATTAAATTTATAGTCTCTGAGATAAAACAGATCTCTTATGCCATTTCCTTTTGTCTCCTGAACACAAAGTACCTTTCCCCAAGTTGCTCACGAGAATAACCAGGGCTGGGCCCTATGACCAGTTAAGACTGGTAAGGGGGAAAAAGAAAGCCCTACACAAACATTTCCCTGGCTCATTTCCCTAGTCACACCCTATTAAGATCCCGGTTAGCATAACCCTCCAAACACTGCAACATAGAGGGGAGGGGAAGTAAAGACAAGGAAAAAAAATCGAGCTTCTCATATATAACCTTCCTCTTTACATTACTTTCTTCCCTGTACAGTCTTCCTGAAATTTGGGCTGATCCTTGAGTCCTCTGGATTCTAGAAAAATCTTTTCTTTCAGGGGAGGGAGGGAGGCCTTGCTGCGTTTCTCTAGTCTCCTGGTCCACATCTCCCTTGACCCCCGGCCCCGAAACTTTCATTGCTTTCTCTAAACCCTTTTGGCTGGAAACCCTCCCTGTCTGGGGGTTCTCTCTCCGGAACCCTCAATACCAACGCCGCGGACCCCCGTGCCTAGGGTCCATCCGATGATGGCTCGGCCCCACCTGCTCCAGCCTCACCTCCGCTTATACTCGTCCCGCTCCCGCTTCACCTTGGCCAGCACGTTGTACAGGGCCCGGATCTCGGGGGTGATGGTGTCGATCTGCACCCCCACGCCGTCTGGGTGCACCCACGACAGGCCAGGCCCCTGCACCAGGGTAGGCTCCAGTCCCGGCCCGAGCCTGCGGGAGTGCGAGAAGGACCAGATAGTGCCAGGCATGAAGCGGGCCGACGAGGAGTAGGGGGTGGATGTGGTCGTGGAATGGGACGAGACGGACGCCGGGGCGAGCACGCCGGCGGGCGACGACGAGAGGCCCGACGCGGTGGGCGCCAGCGGACCTGCGGGCGAGCGAGCCGGGGAGCCGAGGCCTCGCGCGGCGGGCCAGGCCCCGAGGGGCAGTCCCGGGGGCCGGATGGGGCTGATGAAGCCGGTCTGCACGGCCTGGTCGCGGCGCCCCGGGCCCCGCCGGCCCTGCTGCCCGTCTTCCAGAGCCTGCTGCAGCTGCTTCTCCAGCAGCCGGTTGCGCCGCTCCAGCTCGTGCACCTTGGCTAGGAAGCAGCGGAAGCGCAGGTTGAGCGTCTTCAGCACGTTTATGTTGGAGCCCAGGTCATTGCGGAGGGCCATGGCGGCTGGCGGCGCTGAGGGAGCCGGGCCCGGGCCGGCCAGCGTGAGCGGCTCCCACGGGGGGATGCCCGGAGGGGCGGCCGCCGCCGCAGGGCCCGCAGGCAGCTCCCCACCCCCGCCCAGGTAGTCGCCGCCCCCCAGCGAGGGTCCCACGAGAGGCCCAGTCAGGCCCTGCTGCTCCTGCTGCAGGAGAAAGAGATTGGGGCCGAATAACGGATTCATGGCCGCACCGCTTCTCGCCTCGAGATGGAGACTGGAGCGGGGCGGGGAGCCGGCCTGGGCAGAGAGCCAATGAGAAGATGGGATGGGGGCGGGACTACGGAGCGAGCCAATGGAAGGGGACGGGGGCAGTACAAGTGAGTGTCAGACCGACAGAGGGAGGCGTGCGGGCAGCCGACTCTGGCCCGCTAGTGGGGAGCGAGCTTTTTTTCCAGGCTGGTGTGGGGTCCCCGCACGGGCCACCTACCTGGCGCCAGTCTACATTACCCCTGTGCTGCCCTCCCCTCTAACAGCCGCTTCTTCGGTTCCGAGGCGGCCTCTGGGAAAGCCCAGGTGCAAAGCTGGAGAGGGCCAGGAGAATAGAGCAGACGCTGGCTGGGCAAGGCTGTCCCCAAGGGGGCTTTCCTTTACAAACCTCCCCCCACCACCCGAGGAGGTATAGTTTCCAATCAAGCCCTGCCACTCTCACCACCCGACCCCAAAGCAAAGGGAGCAGGCTGGACCGCTTATCCCGTTGTATACAGCACAAACCAATAATGAGCCTCACACAGCAGCCAGAGTGGGGATGGGCATATTTTATGTGTATACAAAAGGAAGGGGAGGGTTAATTGGACTGTGTCTAAGTCAGACAAGGTTTCTCTCCCAAAGATGAGGTCAAGCTCCTGAAAGAAGCCCACAGTCACACCAGTCTGGTAGTTCAAGACCCCACAGTGGCTACTGTGTCAGGACTTCTGCTTCTTCCTAGGTGGGGGCTGGCTGGAACTAGGAGTCCTTGCTGTACGAGGCCAAGGGCCCTCGTGGACTCGCTTCTCATTCTGGAAAACAGTCTTCTCAGGAGGCTGCTGTTGTTGCTTCCCCTTTGCTTTTGCCTTTGCAGCTCCCAGCTTCACTTCTGTCTTTCTGGTTTCTAGCTTCACCCTTGCCTTTCCAGCTTGCTTGATCTTCTTGACAAGCTTAGGGCTGATTTTAGGCTGGGGGACCACCTCGGCTTTATCCAAAGAAGGCCCATCGGTGAGTCTGGAGCCTGTGGAGCTGGCTGCTTCATCACCTGGGATTGGAGTGAAAGGGTTAGATGAGTTTAGATGACATTGCACTGATAAAGTAGGAGAAACCAACACAGGCCAGTATGAAGTAAAGTGCAACAAAGGGGCCAACGCTGTACATAACTGAAGCATGACATTTTATATCTATTCTCTTAAACCACTGTAAATAGTATTATCTGCACCCTTATGTTTTCCTTTCGTACTACAATGACTTTTGCAAAGAGTACTAAAATGATAAAAAAAAAAACTCCAAAAGTTTCTTGGACCTCCTGGGACATTTCTCAGCATTCAAACCAAAGACTTGGCTTTTGAAGACACTATCTTTTCTCCTGAGATCTAGGCCTCCTCCTTGAAATGCTCAAGAAAATAATAATTTCAAAGTATCATGAACAAATCAGAAAGTTAACGTGGTTTAAGGGGTAGAAAGTTCACTTCAGAGCCAAGAAAACCCAGGTTCAAGTATCACCTGTCTAGGCAACTCTCTTGGACCACGAGAGGCAGAGATGGAAGAGGATGTTTCCTCATCCCAGAGTTCCCTACAGCAATGTAATCTCAGGTCCAGCCCTTATCCCCTCAGAACTTAGATGTTCTCAAAACTAAACGGGCCTGCCTCCTGCTGATAGCTCTCAGCTCTAAGTGCCAAGTTATCATCCAGCTTAAAAAAAAAAAAAAGACAAGGCCAGGCAATCCAGAAGGGAAGGGAAATCACAAATCTAACTTTTACAATTTAATTAGCCATGTAAACAAGACAAGTACAGCCATCTGGTTCAGGGAGGGGGAGAAGAAGTACAATTGTACTATTCTGTTTGAAATTCCTACCTGAAAAGGCACTCATCTAGGAGAGTCTGCTATAGTCTTGACTCTTGATCAGAAAACCTAGTTTTGAATCCTTTCTAGCTGTATGAATGTTGGCCAAAACATTAACCACTCTTGAATCTTAGTTTCCTGATTAAAATGGTGATACTCTAACCTTTACCTTTTGTCACCTAACTTATAGCAAGGAAAATACTTTTTAAGTTTAAAGCACTATTATAGAAATGAATTATTAAGAATAAAGCACACCAGGAAGAATTCTTTAAATCAATTAGGATAGGGAGTAGAAGGCATACGAGGAAGGTTTCCAAACAAGAGACACAGGGAAATGGGACATAACTATGTGGGCAGAGAGAACCTGAACAAATGAGAAGCAGAGATTTCTTACTTTTCTTGGACTGAGGTATAGCATTGGAAAACTTCTTGAATTTGGCAATGAAAAAGCCATCCATGTTGTGTGTATGGGGGTAGAAACGTCGGGTAGAGCGAAGTGTGGGATGGAATCGATGTTCTCTGAAGTGGGTAAAGCCCTCTTGGCCAAAGTCCAGCCCCGTGGGCACCAGCCGCACATTCCTCTTCTTCAGGGCATACTCTACCACCCATTCATTTTCTTCTACCTGAGGGGGGTAGATGACATCAGAGGTAGGAGTGAGTCTTGGCTGAAGGGGTCCCAAAGAATAAGCTTCCTCTCCACACTCCTTCTGCCCATACTCCAATGTAACAGAAGCCTTACCGTAATGGAGCAAGTGCAGTAGACAATGTAGCCTCCAGTTTTGGAAGCAGCATTAACAGAATCAATAGCACTCAGGAGCAATTCCTTTTGGATATGGGCACATCTCTTGATGTCTTTCTCATCCTTTCCAGAAAATGAGAGAAAGAAAAGGTTATGATGCTTAAACAGACTGTCCTCCCTAAATAGATTAACATGCTAAAGATGACATGCTTCTCATGACAGATTCATCCCCTTCCACACCAATACCCACCTTCTCTCCAAAATGTCTATCCTATCCCTTTTTCCTCCTCCTCACCTTGTTAGTCTTGACAGATGGGTCCTTAGAGATGATACCAGTGCCACTACATGGGGCATCAAGCAGTACCCGATCAAAGCCTCCTACCACCTGCATAGGAAGAAGATAAAGAGGTGGTCAAAGGAACTTCTCCCTATCCAGAATGGCTCGACACCCTGAGCTCTTATAGACAAATCTACAACCAAAGTTAAACACACAGACACCTGGAAAGGTGCTAGTGGGCAGGGGGAGTGAATAGACTATTGGGAGATACAAGAGAAAAACAATGGTAGCTCTTTGTCTAACCTTAGGGAAATGACGTCCATCATCATGGCTAATGATGGTGTTGGTGACCCCTAATCGGTGCAGATTGCCTACAACACTCTTGAGGCGCTCAGCATTAGCATCGTTTGCAAGGATCACTCCTGTGTTCTTCATCAGTTGGGCTGTAGTAGGCAAAAGGCCATTATCCTTCACTTTGTGCCCATGTCCCTACACCAACTGCTTGCCCACCTTGTGACTAGCTCTACTCAGTAACCCACCAAGTTAAAGTCCAGCATGTACTGTTTAACTCCACACATAATCACCCAGTATCTCTCAACCCAATATGCTAGACGACTGTGTTCCCACTTCCCATGCCTGTGGTAAAATAAATATTAAGCCTATGGGTTTGATTTTCACTTTTACTGAAGAACTTTCTGGCCTGCAAACTGGTCCTGGGCACCCATGGGCCCACCTTACCCCAAAAACAGAATACTGAAAGTGCACTTCCTAGGCTAAATGAAATGTCTCTGTTCTGCCACTTCTCTACCTATGTAGCTAGTCTTGCCACCAGGGGCACAACACATATCCAAAATACGCTCGTGCTCCTGGGGTGCCAAGGCAATGACAGGCAGCATACTGGAAGCACCTTGAAGGATGTAGTGCCCTGCCAAGTACTCAGGAGTAGCCCCTGGAAAGACAAAAGAGAGGCAGAAAAGGGTGGGATCAGTGGGATTCCACAAACATAAAGCACCTATATAAATGACACTGGGGTCAAACATATGAAAAGACAGGAGCTAACAACTTTGTGAGAGGGTGAGAGATGTACACAAAAAACTATGATGCAAGTTATAAGGAAAACGGGCACTGAGGGACAAGAGAAGTCCTTTCTACATTCCTAGGAATGGGGAAATGCTTGTACAAACATAAAGAAGGAGGGAAGGGCAGAAAAAGGTCCGGGAAAAAGGAGAATTGACTCACCAATGGGCACAGAAGAGTCATACACCACCAGTCCAGTTTTTGACCATTTACCCAAGGGATCCAGATTCACCCCTCGGTTGATCAAGGCCTGGAAGAGGAAAGATCATGTCAAGGTTGCAGGCACTGCGACTTTCAGGGCAGAGGAAAAGTCAGCAAAGTAGCCTTGGACATGGAGATGTGGTTCTAATAATAGGACACTAGCACCACAGAAAATCCACTTCATCTAGTATCTCCTTCATTTTGTCTCTTTGGTCTTATCCTGCATCCCAACATAGAGATGTTCAACATTTCAACAGAAATGATTTTCTCCCAGAGGCTGCTCTGTTTCTGTCTTTTTATTGAACTGCATTAACTAGAGCAACCTTAGTCCCTATTCCTTTCCTTCCTAAAGAAATCATCCATCTCCAAGAATACTCAAGATATTGAGGCCATACCAGTCTCTTTACCAAAAGCACCACTAATAATCTGTTGCAGGTTTCAGTGCTGTCCAGTAAGGCACTGAATCACCCAGTCATATATCACAGAACCACACAGGGCCCCCTCTAATTGAAATGCTTTGAATGGCTCCTTAATTCCAACCATGCTGCCTCATGCAATATTCCATACCCTGTACAACCCTCTACACTAGGGTCACCAAACCATAGCCCACATAGAGGGCCTATCAACTGTTTTTGTATAGGCCTTGTAAATAAGGTTAAATAAAACTTTAAAATTTAAGTGGTAGAGGGGCAGCTAGGTAGGCAGTGGATAGAGCACCGGCCTTGGAGTCAGGAGGACCTGAGTTCAAATCTGGCCTCAGACACGTAATACTTCCTAGCTGTGTGACTCGGGCAAGTCACTTAACCCCCAACTGCCTCACTAAAAACAAAACAAAACAAAACATTTAAGTGGTAGAAAAACAGGCCCAACCCCTGCTCTACACTGGCAAAGGCAGCCAGACCTTATGTTGGACATTATGTAGAACAGCCCTTCCCCACTAAGTATGACTCAAAGAATCTGAGACTTATGAAGATTTCACAGGCCATTCAATCCAACCTGTACACAAATGGAATCTTCACTATAAAAACAGCCAAAAAGTAGTAATCCGGCCTCTGTTTGAAGACCTCCAAGGAGGAGAGGAACCCATTTCTTCAAGCCAACCCATACCACTTCTGAACAGCTCTAATTGTTAGGAAGTGTTTCCTGACATCAAACTTAAATTGGACTCTTTACAACTTCCATCCATTGCTTAAGGTTTTGACTTCCAAGCCAGGCAAAGCAAACTTAATTCCTTCTCCACACAATAGCCTTTAAATATTTGAAGATCGCTATTATGTCTCCCTGAGTCTTTTTTTAAGGCTAGCCTTAAACACAAGCATTCTACCCTACCCTCCAAAATCAACAACTGTGCCCATGTAAAACAGGTGATTTATTCCTGAGTTTACTTGAAAATGGACCCTCCTCGAGATACTCCCCAATCAACCCTACCCTTCACCTGAGCCAAATCCCGACGACGAGTTTTCAAGGTGTTGGTCCGGAGGGTGATGGGTCGGGGAACCTCATTAGCTTCTAGGAATTCCACTAGCTTCAAAGAAAGAAAAGAGATTAGGATGACTAGGGACTAGATATAACGGAATGCAAGCAGCAATAAAGGACTAGATAGCTTGATACAGTGTGATAAGAATATGGTAAGAAAAGGACCACAGCAGGATGACTGGCATCATTACCACCTCAGAAAGAGGGAAAATGTCCATTATCTTGCCAATCAGGAAGTCTCCATAGGAGTAGTATGTAGCCAAGTCTCTCCGAAGCCGGCTCAGGTACTCAGCCCGAGACCGACCTTCTTCTCGCCGAGACCCAAAGTCCCGAAGCACCCCCACAATGTCCTGGATTCGCTGGTGTACAGACTGCAGATCTGGAGCCTGGGCATGTGACCAAGCTAAGGAACATTATCCAACGTAACCTGACCCATCCTTATCTAGTCCAAACTCCTCTCACCATATGTACTGCCTCCCTCGACCCATCCAACTGCACTGCAGACACCACTCCTCCCAGCCACTGTCCTAGTAGGATATTCTCTTGCTCCATCTCCCTGCCAGAGGGCAATACAAGTTTTCCATCCCCGTCCAGGTTGATCTGAAGATCCCCATTTTCTTCATCGTCACTTTTGGATTTTGGCTTGGGAGAGCGTCGTTCCATTCCCTCCTCCTCATCATCATCGGTGTCTTCGGAACTCCACCGACTCCTGTAAATTGCCAACAGGTCAGAAGGGCCCTTGGAGATCAAGAGATTTCAGCTCCTTCATAACCATGTCTACCCTAGCCTGTGCCCACATCCATTACTAGAACCTCCAAGACATACAGTGTTTCTGCTTCCTGGGTCCTTCGCTTCTCAGCAGCCTTCTCAATGGGCAAGAGCTGTGGACAGAGAGAGAAGACAAGGACTTAAATAACACCAACTTTACCTTCTTCAACACATCACTTTGCTCTGACCCTTTTCAAGGGTTGTTGTGAAGCTCAAATGAGATGTGTATAAAGTACTTTGCAAACTTTAAAGTGAGATGTAAATGTTATCAGTACTACATCATATACCTGCACAGGTCAGAAGGAAGAGACAGGACGGTGAGACCAACCAATCCAAAGAAGGAACTGGTTGGACTTAAGAGTCCTCACCCTTAGGGAGGCAAAGAAAAATTCTTAAAAAGGAGTAAGGAAAAAATTCAATGAAAAGGAACTCATCTCGAAAAATTCTGAAGTATAGTAAAGCTATAATAATCAAAACTATCTGGTACTGGATTTCAAAAAGAGAGAGAGAATCGAGAAACAGAACCAAATGCCTGTAAGAGATTAGTGTTTGATAAACTCAAGATAAATTAAACAGCAATACAGTGAGAAGAAATTAATTTTGTTCCACATCTCTGACCATTTACTATATTAAATTCCAACCCGATCAAAAGACATAATAACAAAAAGCAATGTACTCAATATAAAAGAAATACGAGAGAGGGGAAATCTTTAAAGTAAATAGGTCTTACAAATGGCTGACGACCAAAATCTTAATCTATGATCTCCCAAAGAACCATAGGAGAAGCTGAACAAGTTCCCAAGGAAAACACTAAACACAAATTGTTAATGATAGTTTGAAAAATTGTTCAAAACCTCTAATGATTAGAGCAATGCAAATTAAACCACCAATTGGCAAATTAGTAATAAAAAAATTCGATGTTGAGAGAGCTATAGAGAATTAGGTGTGTGTTGTTCTAATTGTAAATAAGCACAGTCTTCTGGGAGAGTGACCTGCCAAAAATAACTACAAAACCTAGCATTTTTTTTGAAAAGAGAAAGACATACTTGTACAGAAATATTCATAATTGCTTTACTTTTAAGAGTAAAAAGCTAAAAATAACTTCCTTATCTAACAACCGGGTAACGGTTAAATAACCACAGTACAGCAATCTAATGGAATACTATTGTAACAAAGAAACATGGAGACTACAAAGATACATAAAGCTAAACAAAGAGATGCAGAGAGCAAAATTAGAACCCACTATACATAACAGCTAATTACAAATTGTGTGTGTGTGGGTAACCAAACTTTTCCACACAAGCAGGAAAAAGCATCACAAAGCACAGAACCTATCAATTTTATAGATGAGGTGGGCTGGGACACTAAATAAATTGCCTGTATCACAAATCTACTAAATGTCTGAGGCAGGGATCAGTGTTGGAGACACTGTGTTAAACAATGGGGAAAAGTCAGAGAGCTTACATTCTAACTGGGAAGAAAGCACACACATAAGTCTATTCGCATACAAAAATGAATACAAAGTAGTTTTGGATAGGGGTATCTTAGTTAACTAGGAGAACCAGGAAAGGAAGTGTTTGAGATGAGTTATGAAGGAAACCAGGGACTCCAAATATTTAAGATGAAGTGGGTATACATTTCATTTCCTAATGAAAATTCCCTCTACTGAGCACAGCGTTTGGTGACTTCCTCATAACACAAATAGTACAATAGCCGTAAGACTTATAGATGGATCATGGGGACAGTGAGTAGTTCAGTATTGCTTTAATGCAAAGTTGGGGAGGGTGGGAGTGGGAGTGTTTATATTTCATCCTAGAGGCAATAGAGAGCTAATGGGAATTGGGAGGTATGATACCAAACTTGCTTAAGAAAAATCACTTTGGTAGGTGTGTAGGAGACCAGAAAGAGGTTTGAGGTAAGGAGACCAAAAAAGAAATTACTGCAAATAATCCTGGTAAGAGGTGATGAGGGTCTGAACTAGAATGACAGCTGAGTGAATGGAAAGAAGATTCCAAAGATACCACAGAAATAGAAATAACAAGATTTGGCAACTGACTGCAAACATATAGTGAGCAAGAGTGAGAACTTGAGAATGTCACTGGGGTGGCAAATCAAGGTGAATAAAGGAAGGTGTAATCCTTGACAATAGGGAAGTTTGAAAGAGAAGTGGGCTTGTGGGGAAAGATGAATTGTTTTGGACCTGTTGAATATGGAATGCCTTCAAGAAACCTAAATATATACATCTGGGAGTCATCTTCTTAGAGATAATAAATGGACTCAATAAAGTTGATGAGGTCATTCAGAAAAGGCACCTGGGTCCATAATAGAGGCTTGAGGTCTACTCACAACTAACAGGTATGACACTGATAATGAAAAAGGTCCCAAGTCTCCTAACTACAAGTGTGGCATTCTTTCTACTACTGTTTCTCATAAAATAAAAACCTGACATTTTGAGAATTTAATATTTGCAAAGATGCTTTCCTCACAATAACCCTACAAGGCAAACATTCTAGGGGACAGATTAGTGTGAGTGTAATAAAGTCCCAATGAAAACTCTCTCCACTGAGCACAGAGAGTCTGGAAGACTTACTCATGGTAACACAACTAGTACATGTCAGGAGGACTTATGAACCTATGTCTTCCTGATTCTAAGGACCACTGCTCTATCCACTAAGCCATGTTACCTCTCATTATTACAGTAGGTATTGAGATAGATCCTACAGGTATTATTATAGTTGAGGAAATATACCCTTGAGAGATAATACAGTTTGCTTATGGCTGCATAGCTAGTTAAGTGTCAGAGGTGAGAGTCAAACCTAGGTCTCTCCCTAAGCAAGTCCAGAGGTTCTTTTTACCAAGGTTATACAAATAACTTTCTTTTAAAATCAAGTTAAAATTTTTTAAGCAAACAAAATCCCATCTTGAATGTTCACCTCATCATCTTCATCGGTTTCTTCTTCAGAGGCTACACCATAATCATCTACCATATCATCTTCACTATCCAAAGAAGCCCAGCTATCCCCTTCACTCCCTGCATCATTGTCCTCAGAGTTGTCCTCTTCATCGCTGTTATGAGGGGGGGCTGGGCGCTTTTTGCCCTTGGTAGGTACAAGCAATGCTTTATTTCCAATTTTGAGCCCAGAGGCCTGGGGTCCTTTCTTCCCAGGGGGCTGGACAGCACCTGTAGAGAACCATAGATGTTAAAAAGCCTCTTAGCCAGTTAAAGATTCCAAAGGGTCCTATACCCATCAGAATCAGCCAACAACCCTACTCTCTCCACCAACCTAGAAACTTTTTCTACCTTCAAGATGTTCCACCATCCTGCAGTTGTTTCTCTTAATTCTTAATCCTCTTGAATTATTCTATTAAGCCTACACCCATTATTGTGCTTGAAGACTTCTCAAACTAATATCCCTAGCTCCTATTTTCACACTAACCTTTTGTTAGAGGCTTTGGACTAGGAGATAGATTCTTGGTTTCAGGAACTCCTACAGACTCTGATCTCCTCTTGGCTGCCCTGAAAAAGTAGGAAGAATAAAAAAGTGAAGACATGCCTATTATTCAACCTGCTTTCCTCAAAACTGATGGAGCTTTACATCAGCATCCCCACCCACCTATGCCTGGGAGATCTAAGATTAATTTACCTTACCAGCTAACCCTATCCAAAGGTTTGTAGTTATTAGCATCCCCCTCCCCACTCCAGACTTAACCTGGCTATCCCAAACTCACCTCTTCCTGGCACGGCTACAGAGCCTCTTACCACTTTCATCACCAACTATAAAAAGAAACAACAACAACTAATGGGGGGGTGGGATACGCACTGGAGAAAAGAGAGCAGAACAAGATAGGAAAGAGATTGTGAGCCTAGGACTACAGAAATTCACAACAAAAGCTCTGGCTAATCATGCCTCAATCATTCTAAACCCCTCTGGAAGTGAAGGTCTGGACCACATCAGACCAAATCAGTAACAGGAAAAATAAAAGATAATAAACAAGGACCTTCAAAGAGAGCTAATCAAGATTCCTTTCTAGACTTCTCACCTACTGGCACTGAAGTCTTTTGTCTGGTGCTGCTGAGAAAAAAGCTCAATACAAAATGAACACAAAGCAGTTTTGAGAAGGAGTGTCTTAGCAATTGGGAGAACCAGGAAAAGCTTCAGGGAAGGTGGTGTTTGAGATGAGTCAAGGTAACATAATACACTATACTATAAGTGGGAAGGGGGAATAAAGGATGCCCCCCCGTAAGGGCCAGTGCAGGCCAGTTCCCTCGGGGAGCAGCAGCAACAGCAGAGTCCCAGTAGAAGGGTCCTCACCCGGGGGCAGGAATTTGGCGAGCTCGGTCTCAGCACCCTTCTGTTTACGGGCCTTTCGGCCAGGCCCGCGCTTCTCCTTCTTGGTGGGGTGCAACTTGCGCCCCATGACGCTGAGGCAAAGAAAAAGGGTTCATGCATTAGAGATGGGGTAAGGCGGATGAAGCAGGAATGGGCTCCGCGGGGGAAAGTGGGGGAAGACCCCCTCTCAACGGTCTCCCTCTCCCTAGGATCGCGGCTCTGTCAGCCCGAGGGAAGCCGGGGTAAGTCAGAGTTTCCTTCCTCCCGCCCAATCACTGAGCTCCGGGCTCCCAAGGGACGAAACTCTTTGGTCCCCTAGAGACCCAGTCTCCGAGAAGGCCCGAATTCGCGCTTACCTGCCAAGTACCGGGTCCACGTGCACCGCTAAGCCAGCGGTTCGCTCGCCCCACAATCCGGAAGCGGTTTTGCGCTAACGTGCTGACGCAAGACGCCCTGACGCTCGGCCTCCGCAGCCGCGGAACTTTGCCCCGCCCCTTCCGCTTGACACTTCCGGCCACGGCTTCTTTAAGCAGTCGTCCGGCTGGCTAACGCAAATTCTTGTAGCCGAGGCTAGTAACGTCTGCCGTGCCAGTGAGAACCCGAGCCTCCCCACCCCAAACCGGCCAGTCAGTCAAGAAGCATTGATTAAGTGCCCATTACGTGCCAGACGCTGTGCCAAGCGCTGGGGACACAAAGAAACGCAAAAGACAGCCCTGCTCTCGAGGAGATCGCGGTCTCAAGGAGGAGACGTCGCTAACAGGCCAAAGGGCCACAGACGGGATACGTTAGAGACAGCGGACAGAGGGACAGAGGCACTAGCAGCGAGGGGGATCGGGGAAGGCTTCTCGTCGAAGAAGGGATTGTAACTGGGACTTAAAGGAGGCGAGGCGGGGAGCGTTCCAGGCGTGGGGGACAGCACGAGGAGGGTCCGGAGCCTGGAGGCGGAATGGCTTGTGCGAGGAACAGCGAGAAGGCCAGTGTCCCCGGAAGGAAAGAGTACGTGGGGGTGGGGGCAGGGTGTTAGAAGAGTGAAAAGGTGAGGGGCTTTGAAAGCCACAGGATTTTATATTTGATTCTGAAGGTGAGGAAGTCACCTTTAGCAAGATAAATGTGACGGCTAAGTGGGGTGTGGATGGGAGTGGGGAGAGACTTGAGGCAGGCCAGGCGTGACCTGCCCCGGTGCGTATTAGAGACATGTTACGGTGGTCAAAGTAGACAGGTCTTGGCAATGGGAGGGGTGAGAGTGAGTGAGGGATTGAGGATGACACCTAGATCGTGAGCCTGGGTGACTGGTAGGTTGGTGATACCCTGGACAGTGATAGGGAAGTTTGGAAGGGGGGAAGGGTTTGGGGAAAAGAAAAGTTCAATTTTGTACAAGCTGAGTTTAATCTAAACATCGGGTCCAAAATGTCTGATAGGCTGTTGGAGAAGCAAAACTGGAGGTCACCTGAGAGGTTAAGGCTAGATTAAGTAGATCTGAGATTCATCAGCATAGAGGTGGTAATTGAATCGGTGGGAGCTGATAATTAAATGCAGGGCAGTGCAGCCCACGGAATCTTCAATCTTCCTATGCTGTCCTTCCCCAAACCTCAATAAACAAATTCTCTGCAAACATTGTTCCTAGTTCACCCCTCCCTCCTCACCTTTGCCTTGGTCTGACTTCCTTTAAAAACTTAGCCCAAATCCCACCTTCTGCAAGGTTCCTTTATTAACTTCTCTGAGCCTGCATCCCATTTACACAGTACATGTCACATTATGTAGTTATTTGCAGGTTACTTTCCCCATTGCTTGGCACAAGGTAGGCAATAATAAATGCTTGTTGAACTTACCAAATCACAGAGCTCACTTTTTAACGAGGGAGACAACCTTTGAACAATTATGTACAAACTTATCTACAGGATAAACTGGAGATAATCTGAAAGGGATGGCACTATGATGAGGGACTGGGAAAGGGACTTTAGCTGAAACATGCAAAAAGCATGGCGCACAGATGAGGGAAAAATTCCAGCTATGGGGAATAGCAGTGAAAATGCAGAATTAGGAGTATCTTGTCCAAATGTGTTGATCAAGTGCTTAATGCTTGTTGTCTAGCCCCCAGAATCAGTTTTATTCTGTCCAGTTTAAAGCCTAGTCAGGAAAGTAAGGAAGGGCTTGGACAGGAACACTTTAACACTGTTATTCCAATTACTCTTTTCCTTATATCCCACTTCAGGCGAAGCAGGTTATCTCAACATAAAGGTCCAATGAGAACTAAAAAAGAATCAGTTTAGTGGGGGGGGGGAGTCTGAAACTCGCTGTGACCTTAGGGAGCTCACTATTGTTTCCTAATCTGTGAAATGAGATTACTTCCAGTATTTCATAGACTCGTCAGGAGAAATTTGAAGTACTATAAATGTGTATGGTATTCAAGCATCACCATAGCCACAAATTGCCACAAAGGAATGTTCTCAGATGTGCATGCATAGCAACAAACAAACAACCACAGGGCTAAAATACAAGGAAACTTTTATTTTCAGTTTTTATGAAGTTTTTTTAAATGCTTTTGGTTCTTTTTCTTTTTTTTTCCTTTTTCTGATTTTTTTCCTTTTCTTTCTTTTAATTTTTTTTTTTTTGCATTTTATTTCATTCTGGCCGCTCAGTGGCTGGAGCCGCTCGGTTCCTGGTATTAAAAAGATGCCAACGGAGGTAGCTGTGTCTCGCCCAGGGGCCCGGCCCATCCGAAACCCCAACAAAAAGGAAGAAAACAAAAAATAAAATAAAAACATAAAAGAAATTTCAGATCATTTTCTCCGAGCTTGGTGAGAACCCACAAGAGTTTGTGTAACAGACGTTACAGTGGGGAAGAGGCCATGGAACCCGGAGTGGGGCTGGCCTGCCCTCTCCCTGCAGATGGCGCCGGCGCTACTGCTGCATGTCTCTGGCAGGAAGGGCGATGCAGCCCCTCACTTCCTCCCCTCCCCAAGAGACAGGGGGAGTTGTTCCTTTATAAAATGAGGAGGGGGTAGAAGGAAGAGGGACTCAAGCCCCCAAAGGAGAAGCTTGGGGGCAAGGGGGTAGAAGGGTCACTGCTCAGTGGTAAGGTGGTTATCATCAACCTGGATCTTCACTGCTGCTGGGCTACCTGTAAAGGATAGAGATAAGGACAGAGTGAGAATTCAATACTTAGATCACTACCACTCCTCCCAAGGTGAGGTGATGGGACCTAGTCAGTCACCAGGTAAAATCTAAGAAGCTACAGGTTCCATTTCACACCCAGTTTGGGAAACTGGCTCAAAAGAAGCCTACCTGCTGTGGGGTGGGTTCAGGGCCCCGGTTTGCTAGCCGGCTGAGGATGTTACGCTCTGACATCTGTAGCCGCACAGCCACCGGAGGAATACGGGCGATGGTGGCTGGCAGCCTTGTGACATCAGCCTTCATGTCACTCAACAATTCCTCCAGTTGTTTCAGAACTATAAGAAGAAAGGCATAAGGGTTGGACTGTGAGTGGATGTGGCTGAGATCCAAACCCTTCTATCAAGGGAAGCAGTTTCCCCTACCCCTCCTCTGACCTCAGGGAATAATGATCATAATGTGCTACTAGGAATAAGCTGAAAATTTAGTCTCTACTTTCTTTGTATTCTTTCATATTCTCCTTGAATCACCTTTGTTCTACTTATCTAGTTCAAAAATCCATAGATTCAGAAATGGAAGGGACTTCAGAGGTTATCTAGTTAGACCCTCTCATTTTGCAGAGGAAGGAACTAAGACTTTGTAGAGACATGTACTGATTTGCCCAGTAGTAAGAGGCAAACAAGGGATTCAAACCCAAATTCCAAGATTCCATTAGGCTGTGCTAACCCTCATTTTCTCTTGCTGCTTTTTCCACTGCTCTAAACCCTTCTATTGGACTTTACAACAACCTCTCTCTATGCTTCCTTCTAGACTACCTTTTGGAAGCCTTTTTCTTCCCTTTATCCTACCCTCTTTTGCAAAACTTTCCTACTTCAGAAAAATTTTCTCTAAAAGGGGAAAAACATAGGTCACTCCCTCCCCTCCCCCAAAAAGTTTGAAAAAACAACCATCTTTACCAGTATCTCAACAAAAAAAGAAAACCGCTAAGAGATGTTTATCTAATCCTTCCCCAAACATTCAGGCAGAATTATATCTAATGTATCCTTATCATCTCCATGACACTATACACTAAGTGACTTAAAACATCATTTTCTGATGAGAAGTGTACTGGCTAGGACTGTCTGTGCAGCTACCTAAAGGCAAACAGTAAAGCCTCAGTAGAGCACCACAGACATCCAGAAAGTCCACCAATAATGGTGTTTCAGAAACTAGAGATGGGAAGAGAGAATAAGCAGAATGGGCAGGCGAGCCACTGGCTACCTTTGTGCAGGACAGCATTAGCTGGCTTATTTCCTGCCATTGACTCCTTAGACAGGTGCTGGTGGCTCTCAGCCAAGCATTCCACCTCAGCAAAACGGGTATTGAGTGCCATGGAAGGATGGGAGGGGTCCTCTGACATGTTCAGATAAGCTGCTCGACGCAGTTGTTCCTCAATCACCAGGGCTTGTTCCAAGAGCTTGGCAGATTAGAGAGAAGGGGAAAACTAGATAAAATATTCAGTTTGCTAATGCCATCCCCACTCATGGAATGAAGTATTCTTTAAAAGAGCTATATGTATTAGTTCTTAAAGACAGTGTATTTACAGGGAGTGGAAGGGGTGAGGGGAAAAAAGGTAATAACCACTTAACCATTTATTGAATTTAACTTCAAAGTACCTGTGTCTAAAGGCACTGGGGGAGATAGTTTAATAAAGACATGGCCCTTGCCCTCAAAAAGCTTACAGTCTAATAGAGGAACTAACACTAAAGGCCCTCTTGTCCATTTTCTGTATGCTACACAAAAACTGAAGCTAGTTAACAAGAGAATAGGAAGAGTAAAATGCTTTCTTTATTAGGGAAGAAGAAATCCAAGAAGCACCTTTTTCTAATTCACACCTTTCTGTCTTGTGAGTTAGCTTCTCTTTTCTCTACTATTTCTTCACTGCAGGTGTTCTCAGGTCCCTGGGCTACAAGAGTACACTCAAATCTGTATTTCTAGTCCTGAATGTTTCCTGTGTCCCAATCTTATTTCCAAACATCTAATGGACATTTCCAATTAGATAAAAATTGGCCATGGCAATCTTAAATTCAACATAACTAAAACTACGCTTCCATCTTTCCTACAAAATGAGTGCCCATTCCTGACTTTCCTATTTCTGCTACTGATAACTATCATTTTCCTAATAACCCAGATGTGAGACCCAAGAACCATCTTTTAATCCTGCCTCTTTCTCTACCTCACCCCACCTACAACATCCAATAAGTAACTGAATTATGGTAATTATTTTTTTTTTTGTTATATCTCACATCTGTTTCATTTCCAATACTACCAATCTAGTCCAGGCCCTTATCTCCTTATACCCAAAATGCAATGTTTCCATCCCTACTGTCACCCACTCAATAGATCCAACATCCAATAGGATGTTACTGAATTAATCTCCCTAACATACTCTATAATCATGTCACCTTCCACTACTCAAAACCACTGAGTGAAGTACATATTCCTAAACTGGACAGTGAAGAACTCTATACAAAGTTGGCTCCAACCTTTCCTTGCTGACCTTATCTCTGGCCCCTAACAAAATTACTTTACTCCAACCAAATTGGTCTATTCACTGTCTGCAAAACACTTTATGTTTATTTTCTAGTTACCTTCTACAAAGATGACTCCCAAATCTTTATTCTCACCCAAATCTCTCTCATGAACTCCAATACCACATCACCAATTGCCTGCTAGACCTAGATTTGCCATCATTCTCAATCACATCATCTCTGGGGTAAAAAAACAACAACAAAAAACCTCATCATTTTTTCCTAATAAACTTGCCTCTTTCAGAACTTTCTTATTTCTGTAGGAAGTAATATCACCCTTCTGGGCAACCCAAATTTATAACCTTAGAGTCTTTCAGGATTCTTCCTTCTTTCTCACCTCCCCCACCCACCCTTTAATCAATCAGCTGTTGAGTTTTGTTGTTTCTACTTTCAGGACTTTCTTGGATTCATCCACTTCTCTCCACACACACTGGACTCATCTTTATTCCAATAGCCTAACTGTTGGTCTCCTTGGTTCCACACAACTGCCAAAATCTTCATAAAGTGCAAGCCTGATCAAATCAAAAGCTTTCAGTGGCTTCCACTGCCTCTAAGATAAAAACTCCTCAAACTGGCATTTAAAGCTCTCTACAGTTTGAGGCTACCTTTCCTGATTAGCCCACTTCACTCACCCCATGTTCCAGCTAAATTAATCTAAGCTGCTTCCCTAACTCAAGAATGTACTATGTGTGGAATGCACTTCATCATCATCACTATCAGGAGTCCTTATTTTCCTTCAAACCTCAGCTAAAGTGTCACATATACCTTGGAGCCTCCTTCGATTCTCCCAGTTGTTTCCCTCCTCAAATTTCCTAACAGTTTCTTGAGGGCAGGCAGAGTTTTATATTAGTCTTTGTATCCAAAGTGTCCAGTCACACAGTACCTTGCACACAGCAGGTGTTAAACTGAATTCAGTTGCTTCTATGCTCTTTGACTACTCCATTTCCCCTCGTTTAATGCTCCCATCTCTCCCAGGAAACTTTTCCTGGACAACTCCAGCCCAGTGCTTATTTTCTACTGAAACACCCAACAAATTCATGAATCTGAACCATCTACTTGGGATTTGATAATTAAATTCTTCTGAAGTTATTGAACATTTCATATCTTCTCTCTCTCCATATAAATTGTAAAGGCTAAGGGCAAGAACTATAGGTTACATCTGTTACCCCCCCCCCCCCCCAGTTCCTGATCCTAAGCATAATTTACACTTAGCAGGGCAAAAACAAATAATTATTTAACTAGTACCTTCACACTTTTGATTATTGCTATAAAAAACAAAGGTTACATTCCTTTCCTCCTTGCTCACCTTAAACCTTCTGGCTAGGAATTTGTTCTTTATCTCCAAGAAGTTACCACGATTCATTTCACCTTTGAAGGGCTCATTAAGAATAGCATAGCGTGGGTCATTCTGGATGTCCTGCCACCGGGCATAGCCATGGCTAAGAGAAGGATGTTCAGGAAACAAGAAACAAATAACAAAAAACAATAGGAAAAGGCAAGAACCCCAGTCACTTTGAGGACCTTTCCTACACTTTCCCAAGGGAATCTTCCTATCAACTAGAGTCTCAAAAGGCACAAAGGATACTTAATAATGCCAGCCAGCAACCAGTAGTCATGCCGCCGATGCCAGATCTCATAGGTCTTCTTTGTGACTGTGGCTGCCCGTTCCTCATTCTGCCAAAGGGAATGCAGCTCTGGAAGTAAGAGGGGTAACAAAAGGACCCTGTTGACCTGGACCTCCAAGAAGCTCCTATCTATCAACATCCCCTCCAAATCATATCCCTAATTTCCCACGATGGAACTATAGAAGGAAAAATTATAGATAAGGATAAGAAACCTTGAATGCTATCACCCTAGCAAAAAACATCTTTTCATCCTTCCCTAGTTCCTAAAAAGCAAATGACGTTCGCCAAAGAACCCTCTTAAACTTCCATGATCATCAGTACCAGTAAAGCCGCCATCTGCAATGTTGAACATAAAACGCTGCTTGATGTTCTTCTTTTGCTTCTCATCACCCAGGTCCTTGGGAGTCTCCCCATTCTGAAGCATCACTTCTTTTTTCTCTTCTTCTTCTTTCTTCTCCTCTGAAGGATATATGTGGAAGAAAGATCAGCCCCAGACAGGCTCCTAGCCCATGGATCCAATGTACAGCATGTAGTCACCCTTAGCCAGGTCACTCAAACCCTCTTTTCATATACAATACTTGAACAGATATCTCTTATCAGTCTCTGTAACAAAGATTTTAAAGCAAACACGAGACTGTCTCCATCTCTCAAACTACTGATTTAAATTTGAATTTCTGATGTCATAGTCTTAGCCTAAATTATCTTCTCTAAATACCTACCTTTGTCTTCTACCACAATTGAGGTCAGATCCACTGCCGATTTCTCCTCTACCTTTTCTGTTTCAGCAACACCTGGCAAACAAATGAAGCTGAAAGTGTAAGCTAAAGAAATAACACCTCCCCCATACCACACACTTTATTGTGACCCAAATGGAATAAGCAGTCCTAATCCTCAGCCTCTACAAAGGTAGAGAGCTAAAGAAAATTCTCTGGACTCCTCTCTCTCACCCACCCACCCACCCCTATTTTGGTGAAGTAAGGTTGGTGTGTCCTATATTTTTTTAAGATAATATTCCCCCATACTCAAGACCTCTCTACCTCTATAACCTGGCTGAAAGCCAAGACCTATGTTGGTGTATCCATGGTCTTCAGAAATTCTGATACCTTTGGTTTCTGTCTCCATGGTCTCCTCAGTCTTCTCTTTGACTTCTGGCTTATCCACCTTCTCTTCTCCCTCCAGAGGCTCAACCAGAACCTTTTCCTCTTCTGGGTTAGATGCAGAGGACTGTGTGCCCTTAAAAAAACAAACAAACAAAAAAAAACAAATAGGGTAGGTAGCAACAAAGGAAGTGAGGATTTAAGTCCATTTTCCCTGGGGTCAACATCATTAGCAATTTGCTACCCATTATCACCACAATTTTTACCTCCACAGATGTCTCAGGAGCTGCAGGTTTCACTTCTCTCTCTCCCTCTGTGTTCTCTTCTTCTTTGTTATTCTCCTCTGCTTTTACCCCCTCATCTACAAAGAAACAAAAGTGGGACTAGGGCCCTAGACCTGGCTGAAAGGTCTATTCTGATGTACATGTAATCAATGATCCTTATTACCCTTTTCTTGGTGAAAGCTTAAAAATCATTTAAGTGAGGTCACATTTATTCTAGTAGACCATGGCCTGTAGACCACTGGATTGATTATATATTGTGTGTAGTTTTTGTAATACAAAAGATATTTTGTCTTAGAATACAGATTTTTTTGGGGGGAGGGGGAAGGTGAGTAGGGTAGGAAACTCTCTATCTCACTCAGATTGAAAATGCAGTTTCCCCTCACAGGCCCCAATCCCACTACCAGCATGGAAGCTTTGATCTCTTCCCATTCAACCCTTAGGCTACCTAGTGTCCCTCCTACTTCCCAGGTTTTCATTCCATTCTCACTTAGTACAGCTTTAAAATACTTTGAAGTTCCCTTCAGCTTTAGCCCTAGTGAAGCTCAGAATTCCCAATCAAGAGCCCCACCAGCCTCAACCTTCCCCTATTACCAGAGAGTACGAAATTGATTTTTTTTAAATGCTCAAAAAAGGGTAAATTCTAAAATATATTAATTCTTAAGAGATTAAAAATCCCATCATATCAAACGTAAAATGCTCTAAAGTTGATACTTACTAACAACATGTATTAGGCAAATTGGTCTGATTTCACTTCTACTATTTAAAGTGTCCTCTTGTGCCTTTAAGAGTCAGCCCCATCTCAGGGCAGCCCTCCTAATCTGAGAGGATGGTCTGCTCTTAGTCCTGCCTTTGGCCCTCCTGCCACAGTGGCAAGCAGGAAAGCAATAATAAGCATGGACTTGAGGGAGAAGGGAAAAGGAAAAAAAGCCAGACTTACCAGGGGGTGGTACAGGTGCAGGAGTGTTGGGTTGTGTGTCTCCTGGAGTGGAAGGTGTGGGAGTTTTAGGGGAAGGTGATCCTGGCTGTGACATCTTCTTGTTCTCTTCTACTTCAGCCAGCTCAGGCATGCTCCAGCGCCCATTGACATGCTCAAACTCCTGAACCTGTAGCATTTTGGAAAAGAGGGTAAAAACCTTGCCTCGAGCAATGAGAGCCCTTTTCCCATGGGATGTCAAATTTTCTCTCTGGGTTATCTGTCACAGCCTTCTCAAATTCATGACAGTCTCAAGGACATTTGTCCCCCTCTCATTCCAATATATAATATCCTTTTGCCACTGTTAGTCCCACTGCTCTACCCTCTCAATGGACTACCAGTTCCTGCCCTCAGCCCATGCTATCCTGTTTGATGAGAGCTCATTTCCAGGACAGTCCCACTATGCCAACTATGTTTCAAAGATATCTTCCTGCAGTGCTACAGTAAATACAATCCCTTGCTCCCATTCCACCTTACTGTATGTGATAATCAATATTACCATTGTTCTGTGAAAGGGTATGGCAATCAGATTGCCCTATGGCTTTACCCACAATACATGTGATCTCCCAAAAACCTAAACTCCCTTTCCTATCTACTAATACATTATGTGTGTTTGTTTCCCTTAGATTTATAAGTTCCTTGAGAGTAGGGGCTCTTTTTTATCCATGTCTTTAGTACTTAATTCAGAGCAAATGCTTAATATATGCTTTTTCATTCATTCATTCATTCATTCATTCATTCATTCATTCATGGTTAAGTAGTTAGGGCCACACCTTTTTTCGGATGAGTGACATAACACCAATACGTGTAAGGACATGCTGGCGGGACAAGCCCTCACGGGGGACACCATCAGCAAAGGTCTCAGCTCCATCTGCTCCTGGCTCACAAAGGTGACGCATAAACAGAGACACATAAGCCCTAGTAAAAAGATAGAAAAGACAGTTTAATAGGCAAAGTGACATTCTGCAGAACAAATCACCCAACAGCTCCACTTGGGCACTAACTTCTAACAGTTATTTACTACTCCCTAATACGGCAGGCAGAGCTCCACATAACAATTCATGTTCTAACCCTAGCAGAGATCTTAGCTTAATGATTTTCTATCAACAATTGCTGTGGTTAACAATGGTTATGGACACACAAAGGAGTATCCCCTACCCCACGAGAACTCTACTGTGGAAGTACTCAGCAAGATATAACCCTGCCCTGACCCACACTTTTCTCCAAACTTTCACTCACTTGAACTCTTTCTCTGACTTGCCCCTCAGGTCCCGCACAAGCCATTGGGTAGTAAAGGCATCCTGAGGAGGCATCCCATAACGCATAATGGCATTGAGGAAAGCCTTCCGCTGGCGGGCATTGAAGCCAAGTACCTGAGGAAGAAGGTGCCTAGGTGAGGAAGAAAGTAGGTTTCTTCCTATGATGGATATTACACACCGACCTTCTCTGAGACTACCTTTTCTCATAGGTGGGTGGTGTTTTCCATTGCTTACCTCAATGTTTCCACCAACACGAGCCAACAATGGAGGCAATGGTTTGTCCTTATCGTTTCGCAGGCCCTTGCGGCTAGGCCGTCTGGGAGCTACAAGGAAAGAGGAGGGAGCATAGGGAAAGTGCATGGGTGAATAGTAATGGTAGGAGCATTAGTCATTCTTTATACCCTAGATATCCAGCTGGGAAATATAACCCTCACCTTCTGAACGTTCATCAAAGTCCTCATCGCCTTCCTCTGAGGCCACTGAGTAGTCGGACTGATTGTCTGACTGGTCATCCTGCCAATCTGGAGGGAGAGAGGGCAGATGAGCGGGGCCCACGGCCCTAGGGGAGCGGCCCAAGGGCAGGGGATGGGGCCGGCCAGACACACCTCGATCCTCCTGGGAGCCATCGTTGTAGTTGACCTGCTTACGGATTCGCTTCCCTTTGCCTAGGTTTCGGGCCAGATCCTCCTGCTGCTGCTCATAATGATGTCGCAGCAGCTTCTCCCAGTAGTCAGGATCCACACTTTCTTCCTGCTTGATGATCTCTCGTTCTACTTCTTCTTCCTCCTGAGACAGATGGAATCAAAACTCAGGGTGGGGTAGGGGTGGTCACCATCACCATTCTACATAGGGTCTCAAAGTTCATATACCCCCTTGACATTTAAAATATTTATCCTCAGAATAATAAGATAGTGCCATATCTGGTTGGGCTTAAGTTTTCAAAGAAACTCAACTAACAAGACACCACACTTTTCATTCTACGTGTTATAGTGTAGATTAGTAGACAAGGACATAAATATGGTAGAGTATCAACAGAGATACGAAAATTCATCTTCAATGTTTTCAAATGCGTACCAGACTAAGACAAAGCAAGGTAAGAGAGTAGAAAAGGGAAGTCAGACATTTAATGAAGCAGAGTGGATAGCAAGAACAGGTAGCAGGAATTTCCACTAAAATTTGTAGTACATAAGCTCCCTGAGGACAAGAACTGTTTCATTTTTGTCTCAGTATACCCACTGCCTAGCACAGGCTAGGTTGTTTAATAAATGTTGCTTGAAACGCTTTAATAAATGTTTATTGAAATAAAAGTCACAAGCATATTTAGATAGAACTTTGCCATCTATTTACATATGCTTTGTAAACCCCCAAATCCTTATTACTATGTCCAAATGTTTGTTCCCCTACAAAGTCATTTAAAATTCATTATTTTTCACACACTAATGACCAGAGGTTCAGGATCCCTTCCCCTAGATTCACCAACACCAGCAACAACCAAGTATTTTTTACAGTTCTTTACACACATGTAACATGAAGTGTCCAATAGGGCTTTTATGCCTCAGGCACACAGTAACATGATCTTCCAAGTACTTCCATAATGCATACTTCAACAAGAACACAGATCCAATAATTGTGGGTATTACCTTCAGCAGACTAGATTGCAACCCACTGATGCCCTTTCATACTGTGCAACTTGTTCATGACCTCCTATACTTCTTCCACAGGAGAACTCAACCAATGAGCTGAGATTCTTTTACCAAACCTCCTGATGTACATGAACATTACTAGAGCTCAAAGGCTACCAGTTATACTTCACCATCACTACATGGCTCATCTACCTCCTAGTCATATATCCTCTGCATGCTATTCCTTATTCCACTTCCCCTATGCCATTCTTTGGTGATAGGCTTCATACAGACTATTTATATCCACCACTGCCCTATTCATGACCAAAATTCTAATTCTTTGGGGCCTTTGGTTTTCCATTACTGACAGCCATACATCACATACTGTTTTAAATATAGATCTTTATTTCAAGAAACACAGAATCATTAAAAGCAATGCACAATTTCTCAAGTACAACCCAGCCGTCTCTCCTTCAACATTCAATTATGAACAAAATGCGTTGTTCATCCACAATATTTGTGTGACATATGTACTGATGGGTTAGTTCTATAGACTTTCCATTCAACTGTATAAATCTAGACAATAGATTTCTTTTATCCACCTGGTTCCTTATCTGGGTAGTTAGGCCAAATTTGAGTTATTATGGCTCTCATTTAGGAGATTATGCAACATTCCTAGGCAGATGCTCTAGGAACACTGGGAGAATCTCAACATGTCTATGAAATAATCCCTCTTCCATTCTGACTCCATGCTAGATATTCTCCATGATTATGGAAAACATTCACTAAGTACATATCTTCCTATGTTTTCTGTCCTACTTGTTGGTAATAAGCAGAAAGTCAAATAAATTTGTCATTATGGATTTAAAAGGATCTTATGTGATTTTAAAATTCATCAGAGATAGGGATTTCCTTTAGGAGGAAAATCTTTACCTTGATATTTTATTCTATCAAATCTTCTTAATAGTCAAGAAATAAATACAGTGGGGCTCTTACACATTTCTGCACTTTTCAAATGACTGGGTAACTGTAAAGATATGGTCTACTACAGAATGTCATTTTGGAAAGTCTGATTGTTCCCTACCATTTTCATGAATGACTTATCTAGGATGACCTAGATAAGTTTATAAGCTATTTTCTAAGAATTTGTAGAGATGCAGATATAAGCATATAGATTGACAGTAACTAATGCTTTCTTAATTGCATTTTTTCAGCAATAAGGTCCATGATTTCCCCCCCAAGAATTTGGTAATGGGAAGGAAAAACTGTCAATGTACAGCCACACAAAGCTAGATACCACAGAGTAGCTACATTGTAGGAAGAAAAAGAATAGCAGTAGAGATAACCCTACAAGTTCACAGGAATATAAAACTCTAAGAAAAGAGCCTGTAATTAAAACCCATGGCTTCAGATGTCTTTACAGAAATGTACAAAGTATGGGTAACAAACAAGGTAAATCAGATATCCTAACACAAAGAGGCTAATTTGACCTCATCATAAGAAACTTGGTGAGATGAGGTCCATGAATACAATATGATTCTGGAAGGATATGCCTGATTCAACACAAAATCTCATCATTGCAGGACCTCAGTAACCATCTAGTTTAATCCACACCTGGAAAAGAATCTTCACTACAACATACCTCACAAACAGGCACCTAGCTTCCACTAGATGACTTCTGTGGCAGGAATCCACTACTTCCCAAGACAGTCCTATCCATTCTAGTAAAATGGTGGAATGGAATAGTATTATATATTAAAATGTAATCCTATAAAGAAAACCAGGGCCTAGACAAAGGAAAATATATTGTAGATAATATTTGGGTGAAGAACAGAGAAGGCAAAGAATATAAACACATAATTTTCAAAAGAAAAATACAAACTACTACCAGTCATGTAAGAAAACCACATTAATAACAGAAATCCAGATTTTATAAAATTGGAGATTTCACCTCATATCCATCAAACTGGTAAAAATAATGAATGATGAACATAGTCAATGGGGAAGTCAGGCATACAAATAAACTGTTCAGAGAAACATGAATTGGTACAACCATTCTAGAAAACAATTTATAATAATTACGCTGAAAGTCACTAAAATGTTTATAACTTTCAACCCACTAATGGCACTACTAGGCATATACTCCAACGAGGTTAACGTCAGGAAGAAAGGACCACTGTATGCCTAAAAAATTCAACCCAGCACTTTTTGTGGTACGAAAAGATGAGAAACAAAATGAATACCCATCAAGTGGACAATGGATGAATAACCCATGGCATATGAACACAATGCAATGTTATTATCCTTTTAGAAATGATAAATGAAGAATTCAGAGAAATAGGCAGGCTTTTGTGAAATGATGTAAAGTAAAAAGAGCAGAAACAGAACATACACTATGACTACGATAATGTAAATTAAAACATTAAAAGATTAAATGCAATGATCACCACTAGTTCCAGAAGACAGATGAAAAAAAACATCTGCAGACTGGAGGCAAGAATATACTATGGCTATGGAATATGATGACAGAGTTGATATCTTGCTTAACTGTTTTTCTTTGTTACAAGAGAGGTGTTTAAACAGGTAGCAGAAAATTATTGTGGTGTAAAAAAACAAAGAATTTTTTTGCCAAAAGTTCCCTTCACTAAGGAAAATGCAGATCTAGAGAAAGTATTCATTTATGATATATAAAAGACTATCTAATCTATGAATCTTTGACCTTGTTGCTTTTTACTACTAGAGCTGAATTTTTCCATTATTTTTTGCTGTCACCCCCAATGTCCACTTCTACACTAACATCACCAAATATGTACTAATTCTGAGAGAGGAAAAGGACCCATATGTACAAAAATACAAGTGGAGGTAGGAGGGAGAAAAAATAGATTTGTTAGTTGAAAAAGCAAAATAAAATTTAGTAACAATAAAAAAAACCCACTAAGTATACATACAGATTTTTAAAGTATCAAATAGATAACTATATACATATCTATATATATAAAATGTATAGTGATCTATAGATCACCTGTTCAGAATGAGATATTAGACACAAGTTCAAGTATAACCTAAGAGAACACCTGACAGGTCTAAGAGGCAAGTACTGTATTTATCCAGACATCTGCTGTAACTTTTTCTGCCAAAGGCCAAGTAGTTAATATCTTGACTTGCCTTGATGATAATTTTATTCTTTAAAAGCTTGAGAAAACCAACAAAGGAAAATTCTATTCTCACTAATAAGGAAGAACTTGCTTGGACAGAAATGATAGGAACCTAGAGAATAGACGATAAAAATTACTGATCCCTACCTCTTAGTAGATAGGGGACTAAATGAGTGGAATGCTACATATGCTGTAAGACAAGGTAGTTTTTAGGGGCAGCTAGGTGGTGCAGTGGATAGAGCACCAGTCCTGAAGTCAGGAGGACCTGAGTTCAAATCCAGCCTCAGACCAAACACTTGACACTTATTAGCTGTGTGACCTTGGGCAAGTCACTTAACCTCAATTGCCTTAAAAAAAAAAAAAAAGAGAGAGAGAGAATGAAGTTTTTGGTAATTGTTTTTCTTTGCTGGAAGGGACCTCAGTGGCCATCTGGTCCAATCCATGCTTGTGTCTTGGGGAAACGACTCCTACTTCAACATATCTTTTTTTTTTTCCTTTTTAGGCAATTGGGGGTAAGTGACTTGCCCAGGGTCACACAGCTAGTATGTGTCAAGTGTTTGGTCTGATGCCAGATTTGAACTCAGGTCCTCCTCACTTCAGGGCCAGTGCTCTATCCACTGCGCCACCTAGCTGCCCCCTATTGTTTTTCTTTGTTAAAAGGCAGAGGAGCAACCTGGAAAAGATTGGGTGTGTATATTTAAAAAAAAAAAAAGGCATAGATACAGTGTTTTTAAATGCAATACTTTTTTTTAAAGTAATGATGGAACTTTTGGGAAAAAAGACTATTCCATCTTAGAATGTGATATAACAGGAAAACCAGAAATAGTCTGATTTTGAAAGAAAAAATTCCAAAAGCTTCAAAGAAAGAATAATTAGCAGACCATGGACTAAAATTTCATAGGAAGAAAGGTCCCGTATTTACCAAAATATTCAATGTAGCAATTCTTTGTAGCAGTAAATGACTAGAAACAAAATGAATACTCATCCACTTTCCAGTCATCAGCCCAGGAAGGAGAGAAAGCTCTAGAGAAAAAAAAAAAACAAAACCAACTTTCTAGGGACATAGGGAAACAAGTCCTATGGGGAAAAAAAATGGGGAGCTATCTATGGAGACCAATGTGGATGAAGAGGGAACTCACCAACCATTTTAAATTTCTGAAGACACATAAAGAAGATGTAAACAAGAGCAGGTAAAAGAAGATGAATACAAAAGTGTAGCACAGTCCCGTAAAAAAATAGTATTAGGAGTACCAAGGCAAAGAATGAAGCAAAGCTCTCAGGGTAAGTAAAGTGCAAAAATCAAAGCCTTTCTTTTAAGTATATTGGAAGGGAAAAAGAATTATTGGGGTTACTGCTCAGGGTGGATCAGACAATAACAGAAAACAGAAAAAAGGCAGAGCTGCTCTGTCCCTGTTACACTTCTATTTTTTCCCTCTGCCAAGGAGAATAATCACTGGAATGCAAAGGACAGAACAAAAGTGGCTAATGGAGAGGGGATACCCAAGATAAATAAAGAGATAGGAAGACAGCATCTTTGCCTTGATGAGTTCAATTCCCAGGACACACTGTATTCCAGGGCACTGAAAAGAGCTGGGGAATGTAACTGCTGAACCACTGTCAATGTTCTTTGAAAGATCACAGAGAACAAGAGAGAGGTACAACATCAATGATTTTCAAAAAGAGAAAGAAGTCTGCAAACTACAGGCCAGTGGGCTTAACTCCAATTTCTGGCAAAATTCTAGAACATACTGTGAAAAAAGATGGCGGGACCATTGAGAAAAGAGAGCAGCAAGCACAAAGACTGGACTGACTTCATCAGGAACAAGTCATGCTAGACTAGTCATATTTCCCTCTGTGACATGGATACCAACCGGGTAATCAAAGCAATGTTGTAAATACTTTGCCTAGGTTTTGGCAAAGTAGGTTATAAAATTTCACCTTCTATTCTTGTAGGGAAAAAAATGGGGAGATTTGGTATAAACAACAGTAAAATAAAGTAGATTCAGAACTGGCTGAATGGCTAAACCCCAAAAGTAGCCATTAATGGTACATCAGCTGGGAAGGCAACATCCAGTAGAATGACTCCAGAATTTATGTTTGATCTTGTGTTGTTCAACAATTTTAAAGAAATAAAGATATAGCTGGCATGCTTATCAAGTCTACAACTAACACAAAGTTGAGAATAGCTAAAATACTGAGGGCAACAGTCAAGATTCAGAAAGATCTTGGACAAGCTAAAACAGTGGGCTGAATCTATTAAGATGATGATTATAGGGATAAATGTAAAGCATTAACACTGGTTCAAAAAACCAATTTTGTAAGTACAACACAGTAAACGCATGCTTAAGCAGCAGTTCATTTGAAAAAGACTAGGGACCCTTCATGGAGATGGACATGGAGGTTCACAGGTATTACACACTGCACACGTTTTTAGAATTTCTCAATGTTTCAATCAGTTTTCTGACTTCTTTTTTCTACTTTTAAAAATACCATTCACTTTATGGGATAGCTCTCTGAAAGGGGGAGAGGCACTGGGATGATATAAAAAACAAAAAATATCAATAAAGAAAAAGAAAAATATTGGGGGTGGCTTAATGAATAGCAAACTTGACATACATCAGCAATGTGATATGGCAGCCAAGAAAGTTAACTATAGCTAATATGCTGCATTAAACAGAAGTATAGTGTCAAGGACCAGGGATAGTCTCACCAATTTCTACCATAGTCAAACCATATCTGGAGTATTAATGTTCATTTCTCAGTGCACATTTTATAAACACTAGTAAACTGCAAAGTATATCTAAGAAGGCAACCAGGATAATAATTAAGGGCCTCAAAAAAATGCCACAAAGGATCCCTTAGACAACTATAACCCTCTCATCTTATAGATGAGAAAATCAAAAGGTTAAGTGACTTACTTTCCCAGGATTACACAGCTAAAAAGTACACAAGGCCGCATTTGAACTCAGGTCCTCCTGACTCCAGGATCAGTGCTCTATCCATTGTGCCATGTAGCTGCCCCTTCATCGTCTATTCTTTTATCTTTACCCTATTATTATTCTGCATCAATAGCAATTTTAAATAGGTCGGACTGGAATTACCTCAAATGTATACCACATGTTCTCATTGAGAATTGATTTCTATACTTCTTGTAACAAATCACTACTTTTGACTGTGTACAGGCAGTTTGACACAATGGTAACCAGTTTCTTCTTATCAGTACATAATAAATTTTATTTTTTGGTTTTGTCATTTGGCCCCAGTCATATTCATCACATACAGACAGACTCTCTAGTTGAGGAGAGACAGTATTCATGACAGTGATGCAAGAGATTTTTGCAACAACTACAAACCTTTGGTCTCTGTCTTTTTTTGGTTGTTCTCTTTAAACATGTTGTCAACATTTTTTTTTTTTTTGCCACCCTCCCCATAGCACCAATTTGCTCTATCCTCCACTACTATGCCACTGTCATTGTAGAAGCAGGATGACAACCAGGCCTGAGGTTCACTTTGTATTTTTCCTATGGCCAAAGAATTCATCAAAAAGTATCTCACCTCCTCGCAATGAGCTTCTGCAAACTGAAGCCAGCCTTGAAAAGACATGATTATGCTTCAAGTCTTTCTAATATGGTAGAACCTCACAATGTTTACTTTCTCTGGCTTAACATTTGAAAACCTCCACACTACATAAGGCAATGGAGTAGGCTATCAGTGAATATCCTTCAGAAGCAAATGGATTAAGAAGAAAACAGAGGAGACAGAGAATTAAGAAGACTGGCAAGAGCCACCAAAAGCCTGATGGGACAAAGGTCAGTTTAGACAACCTGAATTTAAGAATAGAGAAATTTACACCTGAAGAATGGATTCTTCCCCATTCTAAATACCACACTATTCCTGATTTTCTGGTCCCGGATTTCCCATTGTCACTTACCCCCATTTCCTCTTCCCGCACCACATACTGGGCCACCTTGAAGGAGCTCAGGTATTCATTCATGCCTTGAAGTTCTGTGTCTTCTGTTTCATCCTGATTTCGATCCAGTAGTCGCTCTATGGCCTTGTCATCATAGTGGATAACACTACTGTCTTCTCCTTCCTTATTGTCTCCTCCTATGAGAAAACAGTATCCCATGTGGAGCACCAGGAGGTATTTGGTGGAACACAATGAGTCAAAAAATTTAAGTTACTTTCTCCTGGAAGATCTATCACTCCAACTCCCACAAATACTCTCTAACACTGTATACTAAGCTAAAAGACTCAACCAAATCCTTACCTCCATCAGTGGCTTCATCCTTGAATAGTTCCTCAGTACCAAACTTGAGGATATCATCAAGCTCCTGCTTGGACATGGAGCCAGTCTTAGAGCCTAGGCCAGGCCTTACTACAAGATGCGTAAGCATCATCTTCTTCTTTGCCACTTGTGTGATGCGCTCCTCTACTGAAGCACGGGTCACAAAACGGTAGATCATCACTTTCTTATTCTGACCAATGCGATGGGCTCTGCTAAAAGCCTACAGGAAGTTAGGAATAGAAGAAAAAACTGAATATCTATAACCTTGTTTCCCTGATCCACTGACACTCGCCTCTGGACTTCTAACCACATCAAAGTACCAATGCCTGTAATGCTTCCTGTTGTTGAGATATCAATCTTCCCAACCTAGATGCTAGAATAAGATGGAATTGAGGCATTGTTCCTTGAAAGCATGACCACTACGCCCAATCTCTTACTCACAAAAAAATTAAAAGTTATGAAAAGTAAAACTTCTGTTTTCCATTCATTTAGGCATCAACTCATAAAAGGTAGGGGACCCTTTACATAAACAAACAGTATCAATGCTCATCACTTTTGAGTCTGATCCTGTTCACCTGGATGTCATTATGGGGGTTCCAGTCAGAGTCATAGATGATAACAGTATCTGCAGTAGCCAGATTGATTCCCAGGCCCCCAGCTCGAGTAGAAAGAAGAAAGCAAAACTGCTGAGCACCAGGTGCTGGAAAAAAAGAAAATAAAAAATGCCATTTTAAATATCCTTCTGAAATAATCACACACACCTTTTAAGCCAGAGGTAAACTCTGCATTTCCTTCCCTACCCAAAAATTTCCCCTGTGGCAGGTATAAATGGGAAAACTTAGGTGTAGAAAAAAGGAAGTGACTACTCAAAAGACAAATCTGACGGTGTTTTGGTTTATCCCCTTTCTTCCAGTACATACATATATGTATCCCAACTTCTTACCATTAAAGCGGTCAATGGCCTCCTGACGCATGTTCCCAGTAATTCCCCCATCAATTCGCTCATACTTATAACCTTCATGTTCCAAAAAATCCTCTAACAGATCCAACATCTTAGTCATCTAAGAAGAGAATATATTTGATATACATGAGTTGAGTTCTCTTCCCACTAAGAACCATCTCTTCATCTAACTCTCCTATACTTTAACCCAACACACTGGATACCTGTGAGAAAATGAGCACACGGTGGCCACCCTCTTTGAGGTTCTTGAGCATTTTCTGCAATAAAAGTAGCTTCCCTGATGCTCGAATTAGGGCACTGCCATCATACATCCCGTTGGGCATCTTTGGTGCTTCCTAGAATAAAAGGTAGGAAAGAAAAATAAAATGGAAGACAAGGAAGCAATTCAGATGACATTAAAAAAAAAATAGAAGTTTCAAGACATACCATGGCAGCTACAGGGAAGAGGTAAGGGTGGTTACAGCACTTTTTGAGATCCATCACCACATTAAGTAGGGAAACCTGATTGCCACCACCCCGAGCATTGAGTGCTTCAAAGTTTCGGGTTAGAATGTACTTGTAGTATTTCCTGCAGACAGAACAGAAAGTCATACTACCAAACTTCAAGACAACTCTAAGGTGTGGTTATCTTCCCTTCTTTTTGGGGAACCCAGAGAATTTTTAAAAATCCTAAGTTTAGAGTCTAAAAGTAATTAGGTTGAACCTAAAAGACCATAAGATGACTTGCAAACTGCTTAGAACTTGACTAAAACTGGAAAAAAGGCACTGGTACTGATAGTATCTTCAGGCCCCACTTGTTCCCTACCACCAGATGCCCCAGAACTGGAATACTCCTAGAATGGAGCAAAGTGTGGATATTAGACATATTATGGGGGACAAGCAGATTTTCTTAGATATTTTTGGTGGACTTAGTGTTTCTCTTGTCCCTTCGAGGAACATTCCTCCAACTCACTTCTGCATGGGGCTCAGTTCCACACGCACAATCAGCTCTGTCTTGGAGGGCATGTTCTTGAAGACATCAGCTTTAAGTCGCCGCAGCATATGAGGTCCCAACATGTCATGCAATTTCTTGATCTGGTCCTCCTTGGCAATGTCAGCAAACTCCTCTAGGAAACCCTCCAGGTTGCTTTATCAAGAAAAAAAGGAAGTTTATCAGAGAATGGGAAAAAAAAAAGATGGAGAAGTATGTGATAAACAGGAAAAAAAATAAGGGTACAGAGTAGAATGGATATGAGAAACGATGTGCTGAAATGAAAGAATACTTACTGGAACCTTTCTGGAGTGAGGAAATTAAGCAGGTGGAAGAGCTCCTCTAAGTTATTCTGTAGAGGAGTTCCTGTTAGTAGTAACTTGTGCTGGAGGGAGTAGCCATTGAGGACCCTGAAAAACTAGTAGGGCAGAGGAGAAAGGTAAGAGGGAAAGGAAAACAGATCATTTCCTGCCAACTATGAGCCCCAGCATGACTCCAGAGAATCCCAAACTGGCCCTTCAGATTCCCCACCTTCAATAATCAATAGCATCTAACAAAAGAGGCCAAAGACTTTGCTTACCTTAGACTGATTGTTCTTAAGCCTATGAGCTTCATCCACAATCAGGCAGGCCCAATCAATGGAGCCCAGAATGGCCATGTCAATGGTGATCAGTTCATAGGAAGTCAGCAACACATGAAACTTCACAGATGCTTCCTTCTGCAAAGGAAAGGGGCCCAATACTGATGCTTAGCCCCACTATTGTGAGCAGCATCTTCCAGATACCAGGGCATCCCTTTTGCTTTATCCCAAGGGAATAGGCTTGGCCAGAAAGGGCTATTCCTCCCTCTTGATAGTTTCCCTCTGAGATACCTTCATTCTTGAAGCCTTCTTGCCACCACGGATAGCATTGTCTTCAAAAGAGAACTCATTTTCACGGATAATGGCACGACTATCCTTGTCCCCAACATAGGTTACCACATACATGTCTGGAGCCCACATCTCAAACTCTCGCTCCCAGTTGATGATTGTAGAGAGTGGGGCACTCACTAGGAAAGGGCCTTTTGAATGACCCTGGGGTGGAAGAGGGAGGAGAGAAGAGTTTAGGTCCTTATACTACCCATGTCTATAAACCACTCTATACACTATAACTCCCCAACCTCCCTGCCAAGAATCTGAAAAAGAACAAAAAGGGCCAGCATCAGTTTTCAACCTTCTCCCCTCCTAAACTGTTTTGACCCTCCTTCAAAACTTTCCATGGGGCCTTCTCAGACTAATCCCTCCCACAGGTCTGATCAAATTGGCATACCTGTCCTGCACAGATACTGACATAGCTCTGTCTGCCATTAGTTACACTTTGTTGTGTAATAATTTTTTCTTTCTTATCTCCCCCATTATACCAAATTCTCCAAGAATAGGAATTAGTCTCCTCTCCTACCTCAGCACTAAGTAAAAGGCTCTGCAATACATGAATATAGTTTTGAGAAGACAGAAAAAGTTAATTAATAGGACATGCTCTTTCTCACCTCCTTGTACAAAGAATAGAGGAAGACAGCTGTTTGAACAGTCTTGCCCAGGCCCATTTCATCTGCCAAGATGGTGTCAGTGCCCTGGGCCCAGGAGAAGCGCAACCAGTTCAATCCCTCCATCTGATAGGGATGTAAAGTACCACCAGTGGCATCTAAGTACTCAGGCTGCCGCTCATACTTCACTGTTGGCTGAAAGAAAAAATAGTGGGAAGTCAGAAACTGGCAGGTGATGGCTTATATTCTAAGAAGACAAAACTGACTTTGTAATACTAAGTGTCTTTTCCAGCCCACTTACCTATCAACAAGAAAGCCTATGCAAAGGATCCTTAGAAGTGAGTATTTCCCCTCTGCCCTTGTCCTAACCTCTTCCTCTTGGTAGAATGGTAACTAACCCACCAAACAAAGGGAGGTTTTAGTATTAAAAGATTTTCAGGAAAACAAACTCTAGTGTTCCTCCGTAATTTAATAATCTCTTAAGTCATAGAATTCTCCAAACTAAGTAAACCTATTTATACCACATATCTTCCTAAGGTTCACTGTGACAACTTTCCTGTCTATTCTCCACAACAGAACACCAGAGAGGAAAAGAGCCTTGGGATGAAGATCAGGAGTAATGAGATCTAGGCTCAACTCAACAAAGGACATATAAATATGGGCTAATGATGTTATTAATATATGTAAAAGTAAACCTTTTCATTTGATCCTCATAAACACTGAGTAAGGCAGATAACTAATAGGTATTAACACTCCCATTTTACAGATGATTAAAAAAAAGAGCTAAGAGACATTAAGTGATTTGCCCACATTACACAGCTAAATGTCAAAAGGCAGATTCAAACCCAAGTCTCTCCTGACTCCAAGTGTAGCACTCTTTCCATTAATACCATGTTACTTTTCTTCAGACTTTTTTTCATGACCTTAAGCAAACCTTTCATCCTCCCCTGCCCCCTTTTCCACCTCTATGCTTTAGTTTCCCTGCTAGCTGGAATGAGAGGAAACAAAGCCCTCTCTGATTCAGAGGTATGATGAAGGGAGGAAAAGGAGACTTACTAAAACAATTAGAGCTAGAGAGAACAGGTCATTATTTATAGCACTGCTATCAAATGAAGCACGGCCTGGATGGAGACAAGATCCATCTCCCACCTAAATAAGTCATTTCCTCTTCTCTGTCACAACTCACATCAACTGTAGGGGTTTCAGGGGGCCTCTCCAACTTCCTCAGCTTAACCTTCTTGAGCTTTTTGCCAGGACGTCCTTCCTCACCCCGCATTAGCTCCCTAAAGAAGAGATAGCATTAGATGCCTAGCCTTCCAATGTCCCTTCTCTCCCACTCTGAAGCCACTCAAATACTCACCTATGATTCCAGTAGCTCTGCTTGAAGAGGTCATAGTCTTGCACCTCTACATCCTCACTCTCCCAGGATGCCTGATCATAGGGCAAGTCCCTCCACTTGATCAAATAGTGAACATGACCCTTTTTATCCACACTGTGGCACCAAAGAAAAAGAAAGAATTGTCAGAATAGGCAACTCTATTTCTTCAGGTTCTTGAGGTAGACAGACCTGAATAACAAATACTGCAAACTAGGAAATCGAACTCTGCCTCCAGGGTTATAAGCTCTTGTCTTCAGATCAAGAGCAATATCCCCCCTGCCCCTTTCCTCTCCTAACAGCTCAAACACTAATATTCCTTTAATATTAATCACACACCTATTTTGTACAAGACACTGACAAACTTTCTATTTGCTCAGTCTCAGTAACAGAAAAAAGTGAATCCTAATTCTCTTTCACAGACATCTTATCCCTCCACCCCTGCCAATCCCAGTGACCCCTTAAGGCCAAGGCTGTCTCTGTGACAACCACAAGCTTTACTGGTACCTGTGGTTGAGGATTCGATGAATCATCATCCACTCAGGTTTAATCCCATAGCGGTAGAAGCGTTCCTCCATTTCTGCAAACTTGGGGTCTTTGTTCTTTCGCTTACGGCTTTTTTCTTCCTCCCCACCAAAGTCTCCAGATGGTGGTTCATCCATATCATTCTTACGCTGGTAGTTGCGGAACATCACTTGGCAGTGAAGCTCCAGCTGGCAATAGGGGAAAAAAAAAAGTAGGTATCAAATGGGATATTATCCTTTAGGAATATTACCTTTTCCCTTAACTCCTGTACTTCATCTCACTCATCCAGCCTCTTTCATGAGGGCTTACCTGTAGTTCTGACACCCAGGAACAGTGCCAGTAGGACATGCCTTGCCACTTCACAAAGAATTGCCGTTCAGGTCGCCCCTCCAAAGGCTTAGGGGAAGGAGTATTGGGGTCAGCATCGGGGGGTCGGGGCACTGGTGTAGGGGATGGTGGCTGCCCCCATTTCCAGATCAGGATCTTCTGAACTTTACCTTTCAGTGAAGGGCACTAAAGAAAGATAATTAAACACAAAAACACAGCTCTAAAAAAAAAGGCCTAACACACCCTACATATCAGTACAGTCAGAGGTTTATAGGGACAGAAAGAGGGAAAATCTTATCTATTTCTTATCCTCATCTAGTACTTATTTCAAACCTAATCTCTTTCACCACCCAAATGCCTAGTTCTCAAAAAATGATACAGGACAATTAAGCTGGGAAAATCAATAGACTTGGAGGCCTGGATTTTCCTTATGGAAAATTATACAGCATTAAGTGGCTCCAACAAACCACTGTGAATTGATAGGGTCCCTGAGGCAGGGTGTTGAGGCAGAGACAGGAACAGAGTGCTCTGGACCAAGACTACACTACTTCATACCCTCTGAACAGTTGGCAAAACATTAACTCTCCTGCCCTACAACATTCCAGAATAGTCCCATAACACATGAATCCCAAAATCACCAGAAGCCTAGGGTTTTATAAAAGCTAGGTAGACAGAAACTGCTTCAGAGCCAAATAAGTCACTTTCCTAGTTCCCAATCAATCCCTTGCCTTCTTTACTCTCACAATGCTTTGGGTACTACATAATAACAATAATGCTGTAAGCTGTGAATTCCATTCCCCCCCTACACCTTCAAGTCAGGCACTCACTGTGCAACGAGGACAAAGCCATTCGCCATTGGGGATCTCTGGGAGTGGGGGATTCAGGCAGTGGATATGGTAGGAGGAGGGGCAGGTGTCACAGCAAAGCAGTTCCCCACCATCCTTGCAGACACGGCAGAACTCCATGTGATGATCATCCTCCTCCTCAGGGTCACCACCAACTTCTTCTAGGATTTCTTCACCTTCAGAGTTGTCCTCCTTTGCCTCCCACTGGATACCCTCCTTTTCCTATGGTAAAGGATCACAGCTAGGTTCCACCCCCTACAGTTCTTGACCTACCTTTTCCCCAAAACCAATTCCTTTCCCCCAAATCTCATAAGCTTCATCCCTGTAATCCCACAGAATACAACCTCCCCCAGATCCAAAGGGGCCCATAGTTGACCAGTACTCACACAGTGTGGACAACTCCACTTGCCCTCCGGGGCCTTCTCCATATCAGGATCCAGGCAGACCATGTGGTACGCACGGGGACAGGTATCACACAGGATGATCTCGCCTCCTTGCTGGCACACTTCACAGTAGTCCTGGTGGTCTGTCTCATAACCATCCACAGCAGTCACCTCCTCCTCGCCTAGGCAAGGAAGAGGGGAAGCCCAGTAAGTAGCACAACCCGCCACCCATTATGATACCACCCCCGAGTCTCAGGCCTATCTTTAGGGGATTTGAGCCCTCACCAACAACCATACAAAGACATAAGAGAAACACACCTTTCTTTTTCTTTTTGGTAGCTCTGAGTTTCTTGCGGCTGCGGCTGCTCCGACTAGTTGAACCGTCTGACACAGAGTAACTGTTGATACTAGCATCATCAAAGTCAGATTCCACATCCAGGTCATCATCTTCACTCTAGAAGGATGAAAGGGATCAGAGATATAGAAAGTCTTAGTCAAGGGGAATATGTATATGGTGAGGAAAGTACCATTCTTCCCTTTCAGGGAAAGTGTTAGGATACTAGAAGGGAGTACTAGATGTCTACTGTAACAACTCTGCCCATAACCTCCCACACTTGTATCTCTACTGCTGTATCCTGTTCCAGGATCCTTCCTCCTTAAGATTTGGTGACCCTACCACTCACCGAAGACCTCTTGCGTTTAGAGCCAAAGCCTCCCAGTTTGATTTTCAGAGGTGCCACCTTCTTCGGTTTAGGCTTCTTAGCATCAGGCACACGGGGGCTAGCTTTAGGCTTCCGTCGGGCATTAGGACCTAAAAGAAAGGAAAGGAAAGGAAAGGAAAGTCAAATGCAAATACCAACTCTCTAAAGTCTCCAGAAGCTTGCCTTATTGACCTTATTCCCTCATTCACCTTTAATCTCCTCCTATTTCTGACTCCATCCCTGTTATCTACAAATTTTGTCAGGTTTACCACTTCCTTTAAAAGAAAAAAAAAACCCACACACTTCATTTAACCTTATCTTACCATACCCCTCAAGCTACTGATCACTTTCTTCCCTTTCACTGCCAAAATTTTGGAAAAAAAATCATCCATGCTCACTCTTTGCCTCTACTTCCTCATCACCTACTCACATTCTCCAACTCTTCCAATCTGGCTTTCAACCCCACTACTCCACTGAACTTTTTGCCAACCACGTAACTGCTAAATTCAATGGCATTTTCCATCCTTCTTGATTTCTCTACAGTTTTTTCTGACACTGCGGACCCCACTCCCATCCCACCACCATATGTACCTGGATATTTTTTCTTCCCTTGGTTTTCATAACACTGCTCTCTCCTGATTTTTCCTATCTACTTGATCTATCTTTCTCAGGAACCTATGCTAGACCATCTTTCATCTCCTAACTCCACAGAGTAGATGTCCCCCAGGACTCTGTCCTCAGCCCTTTTCTCTTTACATCTTCTTTCTAGATCACTTCATCTGCTCCCATGAGTTCTATTATCATGTATAAAGATGACTCACAAATCTATATATCCACTCTACTCTTTTTTTGTTGTCTTTTTTGTTTGTTTTGCTTTTTTGGTGAGGCAATCAGGGTTGAGTGACTTGCCCAGGGTCACACAGCTAGTAAGTCTGAGGCCGGATTTGAACTTGGGTCTTCCTGACTCCAAGGCTGGAGCTCTATCAACTGCGCCACCTAGCTGCCCCTATCCATTCTACTCTTTCCTAAGTTCTCAGTCCGGCATCATTAATTGCCTGCTAGACATATCCATGTGGAAGTTCCAGCAGTATTTCAAAAACAGTAAGTCTAAAACAAAGTTTATGATCTCCCCACTGAAAAACCCCATTTCTAAACTTCCCTATTTATCCTAGTCACCTCTTCCATTTTCACCTCCCAAGTCCAATCAATTACGAAGACCTATTGATTCTGCTTCTACAACACCTCCACCTGGTTATTCTATCAGTACCTCAAACTCCACTTGTACAATGAATTACCCAGTCCTGTCAATTCACCCATTCTCTTCTGTCCAGTCACAGAGCTACCACTCTAGTTTCAGCCATCAAAAGATTTTAGACTACCTTAACAGATTGCTGTGTCTGCTTCCAATCCTTCCCTTCTCCAATACTCCTCCCCACAGCTGACAAATTAATATTCCTATAACACATCTGATCATGTCACTACCTCTGTGCCCCACTCCCCTTCCTACTCAAAAATCCATACTGCCTTTAGGACAAAAGTTCTACCTCCTCAGCCTGGCAATAGGGCCCACCACAATCTGACTCCAGGCTTATCAAATTACTCCCCTTCACACTTTATGCTGTAGCCAAATTTGATTAAATCAGCTTCCCAAACTCAATGTCCCTCATTCCTGAAGTGTTATCTTCTCATCCCTGCTTCTTAGACTCCTTATTTCCCTTTAAGGATCAGTATAGCTGGCACTTCTTCTGCGAAGCCCTTCCTGATACCCCCAAATGTCAGTGCTATTTCCCTCCTCATACTGCCATACAGAACACATCTTCCCCTACCTACCCACCTCCCCAGGAGAATGCAAGCTCCTTGAAGATTATTTTGCTTTTATCTTTGTAAGTCGTCCCCTGAGCCAAGCACAGTGCCTTCCACATATGACACTTAACACAAGTTTGCTGAACTGAACATATCATTGGGCAGTAGGTCTAAAAAAAGGAAACAATCCTCCTTATAGTATTTCCTAAACTAGTTTCACCAACATAATTTTCCCCAAACTCCTCCACTCTAAACCTGAGATCCAAATTCAACCTTGAGGTAAGAAAAGATCCTAGGACCAGACTTTTCGACACACTCCTATCTTATCTCACTAACCTTTGCCCTCCTTGGTTTTGGCCTTGCGGATGGGTACTTCCACAGGGGGTGGAGGAGGAGCAACTTCAGTTGCAGTTACCATACTCTCCACCACAGCCACAGCAGCAGCAGCTGCAGCTGCCACTGAGGCCCCAGAACTGCCCTTGAAGGGGTTGTTGGTGCTGAACTCTCGCCACTTGGCCCCTAGAACCATCATCATCTTGGAAACTGCAATCTTGGGGTTCTTAGCAGCAATGAGAGGTCTGGGGAAAGAAGAATGAAAACAGACACTAGTTGATAAACTGAAAAAATAACAGGACTAGAAAATGAAAAAGAGAGGTACATGCCCCTTCCCTAAGGACCCCTGAGTCTTAGCTTAAATACCGGACAAACTGGCTGAAGGCCTTATAGTTAGTAAGGGTGCGGTAATCTTCTTCTGAGAACACGTGGTCAATGTCCTCCATGCCCCAATCTTCCAGTAGCTGACCTGATGACTTGGGCTCCTACAAGAGACCAAAGGAAGAAAGTCAAAGCCCTGGCAGTCCTTTCAATGGCACATATTAAGGAGTAACAAAGAACCTTTGAGAAGCTGAGAATTACTAGATCAGGATAATACTACAAGGGGGAGGAACTGGAAGTCAGGTACTTTATAAGAGAAAGCCTTCTAAGGGGCATTGAGATACTTTGGAAAGAGAAATAAAAGGAATGAGAAAGAAAAAAAAGAACATGAGGGATCTGAGTACCTTTGAGTCATCATCATCATCATCCTCTTCTTCCTCCTCCTTCCTCTTAGACTTGCTTTTCTTCTCTTTCTTAGGTCCAAGCTTCTTCTTCTTTTTCTTGCCAGGAGTATAGTCACTGCCCTCGCTGTCTGATCGCAAAACCATCTCATCTTCTTCCTCCACAAACTCAGGCCCCTCCCCAGAACTGTCTCCCAGCTGCCGGCATAAGAGCACACGCTAGAACAGGGAGGGGGGAGAGGGAAAGGGAGACAGACACACACATGCTACACACATGCTGGCCTTGGGACAGCCACCTGGCTTATCCCAGGACCTTTCCTACACAAAATCCACCTCCTACACACAAGTCTTCTCTATCCCTAATTCTCATAATTTTGACTCCTTCCCACCCTTCCTCCATTCATACCTTAGCTACCCTCACTCACCTCTTTTTTTTGTCGCTTGCTCTTTGGGATTTTAGGATCCCGGGGTTTCTTAGGCTTCTTCTTCTTTTTGAGTTTAGGAGTCTCTGCCTCTGATAAGTCTTCCTCTGGGTCTTCTTCATTCTCTTAAGTATGTTCATTAAGGTGGGATGTAAAGAAGGAGAAGAAAGATAGGGAAATGTTAGGACCCAATGCTGAGTCTTCAACCTACAATTTCTCCCATTCTGAAGGGAATCTGCCTTCTTCACTCACCTCCAGGAGACTAAAAGAAATTGATACTCAGAAAAGAAAAAGTCCAAGGAAAAGCTGTCTGCATATTAAACAGAGCCACTATAGCAGGTCAGCCACCTCTGGCCTATTACAGAGGCCCAGGGCCACTCATTAAGAGCAATCTTCTTGGGGCAGCTAGGTGGCGCAGTGGATAGAGCACCAGCCCTGAAGTCAGGAGGACCTGAGTTCAAATCCGGCCTCAGACCAAACACTTGGACACTTACTAGCTGTGTGACCCTGGGCAAGTCACTTAACCCCAATTGCCTAAAAAAAAAAAACAAAACCAAAAACAACAACAACAACAACAAAAAACAAAAACAAGGGCAATCTTCTTTACCTACACTAACACAGCTTCTGAATTAAGGTAACTAACAGGGTAGGAGAAATTAAGTCCCAACATTCTATCGATGCACTGCAATTGACAAGATATTCCTAACCTAGGGAATTACACTAGCTGAGAGGTAGGAAGTATAGCAGTAACTCTTTCTCTAATAACATGCTGAAAATATGGGTAACAATTCAGCTCCAGGGTTCCCCATAGCCTCACATTTAACCAGACCCTTTGGGTCACTGCTACTCAGGGCAACCACAGCCTCTGGATACTAGGCTCAGCTGCCAATAGTATCTCCAAAGACAGTTTCCTCCTATACTCCTCTCCACCCCTTCCCTAATAGTTTACTCCCCCCTCTTCCCTATCCCAAGCTTCTTCTCTCTGGTCTCCCCTGGGCCCAAGTCAAATCAGCTGTTACTACCCTCCAACCCAGCCTTCTCCCATCTGGCTTCCCCCTCCCCCTTGGTTCTGGGCACACTAGCACAAAGCCTAGGGTTATATACAAGGCTACTGGGCAGAGCTAGGTTGGGAGGGGGGCATTGAGGGGGAGGAGAAGGACAGATGTTGCTTCTTTTTTAACAGAAATCCATGTCAGCTCACTTATTCCCTCTTCTCTGGCCACCCCTACCCATCATAAAGATGGTAAGGAAGGTACCTCACCATTAAGGAGAGGGAAAATGGCTCCTGACCACAGAAGCCACCCAGGGCACTCAGCCTGCCAATATAGGGCAGACAGGAAGTGGCTGGGAGGTTTGAAAGGGGAAAGAAATTGTTCTCATTGAGAACTTTCTTGTCCTTTTCCCCTTCAAAAGGGCCCCAGATCCAGGTATCTTACCCAGCTTAGGTTGACATTCTTCTTGAGAGACCTCAAGATAATGAAACCCAGTATAAATGCACAGGGGGCATTTGATAACAAAAGGTTGAGTTACATCACCAAAAAATTTGTTTTAAAGACCAGAACATAGCTAGGACATTGAGAGTGGTCCAAACACACAGTCCCTTTTTGCCATACCTCTGAGAGCTAATATTTCATTGATTTTAGTGGGAATCCATGGCAAGAAGTTCTAAAACACACTCTACAATGCCACCTTCATGAGAGTAACCCAGTGAAGTCCCTCATTTCCCTCAAGTTTCAGAGACTCACACACCTGGCCCAAGAAACATAAACAACATTCTTCTTACAATTCCATACAAGCGCCTACCTTCTGATCCCTAGAGACCTACCCCCTAAGCAGCCTCTGGCTCTTCCCTCCCAGGACCAGACATTAGAAAACAGACATCAGGTTAGACAAAGCCCCATCAGGCCCCTAGCCTACTTAGCCCAAGATCAGGCTAGGCTCAAGACAACCCCTCCCACTCCCAAGGGAACAGGACACCCGGCCTAGATCTCACCAGGAAGAATAATTTTCTGGAAGGCCTCTTCTGAACACTCCTATGTTAGCCTATGATCAACAACACCCCAGTTCCTCCTTTTTAGAACCCCTATAAAGACTCCGAAGAGAAAGGCAAGAGGCATGAGGAGGCAAGAGGGACACTCTAGTCCACCCACAAATAGCCCCCCAACCTCTCAGTCAAAAAATGTGCTGACATGGCCAACATCATACTAGTTGAGATCTGGAGGAAGATTTGGGAAAGGGACAGGAACGGGGTGTGGCAAAGTGGAAAAACTGGGTCATAGAACAGCTTGGGGCAGAGTTCATCTTGGGAGCCTATACAGCTTCCAGCTAGGACAGGAACAACCCCAGCCCTGGGGGCCAACAGAGGGGGGAAGAGGGAAAATTGCCTGTGGTTCACCTAGCCTCTGGGCCAATAGCACAAGACAACTCTACTATTTGTCAAGAAAAGGCTAGGACCACTCTACTTCCTTTGACAACATGACAACCATATGCTACCCCAGCCTATACACACCAAAGGAGTTCAAAATTTGGCCCTTCACTAGACAAGCAAAGGCCAGGGGAACATAGGGATTAACATCCATCCAAACAACTGAGAAGGGCAGAACAGAGGCTCCACTGACACATCCCTGGCCCTAACTTAGAAAACTCCAAATCTAGAAGCATCTCTAAGGCAGCACAGTTTTTGTCAAAAGTAAAGAAAATTAAAACTAAAAAAGATAGTCATGAGGGAACCTAAGCAAGATCAGTAGCTTCGAAATGAGAGAATGGATGGTTCAGGTAACAGAAAATTAACAGCAGCAGCAGCAGTTAACATTTATATAGTACTTTAAGGTTTAACACTTTCCATACTTTGTCTCATTTGAACTTCACAATAATCCTGTGAAGAAGATTCTACATCTATTATCCCCATTTAACCAAAGACAAAACTGAGGTTCAGGGAGGTTTCTTGGCTGGCCAATGGTCACTAACAACTAAAGCTAACGACAGAATCTGAATCCAGGACTCACTACACTGTTTCTCTGATACTTCAAGATCCAATACAAGGAAAAAGTTCACATGAATAGACAACAAGGTGGATAAGAAAACCTGAGATAAGGAAAAAAGAAAAGGAATAGGAGAACAAAAAGGCCAGTTTAGGGGCAGAGGAAAAAACAAGAGAAGCACATGACATCTCTCCACCTGAGCAATTAACCAAAGCTCTGCTCCTCAGGACTGGTCAGTGCCATCTACAGAAAGCACAGGGTAAATCCAACCATTTCAAATTGCCTGGTCCAAGGACCCACCCCAAACACATATAACACACCTCTATACTTTCTTCTCCCTCTCCCCTCCAAGATAAACATACTTTCTTAGACATGAGGTCTTCTGTTAAACATTCCTTCCCTAAACAGAAAGATGGAAAGTCTTAAAAAAAAATATTCCTTCCTACTCAAATGTACTGGGGGAGCTCTTCTGCTCCCCAAACCTTCAAACCTTGTCTTCTAGATCATTAACATATTCCCTCAGCTTCATTCCCCAACCAAAACACTCTAGCAATTTGCCTGGCTGCAAGTGCTCCATATCCCGGCTGTGAGCGAGATTCAAACTTTGCACAGTTCAGTCAGCAGAGTGAACAGAAAACCGGTAACAGATCATTGGCTAAAAATAAACTGAAAAAGAGAACCCAGCAATCCCTGTTTATACTTTCCAAGGCGGCAATGACCCTTACCCCGAAGACCCCATTAGATTTTGGAGATGCTTGGCCACTCTCCCCCCTCAAAACCCTAAGGCCAAGCCATAAAACATTGGCTGATCATAACCTAAGCTTAATGCTACCCTATTCATTCTAAGTTTCACTTACAGCAATATCCTCATCTCACCATGAGCTCAGACCATACAATGGGCACAAATGGGCACTAGATGTCATCTCCAAAACACCTCAATCCATGCTGCCCAAAGCAGAAACACATGGCTGCCATCACCCTCTTTACAGGAGAGCTCTGCAGAAGAGAACCACTCCCTCTAGATACCCTCCCACCTCAAATCCTGCAAAGAGAGGCATTACCCAACCCTGCCCCAATAGAGTCACTTGGGGAAGGCCCCAAAAGCCTCCTCTTTCCCAGCCTGTGGCCCCTTCAGAGCACTTACCTGGGTGGGGTGGGGGAAGGCTGTTTAGAAGCACCTCCATGTCCTCTTCCTCACTGCCTGCTGAGCAGGGGGATGGGGAGCCCAGGCCTGAAGCCATCCCCTTCCACTCCTGGCCAGGGAATTGGCCCAGCTGCTCCTGCCTCCGGCCTGGGGCCCTCTGTGCTGGCCCGAGTCACTGTGCAGGGAGGGGGGGGGGGGGGAAGAGACAGAGAAAGAGAGAGAACAGTCAGTGACGTGCACTGTCCCTGTCTCCCTCCCCCACCCCACCCCCACCTATTCTTTCCACCCACCACCCCACCAACCCCCCTCCCCCCTTGCCACTTGGGCCAGACAGCAAAAGCCACTTCAGCTGAACTTCGTTCTTCAGCGTTTCGGGGGGAAGGGTCCGGGATCCGACTCGCTCACCGTAAGGGAGGCTAAGGCCAGAGGTGGGGCAGGGGCAGGAAGGAAGGAGCCCTCCCCTCCTCCAGAACCAAGCGGGCATTGTGGCAGGAGGACAGCTGAGGGCCACGGGGAAGAAGGGGCCTGAGCTGGGCGGGCTGCGAGAGGGGCGATTCTCGGAGGCAGAAGGTCACTGGGGGGCGGGAAGGGGCTGCTCCCGGACGCCGGGGAGGGGTCAGTCCCTACAGAGGGCAGCTGATCCCGGGAGCTCTTCAGGTTTTCCAGGGAGCCAAAGGAAGGGATCGGATAAGTCTCCAGACTTAAGCACGGTCCGGAGTGGGGGGCAGGGCGTGGGGGGAAAGGTCTGCTGGCTAACCTAGGGGAGGGGGCCAGGCCACGTGTCCCAGGGAACAAGCCCGCAAAGGGCAGCAGGGGGGTAGGCGCCTGATGCAGTAGGAAGCCGCCCCCTCCCCGTTGTCCTGCGGGGCGTAAAGGGCCCACCGAGGTCCGAGAAGGCGCCTCGAAACCCTGGGTGGGGGAGGGCTCTGCTCCCCCCGGGCCCTCAGGGGGTCTGGGGGGGGCAGCCAGCCGGTTTTGAAGGGGCTTTCTGCGGGATAGGGCAGTGGACCCCTGGGGGAGTTTCTCGGGAAGGTAGTGTGTGTGTGTGTAGGGGTCTTTCCTCGGGGACCCCGCCCCCTCCTCACCCCGGAGCCGCGGGGTCCAGCTCTGTGTAGCTCTCGCTCCCACTCCAGCACCTCCTCGCCGCGGCCGAAGGGGGGAAAATGGCTCCGGCTCCGGCTTCGCCTCTTAAAGGGCCCGAAACACCGGCCGGGAAATCCCACAGCCCAAGCCCCCCCCCCCCCCCCCCCCCCCCCCCCAGTCCCCTACCCCCCACCCTCCACCTTCCTCCCTGGATCTCCCCGGCAACGCCCGCCCCCTCGTCGCCCCAGCAACCATTGGCCACGCCCCTTCATCGCTCGCGCGCGTGTCACCAGAGCAACCGCCCACCTCCTGGACATCCCATAATACTCGTGGACTCCCCCACTTCCATACACATGTATGCCAGAGTTAGGGGCATCCCATAATACTCAGTTCCTTTGCAACTCAACCCTTTCTCCCCAAACATCCCATAATAACCATTCTCCTGCCAACTTCCCCACTCTAACCCCCCAGGATTGACATCCCATAATGATCCCTCTCACCCCTCCCTCTTCATGGCCATCCCATAATAACCACCCCTCCCAGCCCTTCAGCCTTACATCCCATAATACTCACCCCCCATCCCCCAACAGACATCCCATAATAACCACCCTCCATCCACCCCCACTTTGACATCCCATAATATCCACCCTCGCCCTCTGCAACAACGGCCATTCAGGGCCCCTTCCCACACACATCCCATAATAGCCAGTCTCCCCTTTTCTATATAGACATCCCATAATAACCAACCCCCTGGTAGCTCCCCCCAGCCCCTCCAGGCTAGTATCCTCTTGATAGTCTCACCACCATCCTTTACACACTCACTCTGTAGTCTAGCAGCCCATAATAATCACCCCTCCCCTATATGCAGATGTCCCATAATGATCAGCACCCTCACTGTCACCCCACAGATGGACATCTAATCACCTCTTCGCTCAAGACATCCCATAATAATACAACTCTCCCACTCCAACCCAGATATCCCATAATAAACACCAGGGGCAGCTGGGCAGCCAGGCATCCCATAATACTTCCAGAAACAACCTAGTGTCACATCCCATAATATCTCATCCCCCCCCATACCCTTCCAGCCAGGCAGCCCATAATACTCACATTCATACCTCCCCCATCTCCAGACACACAGTCCATACTAATCATCAGGAGCAGGGAGGGCGAGGCAAGGCTACCCACACTGTCCAGTTTGCACACGCACGCACGCGCGCGCACACACACACACACACACACACACACACACCTCCACCCCACCCTGAACCAGAACTGTATCCTGGAGTGATAGTCTGTGATGTCCTAGATCCTGGCCTCCTGACTCTAGTCTCCTATGGAGACTACTCAGAAATAGAGAGACCACCTGGAGCCCCATTCAGATACATTGAAAATTGGAAACTCCAGATGCTTAGCTTCCACTCCAAATCCTGGTGAGGTTTACCAACCCATGATACCATCCCAGGTAGACGAGCCATTTTCATGGAGCTTACTCTTTCTCAGGCTTTCCCATGATATTCACTGGGCTCAATGCAAAGACTATCATATAAAACTCCAGCTAGTTCTCTTCCCCACCCTCAAGCGCTGGGGACTTGTTCATCAACGTGCCCAAGCAACTCTTATACGTTATGTGGACTGAGGCCCCTCCACATATGCCCAGGAGTAGGCCCTTAACTGCTCACCCACATCCCATAGTGCACTCACTAATTCATCTGATATTTATTGAGTGTTTAACTGCAACATTGCGCTAGGCCCTGGGAGGATCCCCAAATTGCCTCAATTGCCCTCAAAAAGCTGACAGTCTAGTAGAGGTTAAGAGAGGTACATAAATAACTATAATATATGTCATAAATTTATACCAGATACTATGAGAGAGGTACAAAGCACCATAGCAGTCCAAAGAGATAACTTCACTACTCAGCTGGGATTTCTAATATCACATAAACCAATCTCAGCTATTCTCAACAATGTCTTGATCTCCAATAACAAGTCCCTGATGGCTGTCATCCAAGGGAGATTACAGAGTGGCCTCACTTACACTCAGGTTAAGGTAGCCTGTTAGCCATATTAAGAAACATTTCATGCTATAGTAAATGTTCATCTCCCCTGAATCCCAGAATCCTAAAATATTAACATTTTCCTCAGGACACTCACCAAAATCCCACAATATGCTATATTGTCCCATTACCCACTACATCTTTGATGCTCAGTGTCCCATCTTCTTCAATGATTTTCCCTTTATGATATCCCATAATGCTCCCTGTTGTTCCTATTCAACTAGTCCATCCTCCAACCCTATCTGTCCCCGCGTTCCCAGGATATTCTATGTTACTCTCCATCTTCTGCTTCACATGCACTAACCACCACCAACATCCCATCAAACTTTCTCACCCTGGAGCTATTGTAACAAGTGGCACTTCTACGTATTATACAAAGTGGCCATGCTTGTCAACAGTAGGAATAGAGGGTGGCCTCTATTCCTACACTGGAATAGTGCCTAGAAAATCTTTGAGGCCTCTTCTCCACATCCCACCCATTCCCTTTGCTTTTCAGAAGTCCAGTACCCCCGTGGTCTTTTCTTCCATACCTCATCAGATCTTTTCCTTTCTGTCTGAAAAACCTCAACCCCCTAGAGAAACAGGCCCTAAATAAGCAGAATCTAGATTTCTTGTCTTCAGGAAGCTTTCAGTAGCTTTGCACCCTAAACAGAGACTTTTCTCTCAGGCTCTATATTGACTTCAGAAAGTCTGCTTTCTGGAATTTAAACTCTGTGGAAGATATTAATGATTAGACAGAAGCAAGGCTTACTCCACCAAAATGCATGCTCATAACAGGCTGTTAATTCACAGCCTTTTCTTTAATTCCAAGCTCATTTCCCTACACATAAGTATTCTTATCCAATCTGAGAATTGATGGATCAGGAAAACTAGCAAAAATATATTTTCCATTCCCACAACTTTCACTTATATCTCTTCTAAGCCTCTCAAACCACAAGGTATCTCTCACTCTCTCAAAGCCAATTTCTTCTTCAGAAAGACAGAGCAGTCACACAATCTCATAGTTAAAAGGAACCTCCACAGCTCTTTAATCCAATCATATTTGAACACAAATCCCGTCTGCACCAGACCTGGCAGGTCAGTGTTCTGCCTTTATGTGTGAGAGGGAACCCACTACATGTCAAGACAGACCATTACACTTTTAGGTAGCTCTCATTTTTTAGGAAGTTTTTTTTTTTCTTACAGAGGGCCTAAATCTGTCTCTTCCCAACATACACCCATTGCTCCTACTTCTACCGTCTGGGGCCAACCAGAAGAATTTTAATCTCTCTTTCACTTGACACTCCGAAACAGCTATTCTATCCCACCCTGCCTCCCAAGTTTTCTCTTTTCCAGGCTAAACACTGGTAATTCCTTAAACCAATTTTCTTATGGCATAGTCTCCAATCTTCTCAAAAGCCAAGTCACCCTACTTCTGGATGCTCTCCTGCTTGAGTAGATCCATCTGAAAATGTGATGCACAATAGTACAGATGTCATCTAACTAGGACAGAAAATAGTGCCAACTACTTCCTTTTTTCTGAACACTATGCCTCCTTAATGCAACAAGGATAGCATTAGCTTTTATAGCTGTCTGTCACACTTATGACTCATATTGAGCTTGCAGTCCATTAAAACCCCTAGATCTTTTTCTAATGAACTGCTGACTAGCCAGGTATCTTTTGTCTTGTACTTGTGAGTTGATTTTTTAAAAACTCAAGTGTAAGATTTTAGATTTATTCCTATTAATTGAAGGGTTGAATAAACTGTGGTACATTAATGTAATGGAATACTATAGTGCAATTAAAACTGACAAGTGTGAGGAATACAATGAAATCTGGAAAGATCTTTATAAAATAATGCAAAGTGACAAAAAGCAGAACCAGAAGAACAGAGTATACACATAATGACCAGATAATACAAGAGGAAAAGTGAAGGAGAATAAATGGACTATGGGAGTAACTAAAAATTGCAATGATATTTTATACATTAACTTATTTAAATATTGTTAGTCAAAATGCATATTTAAATAGTTGTATTGATGTATGATATTGTTTATAATAAAATCTGTTTAAAAATGTTTCCTATTCAATTGTGTCTTATTGATTCAGCATAATATTCTTGTCTATTGAGCTATTTTTGGATTCTGATTGTCATATAATGTGTTAACTACTCCTTCCAGCTTTGTATCATCTATAAATTTGATGAGCATGCCATCTATGCCTTTTTTCAAGTAACTGATAAAAATATTAAATAGCACAGAGCCAAGGACAGACATCTGGGATGCTCCACTAGAGATCTATTTTCAAGTCATTGAATCATTGAGTTCATTGGATGAACTTTTGACTCTTTGGGTCTAGTCATTCAACCAGTGCTGAATCCAGCTCACCATACTATCTAACCCATATCTTTTTCAGCTTGTCCACTAAGATAACATGAGACTTTGTCAAATACCTCCACCAAAAACCAGCCAGATACTAAGTATATTATTCTTTCCCTTATCCTGGATCCCTAAGTAACCCTGTTCCTCTCAGGGTTTCAATTTCCCCTCCCTAATATCACCACACCCATCCCATTCCCTCCCATATACCTAAGACACAGGATTGTTCTTTCAGTGTTTAATTCAATTAAAAACATTTATTAAGCACCTGGTGCTTCAGGTATTTTAAGGTACCATGCTCATTGCTAGAGATATAAAGAAAAAAATTAAATTGTCTCTGCCCTCAAGGATTTTATGTCCTCTTGGAAAGATAAAACATGTGAAGTACAGGATAATTTGAGGAGGAAGAGAACACCAACTAGAAGGACACAATCCGAAGGTACCCTAAGCTGAACCCTGAAGGAAGATGAGCATAAGAAAAAACCTAGAGGAGGAGGAAGAGTATTCCAGGTCTGAGGGATGGTTCTGAGAGAAGAGATGGAAAGTCAAATTCAGGTAATAGCTAGTACTCTTGTTTGTCTGAAACATAAAGTACATGAAGAAGAGTAGTACATAAAGAGTTTGAAAGTTAATTGGGAGCCAAATTGCAGAAGGCCTTAAATGCCATGCCGAAAAGCTTTGTAATTTCATTGCGGAGGAAAGAGAAAGATGCCTACTGAAGACTTTTGGCAAGGTAATGACATGGTCAGACATGTGTTTTAGGAATATTAATGTGGATGATTCGAAGAGAGTAGAGACTGGAAGAAGAGATACCAATTTGGAGACTATTGCAGTTGTCCAGGCCAGAGGTTGTCCAGAGTTGTCCAGGTTCAGAGGGACTGAACTCAGGAGGTTGATGAGTAGTGGAATTAATGAGCTGTGGAAGCAGGTCTGAAAAAAAAAATCCTTGAGGAATGATTGAATATGGAAGGTAAGAGAAAGGGCAGAGTAGGTGATTGCTGGGTGATTGGAGTACACCACACAAAAATTGGAAAGTTTGGAAAGAAGGAAATATTTGGGGGTAGCAGGGAAATTTTTGACATATTGAAATTGAGATACTGATAGGACATTCAGGCAGTTGATAATTCAGGATTAGAACTCAGGGAAGAAATGAGGTCTGGATATACAGATGTGGGACTCAGCTGTTATAGAGATGGTAAATTATCCCATGAGAGAAGATGAAATCTGAAAACTAAGAAGAGTATAGAAAATGAAGAGAAAATGGCTTAGGATAGAATCCTGGGGACTCTCGAAGTAAAGAGAAGAGGTCAGGAGATGCAAATGAAACCGAGAAGGATTAAGTTAAACAGGCAGGAGAAAATCAGGAAAGAGTAGCATCATGGAAGCTAAAGAGAGAAAAGTATCAAAAAGTGGTGACCACCAAGGTCAGAAGCTGGAGAAAGGTTGATGAATCAGAGATTTCTTGTTCTGTCTTTATATCCCTTAGGGCAGTACCTTGCTCATGGTGGGTGTTTAATAAATATTGACTGAACTTGTTGGGGGGGGGGGAGAAAAAGTCAATAGTCTTGAAGAAAGCTATTTCAGTCAAGTGGTTGGCTCAGTACTCTGACCAGACCAAGAGATTTTTACCTGGAATATCCTTGAACCCTTGCTTATGAATAAAAAAATTGGCAAGAGTTAATGTACATCTTCCCCTTTCCCACTAATTCCTCACTGATGTATCTATCTACACATATAACTATGTAAGTAATACATGTAAGTAGTCATTTTACTTTTCCATCCTTTACTAAATATTCAGGCTCTCTTTAAACAGATCATTGTTGTTTTTGTTTTTTTCTCCCATTTCCTTTATACTCTTTGCCTTCACCCATCTTTTCACATATCCTAGTCTTCACCTGCTGCCATCTGGGCCCTTAGAACCACAAAAGGTTGTGAAACTTAGGGAGCCAGAGGCACAAAAGAACTTGTGGTGGGGTGCTAACAAGAGGCCTGGTACTTCTTCCACCTACAGCTATTTTCTGAGTATGCCTCATCCCCACTGCCATCCTAACCTAAAGGAAGCCTCAGCCTAGAGGTATTTATTGATGCAGATATAGGAACACAACCACTTCAACTAGCCAACTCTACCATCAGCTTCTCAATATTTGGTTGACCAGACACGTAAGCTGATATTCACCATGCCCTGTTAACTAATGCCAGGCTCAGATATCAAAGGATCCTTGTTGTTGTTGTTCTGACTATTTGTGACCCCATGGACCATAACATGCCTATGCTATCCAAGGGTTTGTTGCTTTTTTTTTGGCAAAGATACTGGAATAGTTTGCCATTTCCTTCTCCAGTGGATTAAGGCAAACAGAGATTAAGTGATTTGCCCACAATCATATAGCTAATAAGTGTCTCAGGGCATTTGAATTCAGGTCTTCCTGACTCCAGGCCCAGCACTCTATCCATTGAGCAACCTGGTTGGTTGTTTTCTTTTGTTCTCAAAGAGGACCAAAATGACATCACTATGCTAGTCATGTGTGTCCAACTATGGCTGATCAGACCTATGCATGCTTGGAATGTTCTACCACAGGTAGAGCACAAATAGTCTATGTGAACATTTGAGATGGGTTCTCTAAATTTGGGCATGTCAGGTTTCTTTTGAGCTACTTCAATTCTGCTTTGCTCATAGAGCAGAGCACCTTCTTTGATGTGGACATGCCATGCTGAGTGGTCCTGTGCCAGTGTGTCCCATGTCACACAATCAATTCCAAAGTTTTTAAGAGAGACCTTGAGAGTGTCCTTGTATCACTTCTTCTGACCACCATGTGAACACTTGCCCTGTGTGACTTCTCCATAAAATAGCCTTTTTGGCAAGCCTACGTTTTGAATTCGAACAACGTGGCCAGCCTAGCAGTCTCCTAATTATTCCTATATCCTGTAGTTGGAAAACTCCCATCTCCTGCTCACGTCATCCTTGTGATCCTGAGCCCATCTACTATGGCAAAATGCATTAGAGGAACACTCTCCTTGATCTTCACTGAATTTACATATATTGTTTCCAACACCACTCAGCAAACTCCTCTCCTTTGAGGTAACCTCCATCTGTTTATATAAAGCCAAATGGATAAACTTTTTCACCATCATCAATCAGGTCCCAGGATATTATCTTTTCTCGAGGAACTCAATACCTGATTCACAATCTTCCTGTCTGCCTAGACACTTACCTTCATACTTGGGGGCCTCCACATTTACATAGATGTTAACTGGAACACCCTAACCTGTTCATCTACCTTTTAAATTCCATGGCCTATGCCTTCAGACTACCTTAGCCACCCACTGGGGTTATCACATCCGAGATTTCACAATTACTCATAACTGTTCTATTTCTATGGTCTTAGACTCTGAAATTTCTTCTCTCTGACCATAATCTGTTATCCTTATATCCCTCCTTCTGCCTCACTCCTCCTAAACTTATTCTTCATTCTCACTAAGACCTCAAGTCTTCTCCCTATTCTATCAGTCCATTTTTGACATTCTTTGTTTTGTTTTGTTTTGTTTTTTGGGCAATGGGGGTTAAGTGACTTGCCCAGGGTCACACAGCTAGTAAGTGTTATGTATCTGAGGCCAGATTTGAACTCAGGTTCTCCTGAATCCAAGGCTGGTGCTCTATCCACTGTGCCACCTAGCAGCCCTGATAACATTTATTTTGAAAGGAGGTGCTTAGGAGTGTTCCCAAATAACTCAATTATAAAGTGTAAAGAGGTTACCTAAATACTTGACCACAAAGAGTGAAGTAGTCCCTCAGTATACCTGACTAAGCATTGGCCATTGGATGAAGGCAACTGACTGAACACAGGCAACTTCCATTGATCGGCTCCTCTGGGGGACCCAAACTTTGAATATGAGTTGAGGAGATATCTCAAAGAGAATTCTATATTAAGAAATAACTGAATTTAGCACCTAGTTATCAAGAATAATTAGTTAAAAGTGGACATTTCCTTTCCCTCTCCCTACCCAGGTATACTCCAAAACCCCAGGTGTGCTCTTTTTTGGCCTAGCTCCATCTTGTTCCCTCCGTGGGTAGCAGACACCCCTCTCATCCCTTAGTAGCAGCTTCAAAGTGTTTCTGGGCTCCATTCACCAGGCTTTGTTTCCTATGGTCTGATGTTTGTCATCACTCCCCCTTGATCAACTGATGGTGTTTTACTGCTTGCAAAATATGTGTATTTTGTATTGTTAGTCCTAGGAGCCAAAATAGCTAGTTATGTCTCTGATCTTGTCCCTATATTAGTTAACCAATTCAGTTCTATGCTGTCCTCTGCCCTTGAATGCTTCGCCTCTTCATCATTTATTGCTCACAGATTGCTAAACCTTCGATTCAGGTTACCTCCATTATTCCCATCGTCTCTTCCTGAGTGCTAGTGAATGCTGCCGGAGAATGTTATATGACTATGCTAACTGGGTCCTCTTTTCCTTCTACACTTTTTTAGTGATCTCATCATTTTCCAAATATTGCATTATCATCTCTACACAAATGATTTCCAAATCTATATATCCAGCCCAAATCTCTCTTCTGAGCCCCAGTCCTGCATCACCAACTGCATTCTCACCTGAATATAACATTAGAACCTCAAACTCAACATATCTAAAATGGAACTCATTATCTTCCCTCTTTAAAACTTCTCTCTTTCTGTTGAAGTTACTATTATCATTCTTTTCCTCTCCTTCCCTACTATATATACAACCAATTGCCAAGTCTCCTGTGGCTCCTATAGCCACACTTCTCCTATCAGTCCCCTTCTCTACACACACATTGTCACTACCCTACTTTAGGCCCTTATTAACTCAAACTTGGCCTACTGCAAAATAGCTTCCTAATTGGAAAACTGTTCTCCCTTCCTATGCTGCTGGTCCTTAAGCAAGTTTGGAGCAAATAAAGCAAGTTTGGAGCAAATAAAGCAAGTAAGGGAACATCCCAGCTTCACTTTGCAGGCTTTCCTTTTGTTGTTGAACATCTTCTTTCATTAAATTCAATAATAAGCAATGAACTCTGGTAGGTGCTGGTGAAACAAAGACAGAACTGAAGTATTACCATTCTCCTTAACCTTTCTGCAGCCTTTGACATTGTTGGTCACTCCCTTCTCCTTGATACCCTCTTCTCTTGAGGTTTTCAGGACACCATTTTTCCTCCTACCTATCTGACCATGCCTGCTTTGACTCCTTTGATGGATACCTCCTTCAGTCAAATCCTTTAATCATAGGTGTCCCTCAGGGTCTTGTCTTCTCTTCTACCTCTATGTGACCTCCAATCTCAACATTTTCTACTGCCTTTCTGACATCTTGAACTGTTATCAGACATTTTAAACTCAACTTGTCCAAAACTGAACTCATTCTCTTTCCCTCTAAATCTTCCCCACCTCTTTTTTACCTTGCTTATTACAGTTGAGGGCAACACTATCCTCCCAATCCCTCAACTTTACAACTTCTCACTATGTCTCATCCCTCATAACCAATCTGTTGCCAAGGCCTGTCAATTTCACTTTTGCAACATCTCTTGAATATGCCCCCTTCTCTCTGATACCACCACCACTCTGGTGCAGGCATTAGCCTATCGGTGGGTCTGCCTTTCTCAAGTTTCTCCCCACTCCAATACATCCTACATTCAGCCAACAAAGTAGTTTTCCTAAATCCAAGGTCAGACTGTGTCACCCCTCCCCCTCCCACACACACTCAATAAACTTCAGTGACTGTCTATTGCTTCCAGGATCAAATGCAAAATCCTTTGTTTGGCATTCAAAGCTCTTCACAACCTAGTCCCCTCCTACCTTTCCAGTCTTACCCTCCCATTTTGTACTCCAACTCTGGGCATGTTCTCTAGTTGTCCCCCATGCCTAAGATGCCCTCTTTTCTCATCTCCATATACTAGCTTCCCTAGTTTGCTTCAAGTCCCAACTAAAATCTCATCTTCTATAGGAAGCTTTCCCCAACCCCTCTTAATCCTAGTACCTTCCCTCTTTTAATTATTTCCCACTTATTTTGTATATAACTTCTATGGACTTATTTGTTTGCTTGTTGTCTCCCATTAGATTGGGAGCTCCTTGAGGTCAGAGATAATCTTTAGCCTCTTTTTCTATCTCCAATGCTTGGCACAGTGCCTGGCTTGTACTAGGTGTTTAATAAATGTCTATTGACTGGCTAACTGCCTTTAAGAAGATTATATTCTCCTGGGGAGATATATGTTCATGGATAAGGAAATACAATATAATTTGAGGAGGAAGTAAGCATTAACAACTAAAGGGATGAAAAAAGGCTCCAAAAGAGAGCTGCTTAAAGGAAGGAAAGGAAACTAAGAGTGGGAAGTGAAAAGGAAGTGCATTCTTGAAATGGAGGAAAGCCTTTGCACAGGAAAAGAGGGAAGGGGAGATGGTATGTCAAGTGGGAAGTAGTCTCATTTGGTTTAAATGTAACATGTGTGAAAGGGAATAATATAAAATGTTTGAAAAAGTGGTGGGATTGAGGTTTGAAACAATAGGCTAAAGAGTTTATGTTTATCCTAGAGGCAATGGAGAGCTATTGAAGATCTTCAAGCAGGATAGTAAGGTGGTCATCCCATAATAGTAATTTGACAGCTGTATTAAGGACGACATGGGAAACTAGAACAAGACGGACCAATTAAAAGGTTTCAGTATAGGGTCAAGGGATATGTATTTGTACATGTTTGTTGCTTGAGTACCTGTGATTTCTATTTATCTTCCTTGTTTCCCCCTCGTTATCCTCACCCCATGATACCCTTTAGGATAAATTATAAATAAGTCATCAATTGATTGGTCCCTAGAGTCATAGAGTTTAATATACCCAGTCAAGTAGTTCCTCTAGCTGGTTACCTTAGAGTTGTCTTCTTCCCAGGGGAGAGGAGAATGGAACAAGGAGAGAAGGTCCCAGAAGAACACTTAGAAAAGGTTGAGCAGGGGATCTAGAACTCATATACCTTATAATACCCATCCTCTAAATCCTTCCTTTAGATGAGAATGATAAAGTCTGTTCATAAGAGGTCTCAAGGAATCTAGTTATTTCCCCTCCTCTCCATCAGTAAGTTGACGTGGAAAGATGACAAGTGGAAGAGGCCCTGTCTCCTTGCACCCTGATGAGGTCATGGGAATGGCCAGTCTGTAGGCAACCAATTATACCTGAGGGATAGGTCTAATGGACAGGTGGCCCACACAGTCCTCTCAACGTCAAGCTCTTTCCATAGAAATGACAGCTCAGTGGGAGATACTTCCCCCATAAGTAACCTGCCCAACAAATGCTCCAAAGCTCATCATTTAGAACCTAGGCTGAGTTGGGAGTTGGTGGATGGGAGAGAAGAGAGACCTGATCACTCTGGGAGCTTTCCAGAATTAATCCTACCCAGGCCCTTTGCCAAGCTAGGAGTCCACACTTGGGCTGTACTAGCAGAAGACTGGAGGGGAGGGGGCTGGGGGTGGGGTGGGGTGGGAGGTTCTCTTTCAGAACAGTCATTTTCATAGAAACCTCTCTACTCAATTCCTCCTACCAGGATCCTAGGCCTGACTCTAGGTATCTACCCACCCGCTCCTGTTTTCAACTTCTCGGCTCCCTTGTCCTTCCTTCTCTCTCAATTTCCCCTTTCTCTCCTAAGCTTCACCTACCCTGAGCAGCCCCACCCAGCTGTGCTGGCCACATCCCATAATAGTCAGCCTTCCCCCCCCCAGTCTCCCCCCTCCAAAAAGAGGCGGTCATCCTATAATAGCCACCCACAGGAGACATTCCGCGGTGACCGCCCCCTCCCTGCGGAGCTGCCGGGAGCCGCCATCCCATAATAGTTGTCTGCCTGTTTTACTGGTTACTGCTGTGAAGGGAGCTGGAGAGGAAAGAGAGGGGAGGAGGGATAAGGAGCAAGGGTCTCCCCTGGGGGAGGATCGTAGAAAGCTTAGGCTGGGGGTGGTGACAGGTAGAGGAGAAGGATGTACAGGTGTGGGGAGCGACACGCTGTCCCCCATTACCTTGGAATGGGATTCCCAGCCACCCACCCTAGAGGTGGCGACATGTCAGAGAAACTACTGGGGCAGCTTAAAAAGAAGAAAAACCGAGGTGTTTGGAGGAGGGGGATTGGTTATCAGGTGTTCCCCCAGGAAGACAATGGTTTGAGTGAAAGGGTTGACCTTAGAGAGTGAGGGGGGAGGGGCAAAGAAAAGCTTTCTTATCCTCCCCACTCTGCATCATCATCCCATAATAATCCTTCAACCCCACTCCCCCTCCCACACACACACCATCCCATAATATTTCCCAGAGAGGCAGTCCTGCAGTAGGTACAAAGAAGCATCCCATAATAAGCTTCCCTACCCCACCCATTCCACTCACCAGGCTACCCCCCCCTCGGTCACATGCAGTCGGTGCCAACTCCCCCCTGCTCCCCCCTCTGGCCACCAAAGGCCTTGCCAGCCCATAATACTCCTTCCTCCCCCTTCCTCCCCCCTTCCCACCCCGCACCCCTTCCTCCTGCCTCCAGTTGGATCTGAGCCTCACCAGCCCATAATATTGGCCAGTCTCCTAAGGCTGCTCCAGCCCATAATACTCTCCATGTCTCCTAAGGCCTCTCCATCCCATAACATTGCCAGAAGCCTGACCTGTGGGCCAAATCCCAAGTCTGTTCCACACATCTCAGCTGTGTCAGCACTGGTCTCTCTCTCTCTCCCTCCCTTCCATCTTTCCTCAATCTAGCTCACCCTTTTCCAGACTCTTTCCAAACCTTTTGTCCCAGACTGCTTTCCCCCCTCTCCCCACAAATCTCAACCTGTCTGGATGCCTTGGTCCTGGATACATCTCTAATGTCCTTCATTGCCGTTTCTCCCTAGTCTGGTTCCTCTCCTTTTCATATATATGTATATATATATAATACACACACACACATATATATTATATATGTATTTCCTGGAACCCTCAGGAAAGTAAAATTACACCAGAAGGCAACAGGGCATTAACCTTGTGGCTCACGGAAAAACCTGCATTTCAGGGAGAGAAGCTGCTACCTCTAAAACTTTCCCTAATGACCTGACATTACAATAATTTGCTTGGCCTGCTTTCCACACTCTGTTCCCCAAGCCTGAATCCCCAGTATCAGATACCCCCTTTTTAAGTAGAGGAAGCTCTAGTTTTCCCCCAGAAATACTTGCTTGATCATCCGCAAATTTCGAGGTATCAAGCATGGGTACCTTTAGGATTCCCAACCCTTTGCAAATATACTTTTTCTTTGACGGCCTCAATCTGTCTCCTACCCCTAGCTGAACAAGGCAAGCCACCCTTTCACCATCACTTCTGCAGGGTATCATTTGTTCACAATGCATAGATACATCTTGGGGTAGAAAGACCTAGTGTAGTGGAATGACCTTGGGGTTTAGGGTCAGCCCGGGTTTGAATCTCATCTCTATCACTTCCTATGTGGCCTTGGACAAATTGCTTAACCTTTACAAGCCTTAGTTTCCTTATCTGTAAAATGGGCATAGAATCCATAGAATCATTGTGAGAATCAAGTGAGATAACTTATGGAAAACTTCTCAATAAACAGGAACTACTATTAGCTTCAGTAAAGTTCAGTCTTCTTTGTCAGGCATTCAAAGCCTTTCACAATTTAGCGTCACCATATCTTTCCAGGTATAGCTCACAGAATTTCAGATCCTCAGAGTATACCTAGGCTTACTTATCTACCTGAAAAGAATTCCCTCTACAGCATACCCAACAAGTAGTTATCTAGCCTTTGCTTAGAAATCTCTAACAAGGGAGGAACTTACTACTTCCAGGGCAGACCATTCCACTTGAAAACAGCTCTGATAGCTAGAAATTTTGTCCTTATGAGACTAAATCTGCTCGTCTGCAGCTTGAACCTTTACTCCTCATTCTGCCCTATGAAGCGGACAGAACCAAGTCAGTTACCTCTTCCACAAGACAGTTCTGAAAATACACAAAGACAACTATTACCTCCCCTGTCCCCACATCTCTTTTCCAGGCTGAACATCTTGGTTCCTTCAATGAATCATTATACACATGCACTGGACCACTAAGTAATACTTTCCTCGAGCTTTTGTTCAGCCTGTTCCTAATACTTGTAATGTTTTCCCTTCCCCTCTTACCTATTGAATAGCTCCATCCTGATTTTAAAATCCAGCTCAAATGGCTCCTCTCTTTGAAGCTTTTCCCACTCTCCTCAGAGTTCTTGATTTGGTTTTGTCCCTTTCAAATGCACTTCTAGTGTGTTATAGTTATCTGTGTGTGTATGCATACATATGTATATATTATATCTATCTATCTATCTATCTTATCCTTGTTATTATATTGTAAGGTTCCTGAAGACACTGTATTTACTGAACTTTGCATATTCTCTAGCATCTAACATTGTCATCTTTGTACAGAATGTATTTAAACATTTGTTGAATGGATTAATGAAGAAATAATTTTCCTCAAATTTTTACTTCAAAGAAAAGGTACTTTTATTCTTTCCTTATTTTAGAGAACATAATTGGCTAATGAACATGAGTCAAGGCAGATTTTTTTGGCCAGCATTGAGTAGAGGTTTCTTTCCCACTACATCCAACATGAGACCTTCCCAGCATTTTTTCTGTGTTGTGTGGACTAGATATATATTTTTGATGAATCTTTTCAGAGAATAGAGAGGGGACCCAACAAGTCCTGAAAATGAAATAAAAAAGTCTAGCATACTAATTTAGATTGCTCCTGTCTGAGCCCACTATTTTCCTAAACTCTAGAGAAACTCAGAGTGCAAAGCAGTCCTCATGTAAATGGACTTCACATAATTCATAATCAGACTAACTTTATGGAACAGGAAAGAGGAAGCAGGGTGTTTGTGTGTACGTACATGTGGGTGATGGTGCTCCAGAGAGCTTGCATATGCTTATATGCATAAAGGGCTGTGTTAATATGAAAGTGAAGGTGGAATGGGGGCAGGGATGAAGATGGATGCAGAGGAAGATTATTTCAGGCACACTAGCTGGAGAAAAAACGTAATGGCACCCAGAGCAAAACAAGGAAGCTGTGGGTCAACTAAGAGTAGTCCCTTCATACAAGTATCATAGTCGAGACTTTATCTTCCTTCTTCAGATTTTTTTCCTGATAAGATCTCAAGATTAAGGTGTGAGAATCATAGATTCAGATCTGGTAAGAATTGTAAAAGAGCCCCCTCTCCACTCTTCATTTAACAGATGATCTGAGACCCCAAGAGTCATATAGGTAGTGACAGAAATAGGATTTGACCCTAAATCATCTGATGATAAATACAGTGATCCAGCTGTATATCATGATGCCTCTGGAAGAGGAGAGGACAGAGAGAAGAAAGAAGGAATATAACTGTTTTCTGACCTGGAATTAGGGAAGGAAATGAGGTCCTTTAGAAAGGAATTCAGGGGCAGCTAGGTGGCTAAGTGGATAGAGCACCAGCCCTGAAGTCAGGAGGACCTGAGTTTAAACCAGCCTCAGACCAAACACTTGACACTTACAAGCTGTGTGACCCTGTGCAAGTCACTTAACCCCCCCCAACAAAGGAACTCAGAGCACCTGAAGAGGGTGAGCAGGCAGAGGATTCTAGGGTGGGAGACCCACCTCCACTCAGTGTCTCAGTTTCTCCATGATAAAATGAGGTACCTCCCACCAATAGGGCCAGCTCAGAGGGTGAGGGGCTCCTAGTGCCATATGCATTTTCCATTTCCCTGGATTTGGCCACTCCTTTTCTGCCCTGTCAGTGAGTATCATAGAAACTATGGAAAGGAGCCCACATTTTTTGTTGTAGGAGCTTGCACAGTTCCAGAAAGGATGCCAAACTTGGTTCCTTGTGGCAGGATGAGAGCCATTATGGGCACTAACCACCAGCCATCCTCCTAGTTTAACAGGAGAGAGTGGGCAGAGGAATCTGAGCCAATTCTCCAGTTTGGCCACCAGGGGTCATTTTACCCTTAAAAATCACACAGTTTGGAATGACCTCAAAAGGACACACAGAAGACCCTTCATCAAGCAACAATGACACAGAGAGAGAAATACAAAGGATAACATGTTCATAGAAATATACACATAGAGAAACAGAGACCGTGACACAGAGGCAGAAGATACGTGCAACACCTCACTTTACCCTTCTGGTTGGAATTTTCGAGTGGGTGGGTGTTAGTGTGTGGGTGGTATGGCAGTGGTGGCAGGGAGCATGTCAACAATTTAAGAAGCCCAGCATACTCCTGCCTATGGGAGGCCCTCATTCCCCTGTCCCCCCTTCCCTGCCCATTGACCCCTCCCTCCCCCTCCCCCTTCCTTTTCCCCTCTCCCCAGGATAGATTTCTGACATTGGGCATTTCTCCCTTTCATTTCTCCTGTGGTTCTCCTTTCTCTATAAGCTGGGGCAGCCAACAAGCTCCACCCTACTGCTCCTGGCTTTGCCTCCCCACCTCCAAATATCTCCCCAATGATGCAGGAGATTCTACTGTTATTGCCACATTCCTTTGTGTTAAGCATTGCCCTCTCCCTGTAATCCTATTTTTAATCTTTAAATAATGCAGTACCTCGAGTTTGGGGTTGGGGGATCGTGGTCATTGAATAGCTCTCACTTAGGTAAGGCGAAAGAATTGATTAGGTCACTTTTGTTCTCAAAGGCAGAAGAAACGTGGTAGATGAAGGCCCAGGGTATCTGTGTTGGGTGTGGGTGAAAGGAGATCAGGAACTCTGACGACAATTTCTCTGCCTCACAATTTTGCCACAAACCAAGCCTGACCTTGTCTCATTGCCCCACCTCAGAGCTTAGAGATAGATTATTCTAGGCCACACAACAAGAAGGAAATTGACTCTGTAGAGCCTACCTCCAATTTTATTAGTCCTTATGACCACCCCATCCCTCCCTACCACCCCAGCCCTCCAAAACAAAATAAAGGGGTCCAAGGCCCAGTGGCATGAAGAAGCACCACTTGCAGAAAAAATTCTAGTGAGGAGACTTTTCAGCAGGTTGTTCAACTGGGTAATTTCAGGTGGGCTAAATTTAGAACTTGGGCATCCAGGTTTCTCTATCTTTGGGCAGAGGAAGGAGGGAAGGATTTCTCCTCTTCTTCCAGAAAGATGGTTCCATAGCATTCCTTCTTCTTTATACTTATACTTTGTTTGTTCCTGGAAATAAGGGCTAAGATTGAAACCTGAGTCTGGGTACCTGATCTCTTCCCCACACTGCCTTGCTCATTTGCAGTCTCATAATGGGGATGAGAAGGGAGCTGAAGGGAGAAGTTTAGCCAGTGTTTCTGCTCAGGTGGTTGAATCCTTGATGGACTGACTGAATGACTTCTCCAGAGGTGTACGTGAGAGCAGCTCACTGTGAGAGGCATCCTCAAGATTAGTGGAGGCTGTACCACTTTCCCGATGCCCATGTGGTCCTCGAGGCCCGTTGGCAGCTCTGACTTTTACCCATCGTGTAGTTCTCAGGCTTCGAAGGGTATTTCGGAAGCCCTCTGCACTGAAATAGTAGACAAGGGGATCTAAGACGCAGTTGGTACTAGCCAACACTACCAACACCACCAACACCTGGCGTACCCTGTTCTGGACATCGGAGCTGGCATCTACCAGCTTTCCCCGAAGTAGTCCATAAACAGCCAGGGTGGTATTGTAAGGCACAAAGCACAGGAGGAAAATGACCAGGTTAGCCAGTAGAAGGTGCACTGTTTTCCTACGGCGTTCATTCCTGGTGGTACTGGGCCGGGCCAAGGTCCAGAAGACCCGACTGGAAGAGTAGACCATGGTAATCAAGGGCAGTATGAAACCCAGCCCTTCAGCAAGAAGTACCAAGGGCAGCAGCCTGCCCTGCCACAATTTCTCACTGAAGCTCTCAAAACACAGGTAGACAGTGATGTTCTTATAATAGCAGGGTGAGGGGGCATGGACCCAAACAGCAGGCACAGCGCACACCAAGATCAAGGCCCAGACACCCAGGCAGAGTAATCTTGCCACCATAGGCCGGCGTAGGTGGCGGAGCCGCAGGGGGTGGACGATTGCAATGTAGCGGTCCATATTGACGAGGGCCAAGAAAATGCAGCTGCCATACATATTCATCTGGAAGGCAGCCCCTGCTGTCTGGCACAGCAGGGCTGGGAAGGGCCAGTGGTGAAGGGCATAGTAGGATAGACGTAGGGGCAAAGAAAGGGTAAAAAGCAGGTCACTAGCTGCCAGGTTACACATGTAGACACTGACCACTGAGTGGACTTGTAGGGCTCGGAGGAAAATCCATAGTGCCAAGGCATTGAGGGGTAGACCGGCAGCAAGCACCAGACTATAGCCCACCATATATAGGCGATGGTTAAAGCGGTAGTCAGGGCACGTGGGGATAGTGGTATCGGAGGTGTTGGCCAACATTTCCCCAATTGATGGGCTAAGCTAAGTACATTATCCCTCACGCTGGGCAGGAAGGGCCAGGTACGACCAAGATGGAGTATAGGGAACAGGGAGAAGCCAGATATTCCAGTGCTCCTCTTTTGTTACAATGGGGACCTGAAATGTGAAAGGAAGCCCAAGTTCAATAGCCAGAAAGGACATACAAATATACATATCATGACATACTCAATACCTGAAGCAGGAGCAGGAAGTAGGACTTCTTTCTATTTTTTATTATTATTATTATTATTATTATTTTCAGAAAGTCCTGAAACCATCCCACTACTTTTTCAAGTTACCCTAAATCTGTACCCAGATATAAATGAGTTGACTTCCTCCTTTCTCTAATTGAAATTATACATAAACCATCCTACTTCCCTTTTTTCCTCTTACTTCAAGCCAATGTTTCTTTCACACACATATACAATCTTCTCCCTTATTTCTGAAGTCCTCTGAGCACTTAAGTACTCAGTTTACAACTCCTGGTAGGCTGATGAGCACTCTTTCCATTATATCTCCATAAAGTTTCTCCTATTAGATGGTAAACTCTTGAGGGGTTCATCTACTTTCCTACACTTTCCATTTCCACGGCTTCTAATGCAGTACTCTGCCCATAGAAGGTACTCAATAGAATTTGCTAGGTTGATCAAAACACTAGGACACAATTGTCACATCCTGTCAGAGACATGTTCTGTCCCTTAACCACATCCTATCATCTTCACAAGTGTTATGTCACAAGTATGTAGAAGATTGGGTTCCTGAAAAGCTTTGTATAAATCCAATTTTCCTTCTAACTTCCATTCTAATTGAGAGGACTTTAGCGGCCTTTCCTATAAGAAAGCTACAGTATGTAACACTTTTAAAGCTTAGATAATAATTGTGATGTGCTTAGCACAGTGCCTGGCACATAGTAAGTGCTATATAAATGTTAGTTATTATTATTACATTATTATATTCTGCTACAGTCTCCACAGGCCCTCTCCATCAAGTCATTAATGACTTATAAACACAGTACTTGGCACATAGTGGGCACTTAAATGCTAGTTGATTAGACACATAAATGAAACAGGAGAACTACTATTTTAAAAGCAAAACTAATTTTACCCCCCAATATAATTGCTATGGCAAAGCCCTTCACTGATCTTTTTTTGTATATTGGAATTCTCTGGGTTTTCTGAGCTTTGCCCCTTTCCCTACCTCCCCTAATTCCCTACCCTAGTCTCCCCATTCCTTTCTCTGACTTGATTAGTTCCTAGGGCCCTGCAGTGGGGCAGGTGGGCTCTGTGCCAAGACAAATGGGAAAGAGAAGGAAAACTGAAATGGGTGGGGGAGGAGAAGGGAATAGATCGGGAGCAGCTGAAATCTCCCTCCTCTAACCAACACATCTGGTAAAAAGAGAAGGCTCCGTCTGTACGTATGGAGCGAAGAAGGCGGGGAGGGTGCAGGTAGGAGAATACAGGCCAGAGAACAGAGACAGAACAGCTGCCCCAGTCCTGGGGCCTCATTTCACCAGACACATCTGAAACCAAGGGAAAAAGAGAGACTCACAGGTACAAAGGGAGATGGACACAGGCCCAGTAACAAGGAAATGTACACTTAAACTCATAAACCTAGTAAAATGTATAGACACATTAAACAGGGGACACAGAAATGATCAGTTAGCAAGTATTTATTGAGTGCTTACCCTGTAGCCAGCATTGTGCTAGAACCTGTAAGAGTATATGGACCCTGCCCTCGAGGAGCTTACAAATACACATACATGCATACATACATACATACATACATACACATACATACAAATATACACAGAAAATGCAGCTGATACATATCCTACACAGTAAGGTAGATTTACACCGTCAGACATACTCAATCACCCTGAGAAACTTTCTCCCACATCTCCCATACAGATTCCAGCATGCGGCAACCCCTCCTTTGAATCTCCCATGCTCTCTTCCCTCTACATCTCCCACTTTTACCCCAGGCACAGTCTTCTCACCTGTCCAGTAGGTCCCTGTGCTCCATCTGAGTGCGTTCTGAGCTGGGCTGGGCTCTGCACATTGCTGAGATAAGCGAGGAGGGCAGGGTTGTCCTATGCAGCAGACAGGAAGTATGAGGGAGATAGCACAGGCCCAAGAATTCCTCCATTCCACCCCCCTCTACATTGGGTACCCCATTGGTGGATGGTTATTGGCTGGAGGTGTTGGTGGGGAGGGAAGGAAAAGGAAAAAGAACTTTTGGGCTGAGATGAGGAGCAAGAAGATGTGTGTATACGTCAGAGAGAAATAGAAAATCACTTTGCCCCACTTCCTCATTTCTAATAGAAGTGCCACCACCACATCTCCTACTGGCACAAAATCTCAGAGTCATCCCTCTGGCTCCTTGGCTTCCTCTCCCGAAGTTCATTATCACCACCTACCATTCAGGGGTTCTAGAAGGACTCTGTCCTTCCCATAGCTCCTGGATTTACACCCCTCTCCCCCACAACTTTCTGGATTTCAGTGGTTTGAGAAAATGCTTTGTAAACCTTAAAGTATTATATAAATGTGAATTATTGTTATAATCAGCACATTATGGGAAGGATTACCCTCCTGGAGTTCTGAGACAGTTACCCTCTCTCTAGCTCCATTCTGGATTGGCCTCAGGGAGGAGGGAAGCTACAGAATCCAAATATTCTTAAAGTCTTGATTGCTTACTGGTACCTCACCACCCTGATAGTCAGGAAATTCTTTATTCTGCCAGGCCTCAAACTCTACTCTAGTAAGTTGAAACTATTCCATCTGGTTTGAGTTCAAAGGAAATATAGAACATACACAGCTGTCTACCCACTCTGGCTGGTGTTAACTATCAGCTATCTGTCTGGCCCCCTGAATATCCGGGCCTCAGACACCCTGATGCTCTGCAACAGCAGGTCTGGCTCACAGTACAGGCGCAGATTTTTTTGTAAACCTTCATTCCAACATTTCTGGAAAGCACCCGTATATCACATTCCGCATCTTGTACGAAGAGCAATACATTTGCCTTTTTCCCAGGAGGGGTCTTCAGGATAATGGAGGTGACCTTTTTCATGGGATAGAGAGGTACAGACAGGCTGGGAAAGGACTACAGGGAAAATGAGAGGTAGGATGAAGCAGTGCGAAATGTGTTAGGTCTGCAGTTAGAGGGCCTGGATTCAGTTCTGCTACTTGGGACCTGTGTGATGTGGGGCAAGTCATTTAACTTCTCAACCTCTGTTTCTCCATCTGTAAAATGAAGTGGTTGAACCGGCCTCCGAGGTCAGCTCTACATATATGATCCTGTTAAATGGATCCCTGAGATGGCCTTTGGTTTCACTGATTACTGATTTTTCTGAAGTTGTGAAGAGTTAATCCAACCACCTCATTGTACAGAGGAGACACAGAAGATGTGACTTGTCCAGAGTCATACAACTAACGAGTGTATGAAGCAGGATTTGAACTCAGGTCTTCCTTACTCCAAGTCCAGTGTAATATGCACTGCAACAACCAGCTGACTCCTAGTGAAGTTAAGTCTCATTTCCACTACATCACTCTCCGTATCCCAGGCCCAAACCCTCTGTTCTTTCCAGCCTAAAATTGTGCTTTAGCCCTTCTCTACCTAGAGAAGACATTGTACAAGATGCGGAATGTGATGTATGGGTGCTTTCCAGAAATGTTGGAAGGAAGGTTTACAAAAAATTAGTGCCTAAGATCCATTTATTTCCTTCTCTCGGGCTTAGAGCTAGCCCGAGGCCAGGTTTTTTGTTTTTTTGTTTTCCTAAAGAGGCAACAGAAAGAGCAACTCAGAGGAAGTGAGTCTGAATCTTAGCTCTGGCACTTTCTGTGTGACGCTGGGCAAGTCACTTAATGTTTTGGGGCCTCAGTTTCCTCATCTGTAGAATGAGGATTTTGGATAAGATGATCTCTTAGGTTTCTTCCAGAGAAAGCTTTTAAGTTCCCTAGCTATTCTGACCTCTCTGTTGGCCACCTTGGACAAGGCTCAGCCTCCTGAGGATTGACCTCACCTGCTTTCTGGATGCTATACATACTTCCTAACTCCCTATTTTTAACAGCTCAGACAACGAATAATCAACCAAGAGGAATGACAATTTTGATTCATGAAGCGCGACCTTTGTGAGCATGTGTTTGATATGATGCCCTTAGTAAATGTCAGGTCAGGTCAGCACACATAAAAGGCCCAGCTCAGGACTCAGCCCTTTAAAGAAGCTTTCAGGGGCTCCTCTCTCCCCTGAACACCTGTAGCTCCTCCTGCTGTGCTCCTGGCGCAGTTTAGTGCTCAGATCTCACATGGTTTCTTCCTCCCTCCAAATTTCCAACATCATAGTCCATCTTCACAGCCTTTTTACATTCATTCATATCAGGGAGGAAGGGGAAGAGTCTGTGTCTAGAGATGGATCTGAGTCCCAATGTTTCCATATAGTATGAGGCTGTGTCTCTAAGATTAGTGAATTAGTCTGTGAATACAAGGGTTACCTAGTATAATGGAAAGAGCAAAGAACTTGAATCTAGAAGATCTAGACTTGAGTCCTGTCATTTACTAGTCTTGTGACTATACACAAGTACCTTCATATCTATGAACCTCAGTTTCCTTATCTGTAAATTGGTTGATAATATTTATCCTACCTAGTTCATACGGTTGTTAGGTACTTTGTAAATATAATAAAGTGAAATATAAATATCAACCACTGTGATTAGTCTTTGGGTCTCTGGGTCTCCCCACCTGTCCTTATCTCCATTTTCCCAAAGGTCAGAGTTAAGGAACAAAGTGGCTAAGGGCACAGACTGCAAAAAAAAAAAAAAATTGACTAGCCCTATATACAGACAAGATAGAAAACTACGTACATGTAGGCTTGGACAAGTGCCATAAAACCACGTCTACTCCAAAATCTCGTCCGCATAGTACCTCCCCTATTAGCTACCTTTGAGTTAAGCCAGTATTTTGAGAAGCCTCCTGTTGCACCATAGTTACTGTAGAGGGGTAGCATATTGCTATCAGCCCAGGTGACAACAAAGATCTTAGGGGAATACAACAGACAAGTGAGCTTTTGACTAGGGACAAAGAGATGGTAGGAAAGTATAGGGCACTGACTCAGGAAAATGGAGCTGGGTGGGGCAATGCTAGTTGAAAACTCTGAGAAACCTAAAAGGCTGCTAAGGAATGTGGGCATTAAGAAGAGTATAGAAGTAGGGAGTTGGGACAGGGAACTCAAAAGAACTATGCCTAGTTAAGAGACCCAAGAGAGGAGACCCTGGGCCATAGAAGGGGTTTCCTAGTGAGGAGTTTCCTGGATATAGTTCTCAAAACTCTGGGGCCTGACTCCATTCATCTATGAATGGTGGTTTTGGTTTGAGTTGTATTTCGTTCGGATACATTCTCAGGGGACAGAGGCCATCATCCATCACCTTCCCCAATCACTCCCATTCCTAGGGGGTCTGTGTGTACTACTATGGGGTTCACCCCACCCCTGCCAGTGACACCCCCATACCTGTATTCACCACTGCTCTGCCGATACCTGGTGCTTGCTTCCGCTGTACTCTCCAAGCTGGGCTGGTAGGACCTGCTCTAGAAGCAGGTTTAAACACACCCACCCTAGCATATCCTGGCATGTCCTTTTCCTGTTCCCAGCACATAACTGATCCCAAGCAGGGGGGAAGGAGAGACACACACAGAGACACGTTTAGATGCATTCACAGGAATAGATACATGCACACACAAGAATAGATACATGCACACACAGGAACAGATACATGCAAACAAAGGAATGGACACACGCAGAAATAGATAGGCACACATAGACCTGCCTCTCCTTGCCCATCAAGCGATGTTTTTCCCGCCTTCAGATAACTCCTCCACATAAGTACTTTTTTTTTTTTTTTTCTGGGAAGACTTCCTGACATACCCACTTTGCTGACATCAGATGAATAATAATCATTGCTTCTGCTTCTCTTTGCAGTTGCCCTTCTTTGGATCCGTAAGATCACTCAGCACATGAGGAGGACTCACGTTTACCCAGTGGCCCTTAGACTGTTGGTACCCAGGAAATGTCCAAGGGTAATAAAAGGAGTCACACCAATATGCACACAATAAGGGTGGGACAACAGTCCATTGAGGAGGCTGGGCAAATGTCAGGGCAGAGTTTCTTAGAGGAGGGCTTTCTTTGCCTTGGGGAAGGGGTAAAATATGAGCTCCCTGAAAGGTAAATGGAACAATGTTTGTCCCCTACCTCAGCTCCCACGGATTCAATCATTCCTTTATGTAAATGATTCCTAGATATATTTACCCAGCCCATTCTTTCTATCCTGAGCTCCAGTCTCTCATCCCTAACTGCCTAACATATATTTCGAACTGGATATCCCACAGCACAGATATCTCAAACTCAACATGTCCAAAACGGAATTCTTAGCTTCCCCTCCAAACCCAGGTCTCGTGTAATTTTAATCTATGGCCAACAGATGTCTCTGGTATCTGTCCCCTTTATTCTGAGAGACAGAGAGAGAGAGACAGAGAGATGGCCTCCTTATCTTGTCCATGCTGGAAGCTCAGGGCAGGGTCCCACTCTAAGTTTTGATCTGGTCCATTTACAATCAGCCCCTCAAGCAACTTGGTGGTCCTCAGCTGGAAGGGGGCTCACTGGATTAATGGTAAATTGAATTCAGACTACCTCTCAGTACAGTTTACTGGAGCTCAGATCCACCAGCCTAAGAGCTGGGATTACAGGTACCTGCCACCATGACCAGCCCTCTGTGTCCTTCTTGCCAATCACAGTGCTACCTGCTAACTACTAGGTTAGGCCCTAATCATTTCTCAGCTGGATTCCTGCAGTGGACTCCTGCTTGAGGTCTCTGCTTGTTTTAATCCATCCTCCACACATCTGCCAAAGGGATTTTCCTAAAGCACAAGTCTAACTAACCATGTCCCCCTCTCCCCCACACTCACTAAACTGCAGTGTCTTCCTGTTTTCTCAGGATCAGATAGAGACTCCTCTGTCTGGCTTTTAAAACTGTTTGCAAGCTAACCCCTTCCCATCTTTCTGGACTTTGTCTAGAATGTCCTCCACAATCCAGCTACACTCTGCGATTAATTATTCCTCATACAAGACACCGCCATCTCCAGCCTCCATGCCTTTGTACTCATTGCCAGTTCCCCCCTTCCACCTCCCCCCTACGTCCCCCCCCCACCGAAGGGCCTGGAAATACTCCTCATTTCTGACCCTTAGACCCTCTGGATTCCTTTAAGACTCAGTTTAAGAGACCCCTCCTTCAGGAGGCCTTTTCCAATTCCCACAGCAGCTAGTGCCTTCCCTTCTCAGACACATGTATTGATCTCACATGGACTGATTTACAGATTGTCTTCCCCTTTAGGATGTAAACTCCTTGTATCCCTAGTGCTTAGCCCAATGCCTAGTTTATAGTAAGTGCTTAATAAATGCTTCTTGATTTATTGATTACATAGAAGACCCTGGAGACTCCAGCTACCCAGATGTGGGGACGCCTTTAGGCACCAGAGATGAGCAACATTCTTAACCACTGGATCAGTGGGATCCAAGATCTGCATTAATCACACTCTCCAAATTTGCTTACACTTTCAACTTCCAATGGCAGGAAGTTGCTTCCTTTATACCCCATAGACGAGACAGGTTTTTCCTCTATAACCCAATTATACAACATGGGGCATAGGTTTCTCAGGATTTTTGTGCAGTGCTAGGACAAAGGGATCACAGACAAAATTGGATCCAAGATTGAAAATAAAGGCTTTATTTACAGGCACCTTTTTGGGGAGTACAGGTATAAGGCAGCTAGAATTCCTTATTATAACAGCAAATGTCCTTCTCTGTTGCCTCATTCCCAGGGACAATGTGAGAGTGGGGTCAGGGGCCAGATGACAAGAGCCTGGGAGGGCTGGACTGGCTGAGGCCAGCCTGAGGGTCTAAGATCTCTCCAAGGGGTCCAAGAGGGATAGTGTATTTGAAGGAATGAGGCTGGAGAAGGGGTTGGGTGTGGGAAAAATTTAGAGAATGAAGAACACTGGGGCAGATCCAAGGGACCATAACCTCTGATATTCTTTGGTTTCCAAGTTCATCCCCCTTGGCCCAGGGTTACACTGTTAAACTCCCGGCTCCAGAGCAGTATAGCCTCTTCGCCTTCAGCTATGTTCAGTACTGAATATGTCTCATTCTTTAAACATCCCAGGCGGAACACCTTTGTGGATATTATAGAAGGAAGAGAAGGATATGGGACAGCAGGATGCAAGATGGAGGAGAAGGAATAGAACTGAACTCATAGAATGCTTGAGCCGTAAGGCACCTTTGAGATCATCTATCCAGTCATCTTCCAGATGAGGACATTGAGGCCTGGACTTGCTTAAGGTCACATAGATAATAGTCAAAGGACCAGGATTAGAACCAGGTTTCTTAACTCCCAATCCAATGCTTTCACCACTATACTTAACTGCTTCCACTAACCCTCTCTACTGTCTTATCCCATTTCTCATCTAGGAAATGCCTTGTTTTTTCCTAAGAATTAGGGAGTCAATGAAGAGGCTCTGGATGGAGGCTTGGAACAAAAAAAAAGGAAAGAGGTATGTGTGGAGAGAACTATTCTCTGCTTTCTAGCAATTCTCAGAAGATCTCACAAGAGACTAGCCTGCTTGGGGTGGGGGCAGGATTTGGTCATGGGATGAGGCCTACATCGGGGTAGGGCAAATCCAGGATGGACTCACCTTCTTGGACTGGTTACGAAGCAGACACTGGTAGCTTTTAAAAGCACAGTAGTTGGGGTACTGAATATGGTCCGAGTCACAGATCTAGACCAGGAGTTGGGGATAAGAAGGTAAGGGGGTAGAAGAGAAATGACAAATCACATTTCCATAATAAAAATCACAGATGATGAAACTGAGACAAAGAAAGTTGAGATAACTTGCCAATCCATGGTCATTCCAATGATAAGTGTCAGAGCCAGGGCTTATACTCTAATTCCCTTATATCTGATTCCAAATCCTACGCTCTTTCCACACTATCACACTGCCTTCTCTAGCGGAAAGAGAATTCAGTGGTGATCTAGTAACTCACACCTAAAGAATGAATCCCTTTAAAACATCTCTGACACCTAGCCTCTCCTTGAAGACTTCTACTAAATGGGGAAACCACTCTCTCCTGGGACAGTCCATTCCACTTTTGAACAGTTCTAATTGTAGGGCAGCTAGGTGGCACAGTGGATAGAGCTCGGGCCCTGGAGTCAAGAGGACCTGAGTTCAAATCTGGCCTCAGACTCATGATATTTACTAGCTGTGTGACCTTGGGCAAGTCACTTAACCCCGATTACCTTGGGGAAAAAAAAAAGTCAGACATGACTGAAACAACTCATCAACAAAAATTGTTGGAAAGATTTTCCTTATGTTGAGCAAGAGCTGTCTCTCTGAAACTTTTACTTATGAATTCTAGTTCTGCCCTCTACTAGGGTTTAAGTATAACAAGCTTAATTCCTTGTTTTTAACCATGGTTCTTCAAATATTTGAAGATATATATTCCTTCTAAGTCTTCATTTCTCCATGGTAACCATACACAGTCCCTTTAACTGATGTTTATAAGACATGTCTTCCAGTCTCCTTACTCTACTTAGGACAGAGGTGGGGAACCTTCAGCCTCAAGGCTGAAAATATTCAGTCCTTTGACTGAATCCAAACTTCACAGAACAAATCCCCTTAATAAAAGGATTTGTTCTGTAAAACTTGGACTCAGTCAAAAGGCCACACCCAAGGACCTAGAAGGCCACGTGTGGCTGCAGGTTCCCCACTCCTGGTAGGAGTTCCCTAATCTGGTTCAATGGTTAGAATGCTGGACTTGAATGAATATTGACTCTGACACTTAGAAAATGGGTGACCCATAGCAAGTCATTTAACCTCTCTTGAGTCTTAGTTTGTTCATCTGTAAAATGATATCAGAGATGGCACCAGACTCCAAGGGTTGTCATAAGGACCAAATAAAATGATACAGAGGAAGTGCTTTGTTAAATATCAGCTATTAGGATCACTGAACCTTGTGGGACAGCCAAGGTAAATGGGATTGTTTCCATTTTACAGATAAAGACACTAAGGCTCAGAGAAGTTAAGTAAGTTGTACAATCAAACCTATGTCCCCTGACTCCATGTCTAGCCCCTTTCTCCCTTTACCATTGCTGCCTGTCAACACATAGACTCCAGCAAATATAAATGACAGAAAAAGAATCCAAAAAGATCTTGAGGAGCTTAAGTAATGGGTCAAATATAATGGGATAGCACAATTAATTAGATTAACATATTAATAGAGATAAATATAAGGTCCTACCCTTAGGTTGGCATCAGTTGTATGAATAAAGAATGGGGGAACACGTGGCTAGAAAATAATTTACATGGAAATGAGTTGGGTTTTCTAGTGCACTGCAAATTCAGTATGTCAACACTGTGATACACATCTTTGGAAAGAATCTGGGAACCCTCAATGTGGGGATTCCTTCCATCAACAGAGATGGCAAGATCTGTGCTTGAGAGGGGCAGCCTCTGTCAAATCTTGACAAAATTTTTTGTTTGTTTGCTTATCTGTCATCTCTTTTAAGCCTTACACAATAACACTCTGAGATAGGGACTATTATCCCCATTATGCCAAAGAGGAAACTGTGATTCAGGGATAATAAGTGACTTGATCATGATTTCAGGCTAGAAAGTATCTAAGGTGAGATTCAAGTCCTATACTCTATTCACTAGGAAAGTGCTGAATAAACCTTAAGACTTTTCAAATGTGAGCTATTATTAGCTATTGCTCCCTTTCATTTTCATATTTGATAAATAAAGCATGACACCCATCCAGTATCTATATAACTGAAAAAAAAAAACAACAATGAAGAACAGCACAAAGCCCCAGTAGCATACTTAGCTAATATCCTCCCCATTTTGATCCTAATTCATTAATCACCACTGTTCACTTAACCAGTTCCAAATCCACCTAAACATAATATCACTTAGATCCTCTTTTCATCTTGTCCACCATGTACCATCATTCTCACTTTCTTAGAACATCGTCCCTCAAAAGTGTCACAGGAAGTGGTATATGAAGGACTTGAGAAATGGGCCTTCAACAAAGGTCATCCTCCTTTGGTGTGGAAATTGGGGTTAAGCGGCTTGCCCAGGGTCACACAGCTAGTAAGTGTCAAATGTCTGAGGCTCAATTTGAACTCAGGTCCTCCTGACTCCAAGGCCGGAGCTCTATCCATTGTGCTACCTCACTGCTCCTCCTCTAATTCTATACACACCCTTGCTCACACTCCAAAAGACTATAGGTCCAAAGCACCTTCTTCTCTTCTCTCACCCAGCTCTCAGTCTCTAGGTCCCAATAATAATAGCCCACATTTATAGAGTCCTTCTCATACATGGTTTCATTTGAACCTCATGACAAGGTTGTGAAGGAGATAGTGCTAGTTATTATTACCCCTATTTTACAGGCCAATAAACTTGTCTAAAACTAAGGGGTGGTAGACAGAAGAGTCAATAATCTGTCTCCAAGTCTAATGCTCCTTCCATTGTACTAAGCTCCTCTCACTGACAGTCCAATTGCTAGGGAGAAGGACCAGAAGCCAAGAAAGGTGAGAAGTGGCTACTTGGGGATTCTCTTACTGGGGAAGTGGCTAGAGTAGGCCATATAAGGAGAAGGGATTAGGAATAGAAGTGGTGGTGGTGACGGTCTCCAGTAAGGGGATGGGGTGTTGGGGGTACTTCACAGTTCTTGTTCTAGTCCAGAAAAAAAAAAAATCAAACTGGGAGGGGAAGACTCTCTAGTTTTCTGGCTAAAACAGAAATAATTCCTATTTACCCTCACTCTGAATCAATCAGGGCCCAAACAATGACCAAGTGGGGTTTGGTCTGGGGCCTATTCTTGGCCAATCAATGAGATTGCTGGCCTTTCAGTGAGAGGGTTCATGGTACCTACTGGAGAAGAGACAGCCTATCTTTCTGGAGAGGATGAAAAGGTGGAAGTTAATCAGTGTCTCTGATTAACAGCTAAGGTCTGAGTAATGGGGCAATTACTAATCCCCTCTTGGCCTCCCTATTCTTCCTTATGCTTCTCTTTCTCTTGCTGAACTCATAGTAGGAGGGAGAGGAGAAGTATCCACATGGTAGGATTAATATGTCTGGTAGAAAAAAAGGATGATTTAGGAAAGTAGGGCGAGAGTTGGGTCAGTGATATGAGGAAACAGAATACTAGAGGAAGAAGGGGAAAAGGAAAGGAGGCAGAGCATGGTATAATAAACAGAGAACTGGACTTGTAGTCAGGAAGAACTGGGCTCAAATCCTGCCTCAGACATTTACTAGCTGTGTGACTCTGGGAAGGTCACAACTTCAGTTTCCTCATTTGTAAAATAAGGAGATTGGACTTTACAGTCTTGTGGGCCTTGATAGTCTCCTCCAACTCTAAATTTATGATCTTAGGAGTCTGTATAATAGGATTTTAGAACCAAAAGAGATTTCTGAGATCATCTAGTCCAAATCATTCATTTTCCAGATGTGGAAACTAAGGCCCAGGATAGTTAAGTGACGTGTCTAAGGTGAAACAGTTAGTTAATGGCAGAGCTGGCAAAAGCCCCAAGTTCAGTAAACGTTCTACTATTCTATGACTCTGCCTCTCCTTTCAAGTACGGGAGTTAATCTTCTCATTCCTTTGGGAAAGGGAGGTTGCGTGAAGTGAAGAAAGAGCAGCTCTTTTGTTTCCAAGGTTATTGAGCCAAATTAAAGATACTAAGGTCACATTGTGAGGGCTAGATATAGAACCCAAATCTCGCCCCTTCTTTAAACCATAGGCAACTAACAATAAAGCATATTGGAAATGCTCTAAATTTGGAAAAAGACTTGAGTCTAAATCTACCTCTGTTACTCTGTAGCAGTGGACAAATCACTTAACCTATGTGGGCCTTATTTCTTCAGTGGCTCTTTTTTCTCAAAAAATCAAGAGTCTGGACCAGATGATCCCTAAGGTACCTTTCTTTTTTTTTTGCTTTTTTTTTGTTGGGCAATGGGGGTTAAGTGAATTGCCCAGGTTCACACAGCTAGTAAGTGTGTTATGTGTCTGAGGTGGGATTTGAGCTCAGGTCCTCCTGAATCTAGGGCCTGTGCTCTATTCATTACGCCACCTAGCTGGTGCAGGGAAAAGTTCTGACCTTGGAGGGGTAATCTCCATCCTGGAAAGAGAGGAACTCAGTCTGTAGCCATTTGGAGACCCAGGTGTCCTCACAGCCTTTCGTGGCCAGCTGACCACACCAGAAGTCCATGCGAAGCCCCCTATACAACTCCAGGCCATAATACTGGCCCTGTATTACAGGGCCCACCTGCAATACAGTGTAAATATATTCGTCTCCTCCTTAAACCTTCTCAGCACTGCCCCAAGGCCATGATCTTACCTCCCCAAAAAAGCCCCAGAGCTATGATTATCCTGAGCAATGAGTTCCCTGTGGTCATGGCTGCCTAAATTAGGTACCTGTACGTCTGTGATGACATGCTGGCCAGAGAGCAGGGGGCTGAGAAACTCTGCATTATGGGTTTCACTGCAGGGCTCCCGCTTCAGAAGTACCTCTGACTGGCATTGCTCTAGCTTCAGGGAGCAGAATGCACAAAATTGGCAAGTGTCCATGTGTCGTCGCCCAAAGCTATCACACACCTGGAGGCAGAGAAGGCAATGAAAGAAGAAATACTGGGCTATAGTCTCCCTCTCCCATCCAAGAACAACCTTTGGGAATTAATTCTAGATGTAAATACCTTACAAAAGAGGAAGAAGAAAAATATGCAGTTAAATGGGCAAGGACAAGTAGGGAGACAATAAAACTAGATCCAAGTCTCAGGTTCCCTGGAATGGGATCCGGATTCTCTGGATATCAGAGGTAAGGTTCAGGGTAAGGGGAGGAAAAGAGGAGAACTGGATCAGTAAATGCCAAGAAGAAAGGTGCACAGCTGGATTCTAAGACTAGAATCTGGTCTCATCAATTTAGGGATCTGAACAACCAAATTGAAGTCCCTGCAAACTCTGGAATGGTTGTCAGGTTAAGAGGTCTTTACCTTTCATTCACAAAGTTATGAAAGGAAAAACCCTTTACAGAAAAAGGGAAGAATCAGAAATTAATTACTTCATAGCCTAGCACAATGCATTGTACATAAGAGGCACTAAAAATGATGTCTGTTGAATGCAATTTTAAAAATTGGATGCCACATTGGAGAGGGCATAATAGGGTAGGCAGAATGGGTAGGAGTTAATAGACAGAGGCCATCCTCCATATTTTACAGTGCTGGTCACACTAAATACATTCCTGCTCGATCAAGCTGAATTGAATACCATGTTCCCGACGCCATAAATCTGTTCTTCAATATGTTGCCAGATTTTGGTCAATGGGTTATCAGGGCAGCTGCTTGAAAGGATTGCGTAACACAACACCCACAGGGCCTCCTCTCCAGGCACAGAGAGAAGATTTGAGGAAGATATCTGAGCAGTGTGGGGGTAAGTTCTGTAGACAGAAAGACATATGCACCATAACACAAAGACAAAAGGCAGCAATGAGAATTAAAAAAAAAAAAGAGTAAAACATATACCCATATTTTTCCTTCCATCAGCCACCCAACACAAGGCCACAAACCTAACTCCTTGAAAAGAACCTTAGAGATCATTTGATCCAACTCTCATTTTACAGATGAGGAAACTGAGGGTAGGAAAGCTGAAGGTTGCAGAACCAGAACTAGAATCCAGATTTTCAGCCTTTCAGGTTCAGTGTATCTTCCACTGAAATGAATGGGTACATGACCCTTCTCCCTCTTGCCCATGCCAATAGTGCCTACAAAATCAGGTCGGGTAAAGGCAGAGTAAGGGTGAGACAATAAATTAGCTTCAGAAGTCCTGGTGGATCTGAAAGAACTCAGGCTTGGCCTGGGGAGGTGAGACTGCTACACGAATCTACAGAATGGTATTTGAGGGAACCTCTCATTATCTTTTACCTTCCAGAAGAATCCTCTTCATCAACTTGGGGGGTCACTTTCTGGCCCCTCAGAGACTGGGCTGATTGAATGAGTTCCCTGATGCCTTCCAGCACTGCAGAGCTAGCATCCTCCTCCCTCATCTGGTTGGTAGAGGGGCCATTGGGAGATCTTGTGTGAGCCTCCCTCCTCTTCCCTTCCAAGGAGAGGGAGGGCTGTAGTAGCTGTTTTGTGTCTGTGTGAAGCTGTTCATACCAGGTTTTAGGGTTCAGCCTATCTGCTGCCATGGAGAAAGAAAGAGAGGAGAAAAGAATGGAAGGGAGGAAACAATTAGGCAGGGCAGCCTCTGAAGATTTCTCTCCCCTATTTCAGGCTCATGCTGACAATATACTATTGACTATACTCACATTCACCTGAACATTTCCATGTGCATATAGGTGCACAACTAAATATATAGGTAGAAATAAACATAGACTGAATCAGATACATACATTCATAGATGTAAAAAGCATGGGTTCAAAAAAAAAAGCATGGGTTCAGAAATGTGTTAAGTACAGAAACAAATACTATTGTTAAAATAAAATAATTTAAAATTTAAAAATACATATTCCACATAGGACATGAAAATTGGCAAACTGGTAGTGAGAGGGAAGTACTGTTTTTGATACCATCCCACCACCCCTAGCACCATTCCCCTCTTTCTTCCTTAACCCCTGCTTCCCTATCACACCAACACCACCATATTTAAATTAAAGAATGTTGGAGCTATAAGGGAACTTTGAGACTATCTAATTTAACCCAGAAGAGGAAACTGAGTACAAAGGGAGACAGAAGGACTCAAACCAGGAAGCATAACGTAGGTCTTTAGACCCCACGTGACCAATGCACTTAAAATTAGAAAGGAAGAAGGTAACTGGGGAAAATAGAACAAAACAAAAACTTTTGCTGCATATTTCTGTGGTAAAGGTTTTATATCCAAAATATATTGGGAGCAGATGGAAATTTATAAGAATAAGAGTCTTTTCCAAATGATAAATGGTCAAAGAACACGAACAAGTAGTTTTCAGAGGAAGAAATCTAAGCTATCAGTAGCCTAATTTTAAAATGCCCTAAATCATTAAAGTACAGAAATGAAAATGTGGGGTTCTACTTCACTGCCATAAGATTGGCAAAGTTGACAAAAAAAAAGGAAAATTACAAATGCTGAGGGATTATGGGAAAACAGGTACATTAATGCAGTTTTAGCAGCACTATGAATTTTGCAGTCATTCTGCAAAAGCAATTTAGAAATATATCCCCAAAAGTTATTACACTGTGCATATTCTTTGACTCAGCAGTACCATTCCTGGGTCCATAAAAGAGAGATCAAAGAAAGTAGAAAAGGACTCATCTGTAAAAGAAAATAAAATATACACATACACATAAGTTGTGTGTGTGTGTGTGTGTGTGTGTGTGTGTGTGTGTGTGTGTGTGTG